>NC_136315.1:9157121-9577121 GCF_964198595.1 Lampetra fluviatilis
TAGTGAGTGTCTCTGTTAGTGAGTGTCTCTGTTAGTGAGTGTCTATGTTAGTGAGTGTCTCTGTTAGTGAGTGTCTATGTTAGTGAGTGTCTATGTTAGTGAGTGTCTATGTTAGTGGGTGTCTATGTTAGTGAGTGTCTATGTTAGTGAGTGTCTATGTTAGTGAGTGTCTCTGTTAGTGGGTGTCTCTGTTAGTGGGTGTCTCTGTTAGTGAGTGTCTATGTTAGTGGGTGTCTCTGTTAGTGGGTGTCTCTGTTAGTGAGTGTCTATGTTAGTGGGTGTCTCTGTTAGTGGGTGTCTATGTTAGTGAGTGTCTCTGTTAGTGGGTGTCTATGTTAGTGAGTGTCTATGTTAGTGGTGTCTCTGTTAGTGGGTGTCTATGTTAGTGAGTGTCTATGTTAGTGAGTGTCTCTGTTAGTGGGTGTCTCTGTTAGTGAGTGTCTATGTTAGTGGGTGTCTCTGTTAGTGGGTGTCTATGTTAGTGAGTGTCTCTGTTAGTGAGTGTCTCTGTTAGTGAGTGTCTATGTTAGTGGGTGTCTCTGTTAGTGAGTGTCTCTGTTAGTGAGTGTCTATGTTAGTGAGTGTCTCTGTTAGTGAGTGTCTCTGTTAGTGGGTGTCTCTGTTAGTGGGTGTCTCTGTTAGTGAGTGTCTATGTTAGTGAGTGTCTCTGTTAGTGAGTGTCTCTGTTAGTGAGTGTCTCTGTTAGTGAGTGTCTCTGTTAGTGAGTGTCTATGTTAGTGAGTGTCTCTGTTAGTGAGTGTCTCTGTTAGTGAGTGTCTCTGTTAGTGGGTGTCTCTGTTAGTGAGTGTCTATGTTAGTGAGTGTCTATGTTAGTGAGTGTCTATGTTAGTGAGTGTCTATGTTAGTGAGTGTCTATGTTAGTGAGTGTCTCTGTTAGTGAGTGTCTCTGTTAGTGAGTGTCTCTGTTAGTGAGTGTCTATGTTAGTGAGTGTCTATGTTAGTGAGTGTCTATGTTAGTGGAGTGTCTATGTTAGTGAGTGTCTCTGTTAGTGAGTGTCTATGTTAGTGAGTGTCTCTGTTAGTGAGTGTCTCTGTTAGTGAGTGTCTATGTTAGTGAGTGTCTATGTTAGTGAGTGTCTATGTTAGTGAGTGTCTCTGTTAGTGAGTGTCTCTGTTAGTGGGTGTCTATGTTAGTGAGTGTCTCTGTTAGTGAGTGTCTATGTTAGTGAGTGTCTCTGTTAGTGGTGTCTATGTTAGTGAGTGTCTATGTTAGTGAGTGTCTCTGTTAGTGAGTGTCTCTGTTAGTGAGTGTCTCTGTTAGTGGGTGTCTATGTTAGTGAGTGTCTATGTTAGTGAGTGTCTATGTTAGTGAGTGTCTATGTTAGTGGGTGTCTCTGTTAGTGAGTGTCTATGTTAGTGAGTGTCTATGTTAGTGAGTGTCTCTGTTAGTGAGTGTCTCTGTTAGTGAGTGTCTATGTTAGTGAGTGTCTATGTTAGTGAGTGTCTCTGTTAGTGAGGTGTCTCTGTTAGTGAGTGTCTCTGTTAGTGGGTGTCTATGTTAGTGAGTGTCTCTGTTAGTGAGTGTCTCTGTTAGTGAGTGTCTCTGTTAGTGAGTGTCTCTGTTAGTGGGTGTCTATGTTAGTGAGTGTCTCTGTTAGTGAGTGTCTCTGTTAGTGAGTGTCTCTGTTAGTGAGTGTCTCTGTTAGTGAGTGTCTCTGTTAGTGAGTGTCTATGTTAGTGGGTGTCTCTGTTAGTGAGTGTCTCTGTTAGTGAGTGTCTCTGTTAGTGAGTGTCTCTGTTAGTGGGTGTCTATGTTAGTGAGTGTCTCTGTTAGTGGAGTGTCTCTGTTAGTGAGTGTCTCTGTTAGTGGGTGTCTCTGTTAGTGAGTGTCTATGTTAGTGAGTGTCTCTGTTAGTGGGTGTCTCTGTTAGTGAGTGTCTCTGTTAGTGGGTGTCTCTGTTAGTGAGTGTCTCTGTTAGTGGGTGTCTCTGTTAGTGAGTGTCTCTGTTAGTGAGTGTCTCTGTTAGTGGGTGTCTCTGTTAGTGAGTGTCTCTGTTAGTGGGTGTCTCTGTTAGTGAGTGTCTCTGTTAGTGGGTGTCTCTGTTAGTGAGTGTCTCTGTTAGTGAGTGTCTCTGTTAGTGAGTGTCTCTGTTAGTGAGTGTCTATGTTAGTGGGTGTCTCTGTTAGTGAGTGTCTCTGTTAGTGGGTGTCTCTGTTAGTGAGTGTCTCTGTTAGTGGGTGTCTCTGTTAGTGGGTGTCTATGTTAGTGAGTGTCTCTGTTAGTGGGTGTCTCTGTTAGTGAGTGTCTCTGTTAGTGGGTGTCTCTGTTAGTGAGTGTCTCTGTTAGTGAGTGTCTCTGTTAGTGAGTGTCTCTGTTAGTGGGTGTCTCTGTTAGTGAGTGTCTATGTTAGTGGGTGTCTATGTTAGTGAGTGTCTCTGTTAGTGGGTGTCTATGTTAGTGAGTGTCTCTGTTAGTGAGTGTCTCTGTTAGTGGGTGTCTATGTTAGTGAGTGTCTATGTTAGTGGGTGTCTCTGTTAGTGAGTGTCTCTGTTAGTGGGTGTCTATGTTAGTGAGTGTCTCTGTTAGTGGGTGTCTCTGTTAGTGGGTGTCTATGTTAGTGAGTGTCTCTGTTAGTGGGTGTCTCTGTTAGTGAGTGTCTCTGTTAGTGAGTGTCTCTGTTAGTGAGTGTCTCTGTTAGTGAGTGTCTCTGTTAGTGAGTGTCTCTGTTAGTGAGTGTCTCTGTTAGTGGTGTCTATGTTAGTGAGTGTCTATGTTAGTGAGTGTCTCTGTTAGTGAGTGTCTATGTTAGTGAGTGTCTCTGTTAGTGAGTGTCTCTGTTAGTGGGTGTCTCTGTTAGTGGGTGTCTATGTTAGTGAGTGTCTATGTTAGTGAGTGTCTATGTTAGTGGGTGTCTATGTTAGTGGGTGTCTCTGTTAGTGGGTGTCTCTGTTAGTGGGTGTCTCTGTTAGTGGGTGTCTCTGTTAGTGGGTGTCTATGTTAGTGGGTGTCTCTGTTAGTGGGTGTCTCTGTTAGTGAGTGTCTCTGTTAGTGGGTGTCTATGTTAGTGAGTGTCTCTGTTAGTGAGTGTCTCTGTTAGTGAGTGTCTATGTTAGTGAGTGTCTATGTTAGTGGGTGTCTATGTTAGTGAGTGTCTATGTTAGTGAGTGTCTCTGTTAGTGAGTGTCTATGTTAGTGGGTGTCTATGTTAGTGAGTGTCTATGTTAGTGAGTGTCTCTGTTAGTGAGTGTCTATGTTAGTGGGTGTCTATGTTAGTGGGTGTCTATGTTAGTGAGTGTCTCTGTTAGTGAGTGTCTATGTTAGTGAGTGTCTATGTTAGTGGGTGTCTATGTTAGTGAGTGTCTCTGTTAGTGAGTGTCTATGTTAGTGGGTGTCTATGTTAGTGGGTGTCTATGTTGGTGTCTCTGTTAGTGAGTGTCTATGTTAGTGAGTGTCTATGTTAGTGAGTGTCTCTGTTAGTGAGTGTCTATGTTAGTGGGTGTCTATGTTAGTGGGTGTCTATGTTAGTGAGTGTCTCTGTTAGTGAGTGTCTATGTTAGTGAGTGTCTATGTTAGTGGGTGTCTATGTTAGTGAGTGTCTCTGTTAGTGGGTGTCTATGTTAGTGGGTGTCTCTGTTAGTGGGTGTCTATGTTAGTGAGTGTCTCTGTTAGTGAGTGTCTCTGTTAGTGAGTGTCTCTGTTAGTGAGTGTCTATGTTAGTGGGTGTCTATGTTAGTGGGTGTCTATGTTAGTGAGTGTCTATGTTAGTGGGTGTCTATGTTAGTGAGTGTCTCTGTTAGTGAGTGTCTCTGTTAGTGGGTGTCTATGTTAGTGAGTGTCTATGTTAGTGAGTGTCTATGTTAGTGGGTGTCTATGTTAGTGAGTGTCTATGTTAGTGGGTGTCTATGTTAGTGAGTGTCTATGTTAGTGGGTGTCTATGTTAGTGAGTGTCTATGTTAGTGGGTGTCTATGTTAGTGAGTGTCTATGTTAGTGAGTGTCTATGTTAGTGGGTGTCTATGTTAGTGAGTGTCTATGTTAGTGGGTGTCTATGTTAGTGAGTGTCTATGTTAGTGGGTGTCTATGTTAGTGAGTGTCTATGTTAGTGGGTGTCTATGTTAGTGAGTGTCTATGTTAGTGAGTGTCTATGTTAGTGAGTGTCTATGTTAGTGGGTGTCTATGTTAGTGGGTGTCTCTGTTAGTGGGTGTCTCTGTTAGTGAGTGTCTATGTTAGTGGGTGTCTATGTTAGTGAGTGTCTATGTTAGTGAGTGTCTATGTTAGTGGGTGTCTATGTTAGTGAGTGTCTATGTTAGTGAGTGTCTATGTTAGTGAGTGTCTCTGTTAGTGAGTGTCTATGTTAGTGAGTGTCTATGTTAGTGAGTGTCTATGTTAGTGAGTGTCTCTGTTAGTGAGTGTCTATGTTAGTGGGTGTCTCTGTTAGTGAGTGTCTATGTTAGTGAGTGTCTATGTTAGTGAGTGTCTCTGTTAGTGAGTGTCTATGTTAGTGAGTGTCTATGTTAGTGAGTGTCTCTGTTAGTGAGTGTCTATGTTAGTGGGTGTCTCTGTTAGTGAGTGTCTATGTTAGTGAGTGTCTATGTTAGTGAGTGTCTCTGTTAGTGGGTGTCTCTGTTAGTGAGTGTCTATGTTAGTGAGTGTCTCTGTTAGTGAGTGTCTATGTTAGTGAGTGTCTCTGTTAGTGAGTGTCTATGTTAGTGGGTGTCTCTGTTAGTGAGTGTCTATGTTAGTGAGTGTCTATGTTAGTGAGTGTCTCTGTTAGTGGGTGTCTCTGTTAGTGAGTGTCTATGTTAGTGAGTGTCTCTGTTAGTGAGTGTCTATGTTAGTGGGTGTCTCTGTTAGTGAGTGTCTATGTTAGTGAGTGTCTATGTTAGTGAGTGTCTCTGTTAGTGAGTGTCTATGTTAGTGAGTGTCTATGTTAGTGAGTGTCTATGTTAGTGAGTGTCTCTGTTAGTGAGTGTCTCTGTTAGTGAGTGTCTATGTTAGTGAGTGTCTCTGTTAGTGGGTGTCTATGTTAGTGAGTGTCTATGTTAGTGAGTGTCTCTGTTAGTGAGTGTCTATGTTAGTGAGTGTCTATGTTAGTGAGTCTCTGTTAGTGAGTGTCTCTGTTAGTGAGTGTCTATGTTAGTGAGTCTCTGTTAGTGAGTGTCTATGTTAGTGAGTGTCTCTGTTAGTGAGTGTCTCTGTTAGTGAGTGTCTATGTTAGTGAGTGTCTATGTTAGTGAGTGTCTCTGTTAGTGAGTGTCTATGTTAGTGAGTGTCTATGTTAGTGAGTCTCTGTTAGTGAGTGTCTATGTTAGTGAGTGTCTCTGTTAGTGGGTGTCTCTGTTAGTGAGTGTCTCTGTTAGTGAGTGTCTATGTTAGTGAGTGTCTATGTTAGTGAGTGTCTCTGTTAGTGGGTGTCTCTGTTAGTGAGTGTCTATGTTAGTGAGTGTCTATGTTAGTGAGTCTCTGTTAGTGAGTGTCTATGTTAGTGAGTCTCTGTTAGTGAGTGTCTCTGTTAGTGAGTGTCTATGTTAGTGGGTGTCTCTGTTAGTGAGTGTCTATGTTAGTGAGTGTCTATGTTAGTGAGTGTCTCTGTTAGTGAGTGTCTCTGTTAGTGAGTGTCTATGTTAGTGAGTGTCTATGTTAGTGAGTGTCTCTGTTAGTGAGTGTCTATGTTAGTGAGTCTCTGTTAGTGAGTGTCTATGTTAGTGAGTCTCTGTTAGTGAGTGTCTATGTTAGTGGGTGTCTCTGTTAGTGGGTGTCTATGTTAGTGGGTGTCTATGTTAGTGGGTGTCTATGTTAGTGGGTGTCTATGTTAGTGAGTGTCTCTGTTAGTGGGTGTCTATGTTAGTGGGTGTCTATGTTAGTGAGTGTCTCTGTTAGTGGGTGTCTCTGTTAGTGGGTGTCTATGTTAGTGAGTGTCTATGTTAGTGGGTGTCTATGTTAGTGAGTGTCTATGTTAGTGAGTGTCTCTGTTAGTGAGTGTCTATGTTAGTGGGTGTCTATGTTAGTGGGTGTCTCTGTTAGTGAGTGTCTCTGTTAGTGGGTGTCTATGTTAGTGGGTGTCTATGTTAGTGAGTGTCTCTGTTAGTGGGTGTCTATGTTAGTGAGTGTCTCTGTTAGTGGGTGTCTCTGTTAGTGAGTGTCTATGTTAGTGGGTGTCTATGTTGGTGTCTCTGTTAGTGTGTGTCTATGTTAGTGGGTGTCTCTGTTAGTGAGTGTCTATGTTAGTGAGTGTCTATGTTAGTGAGTGTCTATGTTAGTGGGTGTCTATGTTGGTGTCTCTGTTAGTGTGTGTCTATGTTAGTGGGTGTCTCTGTTAGTGAGTGTCTATGTTAGTGAGTGTCTATGTTAGTGAGTGTCTATGTTAGTGAGTGTCTATGTTAGTGGGTGTCTATGTTGGTGTCTCTGTTAGTGAGTGTCTATGTTAGTGAGTGTCTCTGTTAGTGAGTGTCTATGTTAGTGAGTGTCTATGTTAGTGAGTGTCTCTGTTAGTGGGTGTCTCTGTTAGTGAGTGTCTATGTTAGTGGGTGTCTATGTTAGTGGGTGTCTCTGTTAGTGAGTGTCTATGTTAGTGAGTGTCTCTGTTAGTGAGTGTCTATGTTAGTGGGTGTCTATGTTGGTGTCTCTGTTAGTGTGTGTCTATGTTAGTGGGTGTCTCTGTTAGTGAGTGTCTATGTTAGTGAGTGTCTCTGTTAGTGAGTGTCTCTGTTAGTGGGTGTCTATGTTAGTGGGTGTCTCTGTTAGTGAGTGTCTATGTTAGTGAGTGTCTATGTTAGTGGGTGTCTATGTTGGTGTCTCTGTTAGTGAGTGTCTATGTTAGTGAGTGTCTCTGTTAGTGAGTGTCTCTGTTAGTGAGTGTCTATGTTAGTGAGTGTCTCTGTTAGTGAGTGTCTCTGTTAGTGGGTGTCTCTGTTAGTGAGTGTCTATGTTGGTGTCTCTGTTAGTGTGTGTCTATGTTAGTGGGTGTCTCTGTTAGTGAGTGTCTATGTTAGTGAGTGTCTATGTTAGTGAGTGTCTATGTTAGTGAGTGTCTATGTTAGTGGGTGTCTATGTTGGTGTCTCTGTTAGTGAGTGTCTATGTTAGTGAGTGTCTCTGTTAGTGAGTGTCTATGTTAGTGAGTGTCTCTGTTAGTGAGTGTCTCTGTTAGTGGGTGTCTCTGTTAGTGAGTGTCTATGTTAGTGGGTGTCTATGTTAGTGGGTGTCTCTGTTAGTGAGTGTCTATGTTAGTGAGTGTCTCTGTTAGTGAGTGTCTATGTTAGTGGGTGTCTATGTTGGTGTCTCTGTTAGTGTGTGTCTATGTTAGTGGGTGTCTCTGTTAGTGAGTGTCTCTGTTAGTGAGTGTCTATGTTAGTGGGTGTCTCTGTTAGTGAGTGTCTATGTTAGTGGGTGTCTATGTTAGTGGGTGTCTCTGTTAGTGAGTGTCTCTGTTAGTGAGTGTCTATGTTAGTGAGTGTCTCTGTTAGTGAGTGTCTCTGTTAGTGAGTGTCTATGTTAGTGAGTGTCTATGTTGGTGTCTCTGCTAGTGAGTGTCTATGTTAGTGAGTGTCTCTGTTAGTGAGTGTCTATGTTAGTGGGTGTCTATGTCAGTGAGTGTCTGTGTTGGTGTCTATGTTAGTGAGTGTCTATGTTGGTGTCTCTGCTAGTGAGTGTCTATGTCAGTGAGTGTCTGTGTTGGTGTCTATGTTAGTGAGTGTCTATGTTGGTGTCTCTGCTAGTGAGTGTCTATGTTGGTGTCTATGTTGGTGAGTACCCGAGGCCGAGCTGACGGCACACGACGGTGGCGTGCCGCGAGTCCCAGCCGCGGCCGCACACCGTGCCCCACCGCCCGGCCCAGTAGACCTCGACGTGCCCCTCCGTGCCGGTGGCCCCTCCGGCCAGCCGCACCGCTCCTGGCAACACAACGGGCGGACACAACCCCCGCCACCAACGCCATCACCACCGCCACCACCATGAAGAAAAAAATTACAAAGACAAAGATCCCCCGTATAGCCTGGACAGGCTTTTGGGGCAAGTGCTGTTAGCGAGCACTTATGATAGCCGGTACGGCACACGAGGGAGTTGGTGGCCAATACCACCCACGGCCGCCTTTGTCTCCCTAGTGGCGATATTTGACACATCGCACCGGGTGCTCATTTGAGGCTGAGTCGACCTTGGGGGAGGCCGAGGACCGGTTCAGGTAATCGTCACTGGGTGTTGCTGGCCGTGAGCGGGAATCGAACTCGGGTCGCCGGGTTCATAGCGTGGCACGCTAACCGCTACGCCACCACCCCGACAACCGTGCTGCATTTCCACCACCGCTTGATAAGCAGACCCGAGCCATGCTCAGCCACTCTAGGAATCCTCTAAGAGCCGCGCGGCTCTCTGGGCTCGGCTCCCGTCGTTCTGTCCACCCGGACGCCCCTCCAAAACCCCTCCCACCTTTACACCTCCACAACCAATGTTCATTAAAAACAAAATTAGTCAGGTTAGGCGAACCCTCGCCTCTAAATTGCCGAATCACATGCGTGCGCCACGGTGCCTGGCTATGTTACTTGTAATAAATGCGCGCACACACACACGATTACACAGCTGCACCGACACACTATGTTACTGGTAGGAACCTCCTGCTTACACCAGCCCACAGGGGATTATTGTGTCCGTCCGTCGTGCAGGGAGGGGCTGAGTGGGGAGGGTGGGGCTGGGTGGGGAGGGTGGGGAGGGGCTGGGTAGGGAGGGTGGGGAGGGGCTGGGTGGGGAGGGTGAGGCTGGGGTGGCGCTGGGTGGGGAGGGGCTGGTCACCCCGTGGTGCCCTTATAAAACTCAACGTTTAACCTACTCACGCCGGCTTGTGCCCGCCCTCACGGTCGGGCATATTTGCGGAATACACCACGCCGCCGTTGACCCTGCAGGCCATTGACCGAGCAACCCAACGTTCCTACCGGCTCCCTCCGCAGGACAATGTGTTTATGATGCAGCACAGGGACACCACGTCAAGGTAAAGATCCCCCCTCCACCCAGTGTAGCCTCCGTAGACTATGGGGTCAAGTGCTGTGTGGCCAGCACCACTCTCGGCCACAATCTGTCTCCTCGGTTGCTGATGTTCACATAAATTACCGGGAACTCATTGATGGCTGAGTCAACTTAACCGAGGACCGGTTCAGACAGTTGGCACCGATTTCAGCGATGCCTGAGAATTGGAACGCGGGTCGCCGTGTCAGTCGCGCAGCGAACTTCCCACGACGTGACCGCTCCTCGATACAACAAAGACAAAAGTCCCCCGTACAGCCTAAGCAGACTGTTGGGGCAAGTTCTGTTAGCGAGCACCTATGAAGGCCGGCACAGCATGCGAGAGTCGTACCTAGGGGATAGGCCTAGGACCTGTTCAGACAATCGTCACTGGTGTTGGTGGCCGTGAGCCGGAGTCGAACTGGGGTCACCGGGTTCATAGCGCAGCGCGCTAACCGCTACACCACCGCTCTTCGACACACACACACACGCGCACACGTGACTACAAAGACCTTCTGGCAAACCTAAGCCTTACAAATATCCCCCCTTTGTGACTGCGCTAAAGAGGCTCTGTTTTGCATTTAAAATGAAAAAGGAAAGAGAAAGACGGCCCATTGTGGATGCTACAGATACGTGGATGCGGATTTTTTTTTTTCTCTAGCCAGCACGGAGCGCGCCGGGCTATAAATGTGGACGGGGGCCGTCGCCGAGAAGAACAATTGACGTGCGTCCCCCTTCAATGGCGCCCTTCAATGGCATTCTTAGCGCATTCAAAGGCCGCCCGGCCCACACGTCGATCAGAGCACCACGGCGGTGGTGGTGGCAGCAGCGGCGGTGGTGGTGGCAGCCTGTGGCTTGGGTCCGGTTCACATCCACGCCACCGCCTCTGACCCCCACCGCGGCTCGGTGCCCGACTCCTCCAGACTCCACGATGGGGTCCTCAAGTTCCCGATCCGTCTCCTCTGCCCTGAGGCTTTGTGGGCCGTCGGGGATGCGACCGTTTCCTTCAGCGACATCTCCTTGCGGTGGCCTCTCTCCACTCCTCGCTATCTCTCGGCGTGTGTCGCTCGCTGCGACGTCTCAGCTGAAATGGCTTCCACCCCACGCAGCGGTCAATGTGTGACGCCCAATCAGTTCCTCGGAATCGTAAATCCGATGAGCTGTGAAGCTTTTTGGCACAGATGGCAGTCCCTGGTCTGCCTAGGGTTCCCTCCGTCACCTTCCTTCTCAGCCGGCCACCATTTGTCCTCGTCACAAGCCCAGAACATCGCAGTACCCTCCACTCAGCCTTCATTCTTCATCTATGTTTATCCTTTCCAGGATCTGTTCATCACCTCCTCTTTACATGGACGAATGTGCGTTGAATCCCGATTGCTCAAGGTTTTTTTTTTATAACGTAAACGACATTCCAAAATGTGTTGGAGGTTTTTTGTTGTTTACTATGGATTAGAGATTGATAATAACAGAATACATTAACATACATGTTTTGATCGTCTATTGAGTGTTTGAGTCAGCTGGCCAGGATAGGGCAGCGGCAACCTGATACCAGTTGAGATTATGATGTTCAGAATCAGCAAATTTATTTATACTTGAGAAGGAATCCGATGAGCCATGAAGCTCTTTGTCACAGCTGTCTAGTGGGGGCACGGGGAAGAACGTTACAACAACAAACACAAACACGATAGGAGTGCCAACTACCCAAACACAAAATAATAAAACTAAACCATCCAGTATAATACATCCTAGCAGGCAAAGCTCACCGAGGTATTAACTTATTTTACTGGTAGGAACCTCCTGGTTACACCAGCCCACAGGGGATTATTGTGTCCGTCTGTCCGTCGTGCATCCAAAAATGGGAGGGGTGGTGCTGGGTGGAGAGGGGTGGGTGGGGAAGGGCTGGGTAAGGAGGGGACGGTGGGGAGGGCTGGGTGGGGAGGGGCTGGGTGGGGAGGGTGGGAAGGGGCTGGGTGGGGCTGGGTGGGGAGGGGCTGGTCACCCCGTGGTGCCCTTACAAAACTCAATGTTTAACCTACTCACGCCGGCTTGTGCCCGCCCTCACAGTCAGCCATAGTTGCGGAATACACCACGCCGCTGTTGACCCTGGCCATTGACCGAGCAACCCAACGTTCCATTCAGCTCCCTCCGCAAGAATGTGTTTCAGAAGCGACCTGCCCACAAATGATAGCTCAACAAAATGGCCCATCATTTGGACATTTCTAGCACGAAAACAATCTAAATAAAACCCCAATGCACGTTTCTAAACGTGGAGGGGAAAACCGGAGGACCCGGAGAGAAAATCTCAGCGCTCTGCCCTCCCCTGAGCCGCCTGGCCACCTCATGAGCTCAACGTGTCGTGTCATGCGGTTGCGTTCACGCCATTGGCGAATCCACGTCGTGTTGTCTTGTACCCTGACAAAGTCGGCTCTACACAAGCAACCCTCCACCTCTGTAGCGGCTGGAGGGGGCTGAGACCTCCTGTTGAAGGTCCCCCCTCCCCCCTTGTATAATTTTTATTTTACCAGGTAAGGGCCAATGAAGCTCTTTTTCAGAAGCCACCTGGCCATCACAAATGATAGCTCAATGAAGGGGCTTGTCACCGTGTGGATATTTATAGCAGCCGGATAGTCTAAACGCGTGCTGGTTCCAAATGTGTAGGAAAAAACCGGAGGACCCGGAGAAAAATCCACGCAACCACAGGCAGAGAGAGAGAACATGAAAACTCCTAATTTACAGGCGACTGGGTCATTATCGAAGCCACAACCTCCTGTATACCAGGCGAGGTAGTTAATATCTCGCCACCGCGGTGCCCCATACTGCCTCCCAAACAACACCTGCTTGATATTCAACACCGGGGGAAGTCGTTACTCACATACACAGCGACAGCCAAAGTGGAACGCGTGATAAACAAAAGAGTTAATGGTACAATCACGGTACTCATTCTGCTGTGCCCTTGATATTCTAGATTGGGTGACTGCAAGGATTCATACACTTAGGTTTTTTTCGGTAAAGTCACGTAGGTAAAAATACAGTTATTTTGCTGTGCCTTTTTTACACCTGATGAAGGAAGCTTGTGTTGCCTCCGAAACGTCGTGATTTATTATTTTATTTATATTATTAGTAAAAAAAAAGGAATTTGCTATTATTTATTTATTTTCCCTACGTGACTTTACCGAAAAAAACCTAAGACTATGAACCCTTGATATTCCTTTAGTGAAGTTGCTTTCACATTAACCCCCCCCCCCTCCCCACTAATCTTCCGCTCCCCGAGCCGACGGCGCACGCGAGAAACCCCTCCACGCGTCGGCGAGGCGACCGGGAGTTGGTGGGGGCCAGTGGCGTAGCTAGGATATTTTGCGCCCGGGGACGAACTATAAAATTGCCCCACCCCCCCGTTTAATCACATACCAAAATGTAATTACATGACATGTCGGCTGTGTGTGGCGGGGTATATAAACTTTTAGGTTGCGGTGTAGATTTGTGCAGTAGTTTCAGGCTGCCGCGCCCGCCGCAACAAGTTAGAATATAACGTTGTAAGCCTCATCTTGGCGCCCCTTTGCCTTGGCGCCCGGGGACACATGTACCCCCCTGCCCCCCCCCAGCTACGCCTCTGGTGGGGGCCGCCTCTCACCGTCGTTGCACCGGCAGTAGGCCCAGCCCACGACGCCGCCGGGCTCGCGTCGGAAGCACCACGGCCGGGCGTCTCCGTCGGGGTTCCGGCAGCGGCTGTGGTCGCCGAGGCCGGCGCCCCGCGGGAACCGCCGCGAGAAGTCGGGGAAGAGGCTCCAGCTGAGACACGCGTCGCCCCACTCCGTGACGGCCACGGCGCCGCCGTAGTAGCGCCGCGCGCCGCCGTGCCGCTGCAACCACGAGTCCACGCAGCCCTCGTCTGCGCGGAGAGGGGCACCGGCCGCGGCGTGGTGGGGGGGAGTCGAGAAGATTGGGAGAGGCGAGCGTGATTACTGAGAGATCAGAAGTTGTTTTTCCGATGATGAGTTTGTTGAACAATGCCCATCGCGCAATCAGCCCGCGAAAGCGCCGCCGCTTCTCGCCAAATCTCTGGAATAACGGTCCCATGGGTGGGTTGGTGTTGTTGTTTGTCTCCACCCAGAGACCATGATTTTGAAGGCCTTTACCAATGGACTAAGAACCCCAAACCTTAATCAGTTGCCGAAATTCAGGGCGGCGATTCGATCAATCAGTTTCCTTCGCCTTGTTTTTTTTGTTTAACCGGGCGGGTAGCGATGCATCGTTTTATCAATTAATATCGATTCTCACAAAGCTCGCGGTAGATGCATCGAAGCGTGTGTGTAATCTAGACGTGTGTTTTTCTATTAATGCTAATTAGGTGCAAATCGCCTATATTACATTCAGGCTCACGGTAGCGGGGCAGACAAAACTAAGAGACAGAAAAGCAATTTGAAACAATGCTAATGAGAGGCCGTAAATGAGACAGAAACGAACTGATCCTTTGAAGTGACCGGGGTGGTGAATCATTGCGCGCGTAGGCTTCACCATTACATTCGCCTTGTTTCTCAATTATTTTCCCATCCCCGTCACAATCTTTGACCACTCCGCTCATCACCTCTACAACAACAGCAACGGCGGTGTTGCCCAAGGCTGGATTATGGACCGGGCCAGTGGGGCCGGTGCCCCGGGGCCTCGGACTGCCAGGGGGCCTCCAAGCCTCAGGCCGTGTGCGGTGCGTGGCCCAAGACTTCCTATGGAAGTTGAAGGTCAGGGACCTCAGTGCGCACAGCGCAAGCTGACCACGAGGCCCCTGGGTGCTTAGAGCGTGAGCTAGCCACTAGGGCCCCCGGACCCCACAGCCCTTACAATGTGAGGCCCCTCGGTGCTTAAAGCGTGAGTTGACCACTAGGACCCATCGGCCCCTCGGCGCACACATCGAGTGTAACACCTGGGGGCCCCCTGGTACACACAGTTCACGCTTAAAACGAGAGCCTCTCGCAGAGTGCAGTGCTGCTGTACAACTGAGCCACTGGTTGACACGCTACAAGATGCTGTGACGTGATACAATATTCACCAACAAGTCAGTTCATTCTGCATAACAGGACAGCTTGAAGGGCGTCATATTATCGCAAGCCGTTCGTTATTTGACTTACAGTCACTAGCTATCTCTTTATTTTAGCTAGCTGTCCATTTCCCCTAGCTAGTTGCCCACATGATTCAGCTTGTTAACAGAAGTTAGTTAGCGAGCTGCTATTTTTGCCAGCCAGCTGCCCTTACAACCAAATTGGCTGCACTAAACAGCCAGCTCGTGAGACCGAGGGCTCGTCGTTTGTTGAGAGCTTAGTTAGCCGTTGACAAATCAATTATTAAAAATACACCGCGGTTATGTGAAACATTTTTTAAAATTCCAAAAGCTATCGTTTTTCAATCCATACTTAAAGATTAAGGAAAACCCCATTCATTTTTTTCCATTATCGTCTGGTGTTAGACCCACGGAAGTAGATAATGCTCACGTTGACATGCAAATTGTCAACAGCTCTTACGAGGATTTTTCCCCCTCCCCATCGGGTGTGGCCTAGGTGCATAGTCTCCACCAAGTCATTTCGCTGACTTATCAGAAACTTTTGTTGGTTGTTCAGCCAATGAAAAAAAAGTTATCTTTTGAAATTCAAGCAACATAATTCTCCTTGTGTCAGGCAGGTATATGAGACTTTTCTTGGTAGGAAAAAGCCACAAACAGATGCCTGTTTTCTTGCTTGGTATGCCATCAGTAATATATTAAGAGACTTCAAAAAAAATAAACCAACAGCCTTTTTAAAGGCTTTTTTAAAAGGCTTTTTAAAGGCTATTTCAACAATCCCTCCCAAGGGCTATTTTCTAACAATCTTTTTAAAGGGTTATTTTATTTTATGTGAGTTTCTATTTTTTTCTTTTCATCTACTCAAAGCTGCCTTTAGGTACAAGTAGACTATAAAATACTAACACTTTATTGTATTTTCCAACAAAAGCATTTTAAGGGTGTTGTCAATATATATCAATTCAATTATTATTTAATAAGTATTGAGATATGCTATAAATATATTCCTATAAATAGCATACTAGTTTGAAATATGGACCACAAACGTTGGAATAGTGGTGCTTCCAAAAGGAAAGCCAAAAAAGAAAGGGGAGTAAGAGAGGCAGTTTTGCTTCAAAGTGTTCCACTCATTGCCAACTTCTTTCAAAAACCATCCTATAGTAATACTGATGACAGCAGCACTATTGTCAGCTGTGAGGAAGTAACTAGCACTAGTTCAGTTTCCAGTAATGTTGTCACTCCCCCAGAGCCATCCTTTGAAGGTGAACCCTCAACAGCTGATGGTACACAAGAACCATCATTTACACCTCAGGAGCAGTTGGTCAGTTCACAAGAATCAAATCAGCAACCAAGCCATTCCTGGTGCTATGAGGTCACTGACCCTGCATTATGGCAAAGCACTTCCAGTGACATTGTTAAGTCGGTGCTTATTGAAAGAGGAGCAGTCCCCTTCCAAAACCGTAGTGAAAAATACCCAGCTCCAGTCCGAGACAGAGCGCTTGGTGGAAAGTCTTGAAGTTTCAACAAGGAACTTCTGAACTGTATATTGCCAAATGGGCAGAAGGTTTCTAGACAGTGGCTCCTGTACTCACCCTCAACAGGTTGTGTGCACTATTTTGCATGCAAATTGTTCTCCAGCGAGCTCGGTGGCTTTAGTCAGGGGTTTAGTGACTGGAAGCACTCTGAAAAAAATTAACCCGTAAAAAGTATAACCCGTAAAAACAAAGTTTTTCACTATAAATCCTTTAAATTACAGTACGTGTTCAATGGGCCACAACCCAGCCCACATTGGTCTTTGAAACGGGCGGCTGGAGTTCTCTCGTCCTCTGGCTTGAGATGGCTGCCACCTATGGGTCAGATGATTGCCTGCCACCATTAAGCAATTGGTAATTAAATATATATATTTTTTCCTAAAAGTGTAAAATGTTGGAAAAAAATTTTCACGAAAATAAATTGTCACGCACAACGAGTCTGTGTGCAAAATGTCAGCTCGATTGGATCACGGGAAGTGGGTTAAAAAACAACCGAAAATTTTGCACGGTCGTAAGCGCGCAAGCAAGCAAGCAAGTGAACTTAATATAAAGGATTTAAAAATAGGAGAACGTGAAAAGAGTGCATAACACAGATCATGCATGCTTGACTTGCACCAGCGGACAAAGAGCAGTGCTGTAGATGCAGATCTCATGTAGCAACTTGATGGAGAACGTAAATACTGGAGGGACATTTTGAAAAGAGTTGTAGCAGTGATCAAGTTCTTGGGTGAAATAGACTTGCGTTTAGGGGAGATGATGAACGGTTTGGTTCAACCCATGGCGGTAATTTCCTTGGAATCCTAGAATTGCAATCACAATTTGACCCATTCTTAGCTGAACATATTAAAAGTTTGGTGGAAAAGGAAGAGGCACAGTTGTCATCGACAATATGTGAAAAACTCATTGAGCTTATGGGTCAGAAAACTCGCCAAACAATAGCAGATGAGATTCGGGATGCCAAATATTTTTCAATAATTGTTGACTCCACCCCAGACCTGCCACATGTGGACCAATTGACGTCCACATTCCGGTTTGCTAACAGCAGCGGGAATGTGGTGGAGCGATGCCTGGGCTTCGAGCCAATTGAGAGACACACTGGTAAACGTTTAGCAGACTGTGTGACTTTGATGGTGGAGGGCCTTGGGTTGGACCTCTCAAACCGTAGAGGTCAGTCATGTGACAATGCAAGCAACATGGCAGGAAAATACAATGGGATACGGGCCCACCTGAAACATAAACAACCTCTGATAGAGTCTGTGCCTTGCGCAGCGCGTTAACTTAACTTAGTTGGTGTTAACACCTGAGACGGCAGTAGCCCAGAGGCTGACGAGTTTTTTTTAACATGTTGCAGTCACTGTACACATTTTTCTCTTCATCCACACACAGATGGGGGAAAGTCTTTCGTGACTTTACCGAAAGAACCAAATAATAATTCCTGCAGTTACGAAAGCTCCAAAGTTAAGATTGAACCACTTCTATGGGGAAGTTCCAAGTTTACCTTTTTTCTCTCTCTCTGGGGTTTTTATTCTCTCTCTGCCTGTATATTTAGTGTACTTTTTTCTGTCAACACTCGTTTTTTGTCGTTCTTAGGTTCTGCTCTGTCTGTGTGTCTCCGTTCCTCTTGTTTTTATGTTTTGTCTTTCTTTGAAATTTTCACACTTAAATTCTAACTTAGCAATCTTTGAAATACGTAATCGACCAGGCTATGCGTTAATTGTGTGTTGACCGACTCTCTGTGTCGTTTTACATAACATTTCGATACTTTGCTAGGTTATTTAATTTTAGTGTGTTTCTTTCTCCCCCTAAGCCTGCTCACTTCTTTTTGTACTCATTGACATGTAAATTTTGTCTCTAACCCCTCCCTCTCTCTGCCTCCGCCCCCCTCTGTCTATTTAAGGCCACCCCACAGAGACGATCACCCCTCTCTGTACCTGTGTTGCCCGCTCTGTGTATCTTGGTGATATCTGTCTGCTTATATGTCTGTCTATAATTTTTTCTGGTTAGATTTTATGTCGCTATTTCATTATACCTGATGATGATTGCTTGTGTTGCAATCGAAACGTCGTATGCTATTATTTAATTTGTTATTTTTTCTTTATACGCGAACCAAAGAATAAGACGTCAGACTGACATTAAAATCGCTGTCCAGTACTCGGTGGAATGCTCGGGCAGAGTCAACCAAGGCACTGTGGAGTAATGACACCCACACTAGAGAGGCCTTCGGAGGTATATGCAATGATGATAATGAGAAAAGAGATGCTCGAATTGAGGCCGCTGGACTACGTGCTAAATTGAATTGTGTTCATGGCACATTTCTGGGACGCCATTCTTGACCGGTTCCACGCTGCAAGCATGCACCTACAGACAAGTGACATTGACGTCTCTGTAGCGGCGCAGCTTTTGTCTCCGTTGAGGGATTTTGTGGCGGGACAGCGAGACCAGTTTGAGGCTTTTGAAAGGGCATTCTTCAATGTGACAGGCGTCTCTCAGTCAAATAAGCACGATCTTCAGCGAAAGAGGAAATGCAAAACATTCGCAGATGAGAGCTCAGAGCCAGGTGTGACACTTGAGGGGAGGGAGAAGTTCAAAATAGAAACATTTGATGAGGTCATTGATAAGCTAGTGGCATGCCTTGAACATCGCTTGGACGCTTACAAGCGGTTTACCAGTCTCTTTGGAGTTCTGTTGATGTCAGATCAGGTGTCTAACAGTGATGTCATAGTGGAAAAGGTAAATATCCATCAGACCTGGACATGAACTTTGCCAACGAACTCATCCAATTCAAGTCTTTCATGTCTGACCCTGAGGGTGAGAAGTGCCCAACTAAATTGCTTGAGACGTTGCAGGCACTTAATCTTCAGTCTGTGTTTCCCAATGTGTTCGTGGCACTTCGGATGTTTCTAACTTTGCCAGTGACAAACTGCCAGGGTGAGCGGACATTTTCCCTTTTAGGCAGAATAAAAAATTAGCTGCGGAGTTGCATGTTGCCTAACACGCCTCAGCTCATTGTCACTTATGTCAATAGAATCAGACCTCGTCAGACAGTTCTAGATTTTGACGATCTAGTGGATGATTTTGCGAGGAGAAAGGCAAGAAAGACACCAATATAGGCAGAGGGGGGGGGGGCCTCCAGAATAAACTTGCCCAGGGGACTCACGGGACCATGATCCGGCCCTGGTGTTGGCAAAGATATTCCGGCACCGCACCCTCTGCCCAGTGCCGGACTAAGCTAGTGTGGGGCCTGTGGCATATGTTGTTATAATGGGGCCTTAAATAAAAAAAAAACACAAATATTAAAAACACATTTTTTACTTGCAAAGTTAAATAATTGTATTTTTCATTTACTATACAGCCAGATACTACGACAAATCGCTAACCTTAAACACCCAGACGTTCATAAAAGTTGAAGGCAGTATAATACTATAGTAATAGAGCAAGTGCAGAATCACTGAAGCGGAATTGATAGCTTGAAAGCATTTAACGCGGGCCCCTAGCATGTGTAGCTACTATATATGTAGTAGCTACTACTACATATGTAGTAACTACTACATAGCTACTACATATGTAGTAGCTACTACATACGGCTAGTCTACATAACAGTAGTAGCTACTTTTGCTACGAGGACAATTCGGCACTGCCTCTGCCATTTTACAAAAAATTGCACACAATTAGCACAAAGTGATTAATTATCGATGGAGTTTATTTGTTTTAGTTCCCACTCCAAAAATGCATTATTGGCGTGGCACAAGTGGATTTCTTCCCTCCGCCAACTTCCCCCCCCCTGCCCCCAAGACAATTCCTGCTCGGATGTTTCCAGCCGAGTCAGAACTCGCCCCGGCACACAGCGAAAGGGATCAACAATGAGCGTGGCAGGGAGCCGGCCCCTTCACGTAGAGTAACATTTCATTCGTGTTTGTACATCGGCCTATTGGCCTTCGAGACCAATGTTGATTGGGGGGGGGGGGGTTTGTTTTTTCTAGCACCATCTGTTTCAGCGGAATAATGATGACCTTCAGGCGCTCATCAGCTGCGGTCAGATTCGTTCTTCTGGACAAGCGCTGAGCGAGTCCCGATGAGGCTCGCTCAGCGCAAAGACGGCGAAACTCTACACGGAACCCCGCGATGTGTTCGGGTTAGCCTCACTGTGGCGGTGACCTATGTGGACGTGCGCGTACACTTGCCCTGCCGTTTCCTTGGGTCTCCCCATCACACCATGCGCTCGGTGGAGGTTATTTGAACATACTTCACCATGCTGGTAGGTGGGTGGTGGGCACATACATGCGGGAGCATAGAAGTACAGCACAACAACGGATTTTTTATGCACTGCCCGCTAGGGAGCCTCCGGTGATGATAATTAAAATTCAAAACAATGCTGCTTTATGGTGCAGTAACTTGCCTGGCACTGTGGTTACCAAGTTACGCTCACATTCCGAAAGCTGGCAGGTAAGTATCAGGCTGGGGCCGACTCATCACTCCATGGTCAAGAAAATGAGAACCATTCCGTGACTGGTCCCCACCATAGAAATGTGGAATTTCCACCATTGGCATGGGGCGGCCAATGGAGATGAGTGATGCCTCATTGCTTGCTTGAGCAGGGAGACCACGTGACCTGAACTTGGGAGCTCACTTAGTTGAGCAATCAGAGCCCCCAACCATGAGATCATAAGTTAAAAGCATTAACCAGCGTTGGTGCAGCTCTTTATTACGCCTTCATCATCATCATCATTATTGTCATCGTCATCATCATAAGAGGCATCTTCATCCAATGTATCATCATCACAACTGTCGATATCACTGTCACCATATTGATTGGCATCATCATTGCCGTTGTGATCACTGCCATTATCATCATAAGTCATTGTCATCATTATCCTTACCATCATCATCATCACTGCCATCACCATCAGTATCATCATTGCCATCGTCATCATTGCCATCGTCATCATCGTTGTGATTCTACAACCCCACCAAGCGAGTGCACAGCATACATTTGATGGACACTCAACAGCGGCTGTCTTGTTAACGACCGAATCGTCCAAACCACAACGACCACGGAATTTCCACCGATGTGTCAAACAAACAATCGACCGACGATCACTTGAATATGGGGGGGCACTTTGAAATTCCCTTTGAAAATAAAAGCACGTATAAATAGTAGTGACGCATGGATGAGACAAACGAGAGACAATTCAAAGCCATGTTTGTCCGCAACGCTTGTCATTACAAATGGAAGAGGCATCCTCATTTAACGCTGGATGCATAAACATGGCACGCACCGGTAAATAACTTACATTATGACAAATTTCCTACATCGCATGCAGGGCAAACGAGGTTATTACAGCGGATACAACTGTTCGAGCCTGCTCTACATTTTTCTTTTGACCAGAAACTCGAGGAGTGGTAGCGTTTATGTATCAGAAGAATCTAGAATATGTATTTAAAGTGGAGGAATCCGATTAGCTATTAAGCTGTTTTTTTTAGATATCCAGTCGGGGCAGGTAAGAATGTTACAACAACAAACAACACGAAACATGATAGGAGTGTAAAGTACAATAAAGGTAAACAAATCAACCTCCCAATGGTTTCAAATGTGTGGCGGCCCTCACAGTGATGATGTCTTATCGGCGAAAGTGGGCCCCACCTCTGAAAATGACTGAAGACCACTGCTCTAGACTATGGCCGATGAATGAGGGAGGGTTGCCCTTTGTGTGTGTCCATCTATTGGCGCGAGTGTGCGCGCTTATCCGTCTACCGTGAACACACCGGACACTGTAATGCGGGTGCGAGATATTAGTTTAGCCGCGATCAGCACGAGAAGAATTGCAATGTTGAACGTGCAAATGTCGCTTCATGAAGACGAATCCGGTGTCAGCCAGCTGGGTGACTCAGCGGCTGATCGTGGTAGTCAACAGAGGCCCTCCTATTGAATATATCTGAACCCCCACCCCACCCTCCGTCATCGGAGCGTAGAGTTTCCACCACTGGCTGTAAACGGGAAATGAGCACGACCCCGATGTTCAGATGAAGGCGACAATCACTTCGGATAAATCCTTCCCAGGTGTTCATCTTCTAGGTTCTTTCGGTAAAGTCACGTAGAAGGGAAATAATAAAATAATAAAAATAAAACATAATAAAATTCAATTCTCACGACGTTTCGGCCACAACGCAAGAAGCCGTCCTCAGGTGAAGAACAGGTCTGTCGGAAAGATAGCGTCTCATTCAGACGCTGTCTTTCATTCAGACGCTGTCTTTCCAACAGCCCTGTTCTTCACCTGAGGACGGCTGCTTACGTTGTGGCCGAAACGTCGTGAGAATTGTATTTTATTATGTTTTATTTTTTATTATTTTATTATTTCCCTTCTACGTGACTTTACCGAAAGAACCAAGAAGATGAATCCCTGCTGCAGTCACGACAGCTTTAAATCGAAACCTTCCCAGGTGCTTTCGTTGGGAGAGCTCACCGCTTGTGTTTGCAAAATTTGCGCGGTGGATTTTGACGAAGCGCTGAGTCCATCTGCTCCCACAACCTACACGATAGCCTCATCTCGGAGCTAAAGCACACGCGCGCAATTTCTGATTTCTTATTTTTATTATTACTATTATTAATCAGAAGCAAGCCACGGAAATAAAATAATTGGCTTTGCCCTCAATTATTTCACTCGATGTAATTATCCGGAAAATAGGCAATCAGTGAATCAAGAACTTTGTGTGCACAGCTGCATTCAGCTGAACTGAATGTTTCAGACTGGGTAAAAGCTCGATCCTTGTAGGCAATGACCGATAATATAACTTGCAGGCCTTGCTTAGCTATGCTAATATGTGACTCTGCTGTCCGTCTATGGTAAGAATTACACGATGAAACACACAACATATCATGAGTGTTGTGCAAATCTCTGTGGTGGAAATTCCATATTTCCATGACATCGTCCATGAAACAACCGCTGTTGATTTTGTACTGATCGATACTCATATTGCAGAACCCCTAACACGGGATTTGAACTCAGGTCCTTGATCCATTCTACCACCCAGCCAGATATGATGTTTATGAAAGGGCCGTGTATGAATCGTGGTTATTCTAATAATATTATTTTAATATCGAAATATCTCCAAGCGCTGTAAATAAAAATGACACTCAAGTATAGATAATATCCAATCTAAATACAGTAAAGGATAATAATGACAACGAATATGACAACCACACTGGCAATACAGATATAATGCAAAAAACCCGATGATAAAAGCCAATAATTACACTCACAGTCTATGTTAAATCCAAACAAACTGCAGGAAACGCCAATACTAACAATTACACACAGTGTAGTTAAGAAGCAACAATCAAAAGTCCAATCTGGTAAAGAGCGGAGTAAAATCCGGAGTGGAGTCCAGTACGGAGCGGAGCCGCGTTGGCTCGTGGCAACGGTGCAGGGTGGTTGGTGGTTCGCTCGCACGGAGCTGGCACCACTCAGAACATGGGTGTGAATCTGTGTTCAGGTCACACCTGTGATTAAAAACTGGGCTCCGATATTTCGATATTAAAATAAAAGTTGATGGTCAGAGCCGAGCTACCAACGGCTACGCAACAAATCCCATCACGAGAAATTACATTTTGCACGTATCGTAACTTGGCTAAATTCGAGCTCCGAGAATTCAAAATATTAGTTTGACTCTCATGGAAAGTCTTATAGCAGAGTGTGTGGGAGAGTGTACCCCCCCCCCCCCCCCACCTTAACTATATACTCTATAAAGGATTAAAGGCAACTTTAAAGATTGTTATTTTATTCTGCGTCTCATGATTTTTTTTGTTGGAGCCGTTCTCTGCCGCACGTGTTTCACTGCTCTGCGAGTTTTCGTAAAAAAATGGAAATTCATCGGGGATAAAAAGACTAAATGTGAAACAAATAAATATATATATAGAGAACGGATAATTGTACACAAGCACAAGACCTTACCGTCGTGGGGCGACTCTGTGGCATTGTCTTGGGAACTCTTCACCTAACACAGACACAGAACCACGCAGGTTACCATGTGGTTTAAGGATATTTTACTCGGCGCTCGCCAATTGAGAAGATCACTCCCCCTCGTTGGAAAGGGACAACAACACAAACAACAACAACAAACACAACAACAAAAACAACAACAACACACGAGAAGGGTGACAACGTTCAGAGGTGGTCAAACAAACGCTCGATCGCAATAATCACGTAAAAAGTTGCACTCGTCACGCGGTAAGTTTTTATTTTTAACGCATTGTATAATATTCTTAGGTTTTTTCGGTAAAGTCACGTAGGTAAAACATCAAAATTAATGAAAATAAAATAAAACAAAAAATCACGACGTTTCGGAGGCAACACAAGTTTTACCTACGTGACTTTACCGAAAAAACCTAAGAATATGATTCCTTGCAGTCACGAAAGCTTCAAATCTAGAACGCATTGTATAAGACAACAATGCTAGGCATGCTTCTCAATTCAGCCGTTTCGATTGTTGCCACTCCCTCCAGGTCGCCAAAGCTCTCCCTCGTCAAGAGACTGAAAAAAACTACGTGAAATACCTCGAAGGTTTAAGGTCTCCGAGTTCCCGACACAATTCACAATGTACATCAGCAGCAAATCTTCTGCATTGGACCTGATGGACCCGGATGAACTCTGGCAAGACATGAAGACCACAGTGAGTGCCACAGCTCTGCAGCACCAAAAGCCAAGAGAAAGGCCAAACAGCCGTCGCAAGAAGCAATCGAGATAGCAGATGGAATAGCAAAGAATATGAAAGCTTTCGGAGCGGAGTCTCAAGAAATTAAGGAATTAAATGCAGAATTTCAGCGACGCGCACGGAGAGATAAATAACAGTGCTCTAGAGAAGCTTGCACTGATGTGCGAGGAATCTCTCTTTAACACAAATATCAGAGAGATCACTGGCAGATGTATGTCAAGAGTTGGTGGCATGAAGAACGAAATTGGAAAGAATCTGCTGGAAGAAGAAGAAGTAAAGTGCAGATGGAGAGGATACACAGAGACACCGTATAAGCTGAAGTAGTCACTAATTGGCGTTTTTTTACGTGACAAACCCCTTACGAATTGGCTGTGTCGGGTGGCGGAGGCTCACGACACATGCATACTTACGCGATCTAACCCCAAAAATCTTTATCATGAATAATATTGGTCGCGAGAGCCTGCCACGTGTTGAACCGACTGCATGAGCTACGTTGAAGGCATTAACAAAACACATTGACGGAGGAGAGTGCGAACGAGCGCCTACCGTGATTGAGCGTGACGTACTCCGAGCCCTGGAGGAGCTCGCAAACAACAAAGCCCCGGGGAGGAGATGGCATTCCCACTGAGCTCATCAAGGGAGCAGGAGATGAGGCTATTGAGATACAGTTTTGTGGCAACAGATCTGGTCCAGTGGCGAGTGGCCCAGAGACTGGGAGCAGTCAGTATGTATGTACATAACTCGACGTTAGAAAGGCGACCCCAGAGAATGGTCCAACAACCGTCATGTAGCTCTTATAGCCCATACCAGCAAGGTTTTGCTGAAGAGATTATATATATTTTTTACTTGATACAGCAATCGTGCTGTGACGGTTCCACCTGAAGACGGAGGCTTGTGTTGCCTCCGAAACGTCGTGATTTTTTTTACTTTTTACTTTCATTAATTTAAAATTTATTTTTTACCTACGTGACTTTACCGAAAAAGCCTAAGAGTAATATCCAACACACAGAATGGAGAGCTGTGCACACAGAGAACCAGCGGGTGTTGACGCGAGGCTTCGGGAAAAAGAGAAGAACTAGCAATGGCGGAGCCAGGATTTTCAGGTATGGGGGGAGGCAACCCCTCCTGCAATGAGAAATGATAGAGGAGTTGTTAGTAAGTAAGGAGTTGTTAGTGAGTAAGGAGTTGTTAGTGAGTAAGGAGTTGCTAGTGAGTAAGGAGTTGTTAGTAAGTCAGGAGTTGTTAATAAGGAGTTATTCGTGAGTAAGGAGTTGTTAGTAAGTAAGGACTTGTCCCTTGCTTCTTATTCGACGCGTGTGCGACGATGGCGCAGCCATCGATCGAGGGTCGAATTCGAACCGCGTTGTGTGATCGGCATCGCGCTCGCTGAAGGTGAATGTCTTCAGGGAAGTCGTGTGCTGTATACGCAACTGCGCACAATTATGTGAGTCACTTACAACTGCTTTGCCGTTACTAATTGCCAATTATGGACTCAGACTATTGTCATATCATCTCATAAAGTCCCTGGCACGTCATAATATGCTACACGGTGGCAGTTGGGGTCGCAAAATGCCGATTTATTACTAATAAACCCCAATGATCCGATCGAAATTAGGGATTTCGATCGGATCATTGGGGGGGCACGTGCTACCCCCCCCCCTCCCACTGGCTCCGCCAGTGGAAGCAAGGGAACAAATTGCAAACGTCAGACGGAGAATGGAAAGATCAAACGAATCCCAGCAACAGCGGTGCCTCTGCTTAATTGACTATAGCCAAGCGTTTGATTGTGTGGGCCGTGCACTGACGTGGATTACAATGAAGGAAATGGGAGCGGGGTATGGGGAGACGCAATAATTTGACATTGGCAATGGAGTAAGTCAGGGCTGTGTGCTGTCTCCTTACCGATTCAATTTGTACAGTGAGCACATCATGCGAGAGGCAGGTCTGGATTCCATCGAAGCAGGCGCGAAGATTGGAGGCAGAAGAATAAACAACTTAAGATATGATGATGATGATACCAATGCGATTGGGCTAAATTTCACTCGTTTGTGTTTGGCTTGCTGCAACAAACGGGGAGTATTCCCCCATGCCATCTCGTGGCCAACTTGCATCCCAAGCGCGACAACAGCGGATACCTCCAGACTCTGATTCTGACATCTGATATTGCATGGCAGGTATCCTGTCCCCGTACTAGCCAAGCTAAAGCCTGCGTAGCTTCTGAGACCTGGTGATATCGGGCACATACAGATTCGGGGGATGTGTAATTTGCATTGCCAATGGCACCTTTCCCGCGTGAGAATAGACCTGATGGAGAAACGGATGTCAGAAAGCAAGTGGTCAGGTCACCTCACCTGATCACACCTGACTTGACCTGACCTGATGGACCCCCCCCCACCCCCAACAAGACAGAGGCCATTTCAACAATGTCAGCCATGTTCAGATCATCGCATCCTCTCCCAGCTTCTTCCCTTGTTGCATCTCGCCACTCTCGTTCACGCTGTCAACTGTGTCTCGCGTATCTTAGTGTTGTGTTCGAAATTAACTGGTGAGTGTAGAACACCATAATACGTATCGTATGAGAGAGAGAGAGTGAATGTATAATATTAAGGTTTTATAATTAAATAGATTTAAGTAAAATATATGTGAGTGAGTGAATGTATAATATTAAGGTTTATAATTAAATAGATTTAAGTAAAATATATATATAAAAAGTATAAATATACATATTTTAAACATTCTGGTACCCACACACACATATACGGAAATCCCTAGGGGGGTCAATCCTACTTCGCGGATTTTCACCTATCACGAGGGGCTCCGGTCCCCATTAACCACGATAAACGAAGGATCACTGTATATAGATTCCGTTAACAGACGAAGCTTACGCGCCAGGTTTTATTTTTAAAGAAAACATACACGTATCTGCACAACAAGGTGGGGAGGTGATGAAAGACAAGATTAGATGAGGAAGGGACATTGAATGAGGTGAAAAGGTGACAATGACATCGAAGCGAAGAGGTAATTTCGGATGAGGCGGAGATGAACATGTCACGTCTGAGATGAATTAAGTCAGAGAGATAATGATGCCACGTCACTCTTCATGAAGTTGTGAAAATTGCACATTCCCATGGCTGGAGCCAGTGGACAAAAATCAACCCCGTGATGACGTCACACACATTGGCGCTCGTTTCATTCCCTCGCCAGGGTCGATGGGCCGAACTCTCCAACTTCCCTTCAAGTTCAGTTTCCCAAAATCATTCCAAACCCCTCTCGTGAGCGCCTCTCACTTCCATCACTTTGATCCCAGTCGTCTAGCTACACGGGCGCTGTGGCGCAATCCAGATGTGACCCTCTAACAATCATTGAGTTTTTGCTCAGCAAACATGTTGTAGAGTCCACTGATTTTTGGGTTTAGTTTGTTGTCCACCCCCCCGCCCCCCCTGCAGCCGCACCTTCGATTAGCGCGGTTGGCTACGTACGGTGCGAAAGAAGTTCAACGTACGTACGCGCACCATACAGAGGTGGCATTTCGGGCAATGACCCTTCAGCACAGCAAGGGCCATTGCCTGAAACGTCGCCTGTTGTTTGTTGTCAAGAGCACAACGTCAACGCCTCTCGTGTTGAGGTGTTGTGCTTGTGGCACCGTCTGCCCAATCGCAGCATCGGGCAAATCGCGTTCAGTGCAGTACGCGACTTCTGCTTGAAACGCGATTGCTGCTCGCTATGTTTGTGGAAACAACTGCGCTCGAGACTTATCCGAGAGGAGTGTCCAGGTAGGTCGTGAGAACAAGAACAAGAGGAGGAAGACGAAGAGGCGGAAGGAGAGGAGGGAGGAGGATGAAGGGGAGTAGGAAGAGGAGGAGGCAGGAGAAGGGACCCGATCGTCGGAGAACAGACTTCAACCGCATCGTGAGTGAACAGCAATACCTCCACCCCCCACCAACATACCCCAACAATATTGGCATTAACGGCGCGGCGGGGAGGGAACGTGAGGCTCATTTTATATCGCGAGAGTTTCAACCTGGAGTAAATAAACCACCTCGAGCACGAAGGCCGTCTTTGTTGTGTTATGTTTTACCGCTTTATAAATAAGCGTGGATCGATTGAAGATGTCTCTGGCAGGATGGCGTAACGATAACATGACCTTAGGAGTAAAGGTCACGGCGTTAAATGGAACGACCCTCGTTTAGAATGAAGCATTGCGGCAGCGTGAAAGACGGGAAGGAAGCTGTTCAGGGCAAGTGGTATAAGCAGATTTATAAATCACGGCACCGTAACTGAGTAACTGACGAGACGAGGGTGGATGCAGGCGGATGGTGAGAATGAGAAAGCTGATTTTATTTTAAAAAATGTTTAAATTCTTTCTCTAAGACGCTGAATGTTTGCACTGGAACTCGGATTCTCCGCTGGAGGTGGCGTCCCCAGTGGTGAGCGACACGGCGAGGCTGAGACATTTCTGCCAGCTGACGGGATTGGAGAAGCACGTGGCAGATTTGATGGCCTCTAAGTCACCGCACACGTGACCCCACCCCACCCCCACCGTGTAAAAGCTGAGTTCAATTCCCGGACGTGGCCAACGTCTTTGGCGAGCGGTGTCTGAAGTCGGCGCCAGCCACTCCCAAAGCCTTCAACAAAGCCGTCGGAGCATGGTCAAACAACTCGCATGGCCGACTGGCATGGGAGCTTCAGCGCATATCATGAGCTTGAAATGATCGTTATAGTTTAAATTTTGGACTATTGCATACGAGAGGTTGTTTTTGTTATGTAATCAACAGCAGCTCGAGTCTTGTACTAAACAATTTAAAGAGCGACTCCCGTTTGCGCCGATTTTATTTGTTTCGTGTTTGTTTTGAACGTGTGTTTTGGGTTACAGCTTTGCATATTTGTTATTACCCTTTGACGTTTGTTTGTAACACGGATCTCTCCCATAGTCCCAGAGGGCTCGAAGCCTGCTCATAATTACGGGGCACGCTCTCCAGGTGAAGTGTGTTGTGTTTGTCAGAACACAAGGCAAAGGCAAAGACAAAGATCCCCCCTCCCGCACAGGCTTTCACTGGGTTGGGGCAAGTGCCGTGAGCGAACACCTATGACAAAAGACGAAGGTCCCCCGTATAGCCTGAACAGACTGTTGGGGCAAGTGCTGTTAGCGAGCGCGTATGAAGGCCGGCACGGCACACGAGGGGGTGGGTGGCCAGAACCACGCCCGGCCGCCTTTGTCTCCCTAGTGACGATGATTACACCCCGCACCAGGTACTCATTTTGAGGCCCATGACCGATTGATATAATCATCACTGCTGTTAGCCGTGAGCGAGAATCGAACTTGAGTCGTCAGGTTCGTAGTGCAGCGTGCTAACCACTACGCTACCGCTCCCCCATGAACACACATACACACATACTTGTAAACTTAAATAACATTTATCAACCTGTCAGGACAGATTATGGAGTAGCATCAATTAAAGTAATTTACGCTCACGGTACCTAAACTCGACACTCGCTCCATCAGCTTCTTCCACGCACGTGTGTATGCACATGCGAACACTAATTTAGCAGATTTTTGTCAACGTGCACGTTTGCGTATATGATTAACACTGAACAGGTGTGCGTATGCACCGCACTTAATTCTGAAACTGGAAAGCTATTGTACATAAGCGATGAATAACGTTTGACTCTCTTCTCGGGCTTCCCTATATGCCTTACCTGTCAACCCCTTATCAGTGGCCCTACCTTTTATTACAGACCAATTCAGACCTTATTGGTCACCCCGTGCCCTTATAAATCTCAACGTTCATCCTACAAAGTCCCATCACAAGGGAGAAACACAAACAAATTGACACAACACATTTGGCTCAATTTCCCTGTACAAGAATACGGATAAACCGCATGAGTTGACAGGTAGGATGTGCTGTGAAGGGGCATTGCCCGAAACGTCGCCTAGCATATATTCATCCTTTTTTAAGGCCACAGGCAGTGTTGTCGAATGTGTTGAGTTTATTGATTTGTGTAAAATGTCCAATTGTAAATTAAACATATTGTATTGAATATACGTAACGTGATGGAAGTAAATAATTAATGTTTGCCGTTTTGTACAAGTACGTATATGGTGAATGTTGTCGAGCGGGTAACGAAGGAATGTGCGTGATTAATGTGGTTCAAATCGGTTGCAGAAAACCAGAGGAATAAAAAAAACCCGGTTAGTTTGCAACACGTTTCGAGATGTGGAGCAAAATGAACATTTATCCAGCGTTTCACTGAGCAACGAAACCGAAAGGAAGTCGTCATTGTTGAGCACCCGCGACTTGCGATCCAGGGAGGGTGCGTCGATTCAATCCCATCTCCCGTTGGGGCAGGTCAGCCTCTGCCAGGCAGCGGCGTGAGCACGCAAACATCACACGCCATCGGCAGCACGACTTGCAACCTCTTCGCTTTGCTCGCTGAGCCAACGAGAGACAAGTTATATTTTAAAAAAAACACGCTTTAATGAAATGTACCCTACTAGTAATGCAAGAACTCGACGTCTCCAGGAATGGCCCCGAAGCTTGCCAGAACGAAAGGGGCCGTGGGCAATTACAGAGAACGTCAGTTGACCGTGGACAATTTGAGCCAAGCCGAAACATACATATTCAAAAGAATGTTTTAAAATATGTTTTTTAATTTTTTTATGATAGAATATAATATTGTCATCAGTATGACATAAGTATACCAAGTTTGCAGTCGACACCACATTGGGAAGTGGGTTATAATTGAGTTACAAGATTTGAGGATACAACAACGACAACAACAACGACAATAACAACAACAACGACAACAACAACAGACAGAGTGAGTTAATAGAAAGCGTGTAGTAATAACAATAAAAATGTTACCATGCGGTGACTCACGCCACCGTAGCGTTTGTCACGTTCGCGTGCCAAAGCGATGCACGGCCTCGACCAAATCCTTGCTTCAACTGCTCCCGACTCGCGCAAACGGGTAACCAATAATTATTATGGGTAACGGTTACCGGTTTTTGCGGGCTATCGATTAACAACCGTAATTTATTAACGCGGTGGTTAATATCGGCCAGAGGGGTCCGGAAGATGTTTTAATTACAAATGAAAACACGGATCGAAAGGAACGGCGAGACGATGCCGTCAACTGTTTTTATGAAACTGTCCACGTGACAACAGGGATATAGGGTACAATGATAGCTACACATTTGATCATTATGGATAGGCGCGTACTTTGCACTCTCGTGGTAGTGCCTTACGCCGCTAAATCACCGACAGTACTCGAAACCAGCCGAGCAGCGTTCCGCAAAAGATCGCGTGAGAACTGAATCTCTGAATCGCGCGTGTACCACAGTGCGTGTACATGTGGTCCGTGTACACGTGGTGCATCACAACACTGTGCAAGGACCAGTGCACTGGCATTGTATGGATGTGTGTGTGTGCAGTGTGGGTTGTCAGTACACACCACGTGCACACGCACACCACGTGCGCGCACACACACCACGTGCGCGCACACACACCACGTGCGCGCACACACACCACGTGCGCGCACACACACCACGTGCGCGCACACACACCACGTGCGCGCACACACACCACGTGCGCGCACACACCACGTGCGCACGCACGCACCACGTGCGCACGCACGCACCACGTGCGCACGCACGCACCACGTGCGCACGCACACACCACGTGCGCACGCACACACCACGTGCGCACACACACACCACGTGCGCACACACACACCACGTGCGCACACACACACCACGTGCGCACACACACACCACGTGCGCACACACACACCACGTGCGCACACACACCACGTGCGCACGGCTGTCGGCACTCACCTCTGATGATTGCGCAAGACCTCCCAGTGCAACTGCCAGCCACAGCAAGCGTCGTCCCATCGTCCCCTCCGCCGTCACCCTGGCCCGGTGTCGAACCCGGGTCGCCGTCTTCAACAAGTGTCTGCTCGGAGCTTCTCCGATACAGCCGAGCCACGCGCGTTGTAATTCAGCGTTGTCATCCCGGCGGACATTACATGCACATCTAGATGCGTATCGCGATGTCACGCGTAAACATCGAAGCCCCTTTACACGCACACACGCACCGCATTCATACTCATAACGCACGTGTACTTAAGAGTTGCGATATCCCCCCCAAACATGCGTGTACGTATGCACACAGTCATATACACTGAAACACACTCATGCAACACGTGTTCATACACTCATACATCGGCACCTCTGTCCGCACACGAGGACTCGTTCATGCACACTGCGTAATGGGATAAATCCACGATGCCGACGGCACACACGGAAATTCCAATCGGCTCCACGACATTTCCCCAAGCGGCAAATTAGAAATCAATTGACGCGAATAATCAATAACACGTCAGTGCGCAAAATGGGCTACAGAGCAAGGCAGCAAACCGAGAGAGAAACAACAACAACAGGAGGAGGACAACAAACCGAGAGAGAGAAACAACAACAACAGGAGGAGGAGGAGGAAGACGCCACAACAGCGCTATGAAGACGGCGCTCAGAGTGTGGCTAAGGATCGTGAGACCGCGAGACGCACGGAGAGGGGAGTGGGGGTGGGGGGGAGTTTGTGTGGGTGGGGTGAGTGGGGGGGTGTGGGGTGGGGTTTGTGTGGGTGGGGTGAGTGGGGGGGTGCGGGGGAGTTTGTGTGGGTGGGGTGAGTGGAGGGGTGCGGGGTGGGGGACGAGTTTGTGTGGGTGGGGTGAGTGGGGGGGGGTGCGGGGTGCGGGGGAGTTTGTGTGGGTGGGTTGAGTTGGGGGGGGGAGTTTGTATGGGTGGGTTGAGTTGGGGGGGGTGGGGGGGGGAGTTTGTGTGGGTGGGTGGAGTTGGGGGGTGGGGGGGGAGTTTGTGTGGGTGGGATGAGTGGGGGGGGGGGAGTGGGGGGAGTGGGGGAGTGGGGGCTGGGGGTGGGGGGGAGTTTGTGTTGGTGGGTTGAGTTGGGAGGGGAGTGGGGGGGGAGTTTGTGTGGGTGGGTTGAGTGGGGGGGGGGGGGGGGGGAGTGGGGGGGAGTTTGTGTGGGTGGGTTGAGTGGGGGGGGGGGAGTGGGGGGGAGTTTGTGTGGGTAGGTTGAGTTGGGGAGGGGAGTGGGGGGAGTTTGTGTGGGTGGGTTGAGTTGGGGGGTGGGGGGGAGTTTGTGTGGGTGGGTTGAGTGGGGGGTGGGGGGTGGGGGGAGTTTGTGTGGGTGGGTTGAGTTGGGGGGTGGGGAGAGAGTTTGTGTGGGTGGGTTGAGTGGGGGGTGGGGGGTGGGGGGAGTTTGTGTGGGTGGGTTGAGTTGGGGGGTGGGGAGGGAGTTTGTGTGGGTGGGTTGAGTGGGGGGTGGGGGGTGGGGGGAGTTTGTGTGGGTGGGTTGAGTTGGGGAGTGGGGGGGAGTTTGTGTGGGTGGGTTGAGTGGGGGGTGGGGGGAGTTTGTGTGGGTGGGTTGAGTTGGGGGGTGGGGAGGGAGTTTGTGTGGGTGGGTTGAGTGGGGGGTGGGGGGAGTTTGTGTGGGTTGAGTGGGGGGGGGGAGTGGGGGGGAGTTTGTGTGGGTGGGTTGAGTGGGGGGGGGAGTTTGTGTGGGTGGGTTGAGTGGGGGGGGGGAGTGGGGGGGAGTTTGTGTGGGTGGGTTGAGTGGGGGGGGGGGAGTTTGTGTGGGTGGGTTTAGTGGAGGGGAGTGGGGTGGGGGAGAGTTTGTGTGGGTGGGTTGAGTGGGGGGTGGGGGGGAGTTTATGTGGGTGGGTTGAGTGGGGGGGGGAGTGCGGGGTGGGGGGAGTTTGTGTGGGTGGGTTGAGTTGGGGGGTGGGGGTGGGGGGGGGAGTTTGTGTGGGTGGGGTGAGTGGGGGGGGGGAGTTTGTGTGGGTGGGTTGAGTGGGGGCGGAGGGGGGTGGGGGAGAGTTTGTGTGGGTGGGTTGAGTTGGGGGGAGTGGGGGTGGGGGGGAGTTTGTGTGGGTGGGTTGAGTGGGGGGGAGTGGGGGGGAGTGGGGGGTGGGGGGGAGTTTATGTGGGTGGGTTGAGTGGGGGGGGGGAGTGCGGGGGGAGTGGGGGGGGAGTTTGTGTGGATGGGTTGAGTTGGGGGGGGGGGGAGTAGGGGGGGAGTTTGTGTGGGTGGGTTTAGTGGGGGAGTGGGGGGTGGGAGTTTGTGTGGGTGGGTTGAGTTGAGTTGGGGGGGGGGTGGGGGGGAGGTTGTGTGGGTGGGTTACTGTCATAGGTGGTGGTGATAACGTTGTCGGTGTTGGTGGGTATTAAAGGGCAGTAGCGCTTTCTATCAGTGGGTGGTGGGTGGGCGTGAGTAGCAGAGGTGTGGACTCGAGTCATGTGACTTGGACTCGAGTCAGACTCGAGTCATGAATTTGATGACTTGCGACTCGACTTGGACTTGCATAACAATGACTTTGTCCCACCTCTGGTGAGTAGTGGTGTGTGGTGGGTGGTAGTAGGTGGCAGTGTGTAGGGGTGGGTGGTTTAGTGGGTGGCAGTGCGTAGTGGTGAGTGGCAGTTTTTTTTTATAAGACTGTAGAACAATTTCTTATTTTTTTGTTTCCTGGGTACTAGGTGTTATTTCGTAATTGCTTATGCCTAAAAAGTATAGAAATGGCTATTATTCCCCACAAACTTTGATTTTGTGACCAGGACAGTGATATTTTGAAATGTACCTATTTTCAATGAGAAAACGGGCGAATTTGTGTCTTTTCGTTCACATAAAGTCAGAAAAAACAACATATGAATCAGAATGAACATGTATTTCTACTAAAGTAATACAAAAATGACTACAAAAGATTTAGACACCAAGACGCACGACCACAGGCGGGACTGGCCACAGACCGAGTTCCTTGTTGGGAGGAACAACGTCAAGTGGGAGCCACTGGTGGACCCCCGGAAGGTGCTGATGCCACCACTGCACATCAAATTGGGCCTTATGAAACAATTTGTCAGAGCTGTAGATAAGGATTTGGCAGCCTTCAAGTACCTTCAATACTTCTTCCCTAAGCTGTCTGAGGAAAAGGTCAAAGCCGGTGTCTTCGTCGGACCACAGTAAAAGAAGATCCTGGAGTGCAATGAATTCCCCAAGAAGCTCACTAGTAAGGAGAAAGCGGCTTGGAACAGCTTCGTCGCAGTGGTTCGTGGCTTCCTGGGCAATCACGAGGTCGAAAACTATGCGGAGCTGGTTGAGACTGGTGAAGAACTACGGCACATTGGGCTGTAGGATGTCCCTCAAAGTCCATATCCTTGATGCTCATCTTGATCAATTCAAGGAGAACTTGGGAGCGTACTCGGAGGAGCAAGGCGAGCGCTTCCATCAAGATATACTGGACTTTGAACGCCGCTACCAAGGACAGTATAACGAGAACATGATGGGAGACTCCATTTGGGAGCTGATTCGTGAAAGCGATTTACCGTATAATCGTAAATCTCGAAAAACTACTCACTTCTAAATATTGTGTAGTCATTTCTGTACTACTTTAGTATAAATACATGTAATTTTTTAAATCATGTATTTATTTTATTTTATACCTACGTGACTTTACCGAAAGAACCAAAGAGTATGGATTCCTGCAGTCACGAAAGCTTCAAATCAAGTTTGATTCATATGTTGGTTTTTCTGACTTTATGTGAACGAAAAGACACAAATTCGCCCGTTTTCTCATTGGAAATAGGTAAATTTCTAAATATCACTGTCCTGGTCACAAAAGCAAAGTTTGTGCGGAATAATAGCCATTTCCTGTACTTTTTAGGCATAAGCAATTACGAAATAACACTTACTACCCACGAACAAAAATTGTGTTACATAGTGATAATCATTCTCCATTCATTTTGCTAAAACGATGTGGGGTGAGAAGTGACGAGCGAACTTCTGGGGCAGCCACTGCTCTCACCTCTTCTGCACCTCGTCACTTTGTGCTCCCTTACATTACACCTCAACACAGAGTCAAGTCAAACGTGGTGACCCCCCCCCCCCCAATGTCCTAACACTCTGTGTGCAAGCAGTGGTCACTGCAGCTGGATTGGAGATGCCCGGAGGTGAATAGATGTTGTGTCGGGGTCAGGGTTTCTGTTGGGCGGTGTTAGATGCTGGACAGAGAGCACGCGCTGGGTGGGAATGCGTGGGTGCAGTTGTGTGGGCATGAGAAGTTACATGGGATACGGCGTCTGCATGTTAGAGCGGGTGTCGTATGGGTGTGGTGCATCTGTCAGTCATCTCAGTCACCTGGGTCTGTCCCGTGATCTCCTACCAACGAGCCTTTGACATTTCACGTGGCCTCCGAGTGCACATCGCCTGGCACAAGGGCCGTGGTAACGTCACTGCTACTTGGTGGTGAACGGCGGTTGTTGTTGTTGTTGCACGGCTAGCGGCTGGTGGTGTGTTGCGTGTGGGTGTTGTGGGTAATGATGTCGCCGTGTGGCTGGTTATAGGTGTCGCGGGATCACGGTGGTGTGTGGAGAGTGGGTGTCACGTGGGAGGTGGTGATTGTTGAGTGGGCGTCTGAATGTGTAGGGAGTATGCGGTGGATGGTTTTGTTAATTGTTCAGAGGAGTTGACGGAGGTTGTGTGTGTTGTGGGGTCAATGATGAATTGGTTGTATGAAGAGCCGGTGGGGTGTGTGGTGGTTGTTCCATGCGGGGAGGTGTTGATTGTTGTGTGGGTATTGCGGGAGTGTGGCTGGTGGACATATCTTACGGGCGGTTATGGTTGGTGTGTGGGGGTGGTGGGTGTAGTATGGGTGTTGCATAGGAAGTGATGGTTGCTGGTGTGTAACGGTGGTGTGTGTGATGTATGGGGAGGCTGTGATGGGGTTGGTGGTGGTGGTTGGAGGGGTTTATACGACTCAACGAGTCAGAGCAAAGCCGGTGCGCAGACACAGATGTTGGATGCTTGGCTTTGTCTTTCATTTCCCTTTCTTCTGCCTTCATTGTGTTTGTCCCTTGCAGCTAAACTTGCCATTGGGGAAAGCTGATTACAGAACCGGCACACGTATTTGTAAAACCCGTGCATTTAAACTCGCACGCAGGCTCGGTGTTTGGGCGACACTCACACACACGCACGTACACACTCGCGTACACACGCACACACACGCAGTGCACACACACGGACGCACACACGGACACTCACACACACTCGCGCACACAAACACACACAGTGCACACATTCACAATTCGCTACCCATTTCATCTTTCCTTTGAGTGAGTCTGCAAGGCACCATAGAAGAAGCGTACGCGTTTATTCTTGGAATTCAAGTCGTCATTTAAATGCGTACCGTTCATCGTTCAACATTTTTTTCCCGATATGAGCTGTGCGATTTCGTGTCCGCTTCTTACGCGTGCGTGCGTATTGTATTGTCATCGACGAGGGGCGTCCCCCTTTGCGTACGGCTCATGAATGAATGACCCAGGTGAGAGGGCACTGCCAGATCGAGTGTGTGCGGAGAAGCGATGAACACCCGGGTCGCATGAGAACGGCCTGCACGCAGCGCTCGAGTGGAGGGGGCATTTCGTGCAGGAGCACAAAGGAGCGAGTCGTGTCTACGTCCACGCTATCGCCCAACCCGTCGCCTTTCACGCGAAGTCTCCAAAGCAGACGACCGTAGGATGAGATGTAGCGACGGAATCAATCCGCGCGCGGGTGCCGGGTGGATAATTATCACTGCTGCCACGGTGTGGGGGCACAGCTGGGGCATCTGACAGTCATCGCAGTCAGTCAACCCACGGCACCACCTGGGTCTGTCCCGTGACCTCCTCCTCTTGCACCTAGCCTGGCAGAGCAGTCAACCCATGGCACCACCTGGGTCTGTCCCGTGACCTCCTCCTCCTGCACCTAGCCTGGCACAGCAGTCAACTCATGGCACCACCTGGGTCTGTCCCGTGACCTCCTCCTCCTGCACCTAGCCTGGCACAGCAGTCAACCCATGGCACCACCTGGGTCTGTCCCGTGACCTCCTCCTCCTGCACCTAGCCTGGCACAGCAGTCAACCCATGGCACCACCTGCAGGGTCTGTCCCGTGACCTCCTCCTGCACCTAGCCTGGCACAGCAGTCAACCCACGGCACCACCTGCAGTGTCTGTCCCGTGACCTCCTGCCAGAGGGGCTTTCGGCACTTCACGTGGCCCCAAAGTGCACCTGGCCTGGCACAAGTGCCGTGCTAGTGAATGGCGGCTGTCGTCGTGGATATTTCATGGAAGGATCGCGAGAAGTGGTGGCAGGCTTGGGGAGGCCTTCATCCAGCAGCGGACTGACCATGGCAGATGGTGACGAGTTGACAAGACGCCGCATTGCTGTCAACACGGCGCGATCCGACCCAACGCTCATCCACTGCGTCGCATCTCGTTCAAAGCGTTTGTAAAGCAATGGGATGTGCACCCACGTGGCAACCAAACTACCCTAATGGGTGGCATTTACAGCCCATGCGCTTAAACGTCACCGTGGAAATTTGATGCGCGTGGCACGCGATGGGTTATACGGAGGAGCGGTGGTGTAGCGGTCAGCGCGCTGCGCTACGAACCCGGTGACCCGAGTTCGATTCCCGCTCACGGCCAACGCCGGTGACGATTATCTGAATCGGTCCTGGGCCTTCTCCCCTAGGTCGACTCAGCCTCAAATGTGTACCTAGTGCGGTGTGAGCATCGCCACTGGGGAGACAAAGGCGGTTGGGCGTAGTGCTGGCCAGCCACCCCCTCGTGTGCAGTGCTTTCTGAACGTGAGCCTTAACTAGAGTCTGATTTGTATCTGAAGTATTTGTTGTTGCTGTAACGAGGCCGAATCTATGTACAGTAAAGAGGACGTCAGGTTTTAAAATGTGAAAAACCCGAAGTGTAATGAGGACGTCCCGAAAAAATCACAGCGCTCCAAAAAGCAAAACAAAAGGGCTCAAATGTCCTCACTTGGAACAAGTGTTGTTTTAAAACTGAGTAACATCCAAAAAATGTTTTTTTTAGCAAGCAGCTCTTAGGGCTAGCGCAGGATATTTGGTACTTCGAGCCAATCGCATCCACACATCATGTTTGTTGACCGCATCCCATGATACCAAAGGTAGTCGTTCTATGCCAAGTTAACCTAGGGGTGGCCCAGTAACACCGCCACAATTGTGCAAGTCGATACAAGGGCCAGAGATGAATAATTTAAAGTGGTATATGAGGCTGTAAGTGCTGTGTTGTCCTAACCATGATTAATTCGTACAGAAAGAGACATAACAAAAATTGCTTATGCCAGCATTGCAACGCATGTTTTTTTTTTTAGCACGTGTATCAATCTTAAAACGTTTTGACCAGCTCAATACATACAGTATGTATGCACATACTCCAACGTAGTACAGAAAACATAAAATAAGACAAAAATTGGAATCTAAAATATTTTTGGCTTGCAAAATATCGCAGGCAAGTTGAGTGAATGGGTGGGGGATACGAGACGTGGTCTTGTATTTATTAGTGGCGTGCGAAAACCACGCACACGGTCTCATCGTGGTCACGGAATTACAGCGCCGGGTGCAGAACCTGACTACCACAACGTTAGCTGTGAGCATCACCGGAATTCTTGATGGGTTTGTCGTCTACTTACAAAGCATGTTGGCGCAACACAAATATTTTTTATTTATTTAAAGTCAATTTTATCAGTGTCTAATATTCCTGTTTGGTAATTCCGTTTCCATGTAGTTGCACATACAAGATACAAATGTGTATTAATAGAGTATATATTATGGTGGGTGGTGTAGTTGTCAGGGCACTAATCTGTGATCTTGGAAACCTAAGTTTGATTCCCAGCCAATGGTAACTGATGCGGTTCTTGGGATTCTCCCCTTTACCAACCCACGCTGACCAATGTAGCGAAGCATGGTCAAAACAATCACCGCGACCAACATGGCATGGAGAGGACTTCATCTGGCAGTGGATTGACAAAGGGCTGTGAATTATCGTTGTGTATTACCATCATAACAACATGTATAAATGTGTGTAATGAAATAAATTAAACTATAATTCACAATGCGGAGGAAGTGGAGTGGTGGCACAGGTGGCGCCAATTAAATAACGAGAACATTCTAAGATACATGCGTGTATGTATGCTCACCTCCTTTCGCACCCGAGGTAACCAACCGTGCTAATCGGAGGTACAGCATATTTCGTGCGATTGTGACCGGCCGGATTCCGATTTGCCATCCGACTTGTCGCGGAGGGTGCGACCGGCGGTGGCGTATAAATTAGGCCGGGTCCCTCTGCACCCACGATCCGACTCCTTTGTGAAGACGCGCGGCTCCGTGTAACGTCGCCGACGTTTAAGGTTGATTTATTATGACAGCCGCAGAAAGGAGACTTTTGTGGAACCGATTTCCCTTAGCCCGAGTCGAACGACCATTGTCTTGGGGCGTCACCCTCAAAGTCCAACCACCCCCAAACCCCCACGAAAGAGTCGGGTCACGGCGACGGAGGGACGGAAGGGAACGTCGGCCCAGTAAACGTTCGAACGTTGCCGGGCCAACGTTACTCCAACGGTGCGAACGGCATGCCGACGTTGGCCCGACGCCGCGCGTTGACGGACGGGAGTTCTTGAAACTCTCAAGTCCGAAAGGAAGCAGGGCCGGTGTTTGCAGCAGTGAAAGCGTGGAATTGAGATGCGGTGATTGAGGGTTTTGGCAGCGCCAAGCACGGAGTCTGTGTTGTGTGCGCACAGCCAGATGTTCACGTGGCAGGCCCAGGTCGTTGCGTCTCGTTAACCAAATAACAATAACTCGTCCAAAAAAATCTGACAAGAGAAATCACGAAAAAAATCAGTATAGCCCTGCATTGGAATGTTTTGGCCAATTCCACGTGTACATTCTTTGCATTGGAGAGGATACTGGAGCACGTAGTACAAAAAGTCCATGCACGTGAGAGAATAATAACGCTCGCATCTCTGCACAGATGGATTCAAGAATCCAATTTCTGTACTGCCGTCTCCTGGTCACCTCATAACCCAGGTGATGTCGGTGGTGCGGTGGAACTCAGCCATCTCAGTTTGATCCCTGCCCATGGTTAACGTCATCGATGAGCGATATCTGAAATTCACCATCTCGAATTGACCAGTGTGGTGAAGTATGGTCAAACGACGCCCATGACTGATACATGGGGAGGCTTTTATCTAGCAGCGAATTCACAAAGGGCCATAAATAATCATACAGTATCTCAATATATATTTTAAAAAATCATTCCCATTGTTAGCTTTCTTATTGTATCTACCCTGGTAGGATGATGGGCGCAATTTTAACGCCACATTCATAGTTTGAATGCCCTTATGCTGTTCTCAATCTCAAAAAAGCCATCTCCTCGCGCTGCGCGTGCACAGTACGTACCCCGAGTACGTGTGGTGATGCGAAGCGTGATTAAAATTGGAAACGAAAAGCAAAGTGAGTTGAAACACATGCTTTCAATTAGCAGCACATTTTTTCTCTCTCTCTGAAGCCTTCACCGAGAACCCATTCTGTCATTGGGGAAACGTGCTATACACATACACTGTATGTCTTACGCGTGCACCGAATATCTATCTTCACCACGTGAATAAACTACACGCGTGGTTGTTATTGAACACGCGTCATTGTGCATTGGAGTCATATATGCAATGTGGGGTTTGGCGTGATGGTACAACGGGTCACGCACACACCTTGCACTACGAACCCAGTGACCCGGGTTAGATTCCTGGCCACGGATAACATCAGTGGCATGTGTTTATCTGAACCAGTTCTGGGCCCACCCATCAACTGCACAAATGTAACATGCACGGCGCGTTTTGTTGTTGCCAATGCACTGCTGGATGAGGGCCTTCCCATGCCGTGCAGGCATTGGAGGATGATCTGACCATACTTCACCACGCTGATCAGTACGGGTTGGCGAAGGTTACACAGTTTGACTCGGTGTTAGATGAGTGTGGCAGCTGACGTGGAGTGTGTAAACATCAGAACGAGGGAGACAAAGGCGGTCAGACTTACGTGGTGTTGGCCAAACCACCACCTCATGTGCAAAGTCATACTAACTACACAGCTCTTACCCCGATAATTAATCTATGGATGGTTCTTGTGTTCGGGAACACTTTTCGCACAACGCGTTACGCGCGCATCGTTATAACGCAGAATTCGCACCGTTATGACGAGGAATGTGCGCCCGTTATAACACGGAACGCGACTGTTATAACGCGGAACGCGCACACTTGTTATAACGCAGTTTCTGAGCGGTCGATGACGAACTACTTTCTTGAGCTGTGCGTCTGAGCGGTGCGATTCAGTACGCGGAACGACAGAGTACGCGTTTGACGTACCCTCATCCCATCTCTCTCTGTCCCGCAATGCGATGACTGCAGGCTGATTTCATGGTGCGAAAGTGATTATGACACCTGTGTAGTCTTCATTTATTATTCATGCCTATCCAGTATACATGCAGCAATTCCTCGCAACTACCGCGTTAAACGAGGGATTACTGTCCTGTATTTCTGCTGCATCTCACCCCAACCCTCTGGTGATAACACAGCTCCCCGCAGCAGCCGACTCCATCTCTTGTTAGACTACACGGTGGTCACCCGTCCAGGGCATTGTCCAAGCTCAAAACTTTGCTCAGCTTCTGAGGTCTACCGAGTGATGTTTTTTGGTCATCGGCATTGCTACTCACACACGTGTTTGTCGTGCTGCGTGCGTGCGAGTGTGGGGAGCGGCGGTGTAGCGGTCAGCGCTACGCTGCGCTACGAACCCGGCGACCCGAGTTCGATTCCCGCTCACGGCCAACATCATCGACCGGATATCTAAACCGGTCCTGGACCTCCCCCGAGGTCGACTCAGCCTCAACTGAGTACCTGGTGCGGTGTGTAAAACATCATTGGCACTCGTGCGCCGTGCCGGTCTTCATAGGTGCTCGCAAACAGCACTTGCCCCGACAGTCTGTTCAGGCTACACGGGGGATCTTTGCCTTTATAATGTAAATGCACTGTACAAGTGCGTGTGTGCGCGTGCCTTAAGGTGAAGTCTCACCGCGGGCAAAATCGCACGGAGCCAGCTGGCAGAACGACGCAGAGTCCTGCGGTTGCAGCCGCCTCTCGCATTGGCAAACTTGAGTCCTGCGCATGACCCTGGCTGACTTTGCTCCTCTACCCCCCCCACCCACCCTCCCCTCTCGCATTTCTTTTTGTTCTTGCGTAAAAACGTGCGGCCATTAAAATGAAAAGTCCTGGGTTCTTAGCCACCGCGAAATCCAGATGTTACCGCAACGACAGCGGGGTTCATGTCGCGCGCATTAAACGTGGGTGCGCGCGTGCGTGACAATGCAATGCCAGACGTAGAGTGCCCCAAGGCCATCGCGTCTCGAGACGCCGTGCAGTGAGAGAGGCGTGCGCGTTCTAAGATCGTGGGGGAAGATGAGGCTCACTTCACGGTAAAGCGACGGAGGGAGGTTCGGGAGAGCGGTGTCCTGGGAATGATGATTTCCGTCATGATCAATGCATTTGAAGAGATAGAAATGGTCACTCATAGGCAGAAGAAAAGAGGAAGGCCTCAAGCCTGAACTTGAAAAGAGAGCCACAAGGATGGAGATTCTGACTTCCGAGGTGAGCCAGCGGAGAGGGACCCCCACCTGCGATGGAACGGAGATTGACTCGGGGACTTCAAGACAGCAGCAGGTCTTGGTTGCTGCAGCAGAGAGAACGTGGAGGGGAACTAGAGTGAGATGAGTGCGCAGGTCGCCAGGCCGAGTCCGTGGAGGGACCTTGAGTGACACAGATAGACGCAAAGAGAGAGACAAAGAGACCGAGAGACAGAGAGACAAGATCATAGTGAATGTTGAAGGCAGTGAGGATTGTCTCGACTCGATTGGGGGCTAGAGGAGAGACTGAGCACTGCAGTAAGGTTGTCTCATTTACCATTAATAATCGTCGATGTCTTCTCGCTCAAGCAATCAAAGGAATTAACACGGCTTTCGCGATCAATATTATCGATAATAGAGATTTTTGGGTTAGACTGCATCAATATAAATGTGTCGTTAAACCCGCCACCACCCGACACAGCCAATTCGTGAGGTTTGTCACGTCAACAAAACGTGCCAATTCGTGAGTAGTTCAGCACACCGGGTGCGTAAACAAACAACATTAACAACTCCAACACTCGAATTTAAAATATTTTGTGTTTACTCTGCAACGAATTGGCACGTTCTGTTTACGTGACAAACCTTACTAGTTGGCTGTGTCGGGTGGTGGCGGGTTTAACGGACACATTTATATATTAGATCTAACTCCCCCCCGCAAAAAAACCTTTCTATTATGAATCAAAGGCGCTGCGCTCACCTCCACGGCGACCGCGAGCCCGATGGTGGGAAATTCCACGTTCCAATGTCACGGCTGACCTCGTCATAGAACTAAGTTCTGTGCACATCAGCAAAAGTAGCACTTATCGTTTTAGCGACTCGGTGGGATGACGCGGTTGTACACACACGGCGAATGTTGTCACGTTGCGGTGTGCAGCAAAATCCATTGTTGTACTGTACTATGCCACCGTATATATGCTCCCCACCTTAACCGACCCGTGCGGGCCTTCACCCGGCAGTGGATTGATGAGGGCTGTGCACGTACGTGTGTGACCAAAGGCGGCATCAATCAAGTTGACTATTTAGGCGAGGTGAGTGGTACGGTTTTTGTCGTGATTACTTATCAGTCTTGGGAGGTCAGCGAGTCGCTGTAATTCGAGTCTTCCTTTGCAACACGTAAGGAACCCATTAAGACTAAAAGTGCCATTTTTTTTTTTTGCAAGGGAGATCTGGGTCTTAAACCGTACGGCATATCAAAGACAAGATTGGGGTTTTTTTTGTTACAGAGCCTTACCAAAACGGGTACATGACCACGGTATTCCCAGGATCCCCCTCCGCCCCTAAGCCCGAAGAGAACGCACCTCAACTGGCTCCCGTTTGGTTGAATCGCGTGAGAGAGGGGACGCTTTCCTCTGCGAGCTCATGACCCCTCGGCTCCAGGCTAAGCTGCGCTGTTCCTTTCCACCTAATTTACAACCTCCCCTTTCGATGTTGTTTATAGCGAAGAGCAAAACAGCAAGGCAGGAATAAAGACAAATACATCACGCACATTTTCGCATCCACGAAAATACACGCCGCCACGTTCGGAAACAAACACAAGAGGTTCCCCGCGGAGCGTTACACAGACCGTTGGGGCAAGAAGGGTTTGTTGGCGAGCACCTATTAAGGCTGGAAAACATACGACGAAAGGGGCGGTGTGGCCAGCATCGCACCCGGCCCGCGGAGCTTGCACACCGCCCCAGGTTCTCGTTGGAAGCAGAGTCAACCCAGCAGGGCAAGTCCAGGAACAGTTCGGATCATCTCCACTGATGTTCGCTATGAGCAAGAATTCAACTCGGGTGCTAACCACGTCACCGCTCGCCCACATGTACACATACACAAGACAAAGATCCCCCGTATAGCCTGAAACTGATGGTTGGGGCAAGTGCTCTTAGCAAGCACCTATGAAGGCCGGAACGGCACACGAGGGGGTGGGTGGCCAACACCACGCCCGGCCGCCTTTGTCTTCCTCGTGGCGATGTTTACACACCGCAACAGGTACTCATTTTAGGCTGAGTCGACCTTGGGGAGGCCCACGATCGGTTCAGACAATCGTCGCTGGTGTTGGCCGTGAGCGGGAAACGAACTTGGGTTGCCGGTTTCTTAGCGCAACGCGCAAAACGTAAAGACGACCGCTCCCCACATTCGCAACGCACACACACACGCGGTACACAAGCACGTATGTGAATAAAGTGCAGTACACGAACCGCTAGACTACACTACGGCTCCCCACTACTCAGCCCCCCCCTCACACACCCCACACACCCACAAATACAAGTCGTGCCCAAGTGGTTCTGGCGAGACCAAGCGGCTCCGAATCTCCAAGTCCTGCACACTTCACACACCGCAAGGAGAGTTAGAATAGACAGAGAGACAAAACCCCATTATGCGTTTAATAATAGGATGCCGTAAATACTGATGAGCACAATGTTTTATTTTTGGTGTTAAATCAAAATGCTGTCGTCAGGCACGGCGGCACGGCGCCACAGCAAGCCCCGCTCGCTGTCTTAAGTAAGACAGCGAGGACGGCATCTTTTGTAATCTCTCCCATAGCAAAGACGGACGCAAACCCAAAAACAATTGGGAGTTATTTTTTTCGTTTCCAGAACAACATCGATCCAAGGCGATGCAGTGTTTTAAATCTTGCTCGCTCACTTACTCGGTCCGTCCCACATCACCGACACACGGGTGACAACTCAAACCTTCCGCGTGTCACGGTCTTGTGCCATCAGTTGGGAGATCTTCCCATCAGACGCATGTAGCTGCTTACAGCCTTGCCGCCCACCGTTTGCTTCCAGGAATCAACATCTTCGTTTGCCATTTTCTGAGACCAGCGTGAAAGCAGCGGATTGACGCAAGGGCTCTCCACGTGTAGATGAAGGCCCTCTGCGTGTAGATGAAGGCTCTCCACGTGTAGATGAAGGCTCTCCACGTGTAGATGAAGGCCCTCTGCGCCTTTCTCTCCGATGCAATGTGATATACTTGGTCCAGCCGGCGTTCTGTCGATGGCCCATGTGATTACATTATTGGCCGATTTGTCCTTTGATCGACCTCGTTTGTAACAGGTCTACATTTGCTCCTGGAAATGTTTGATCAGCCCTGGGATGATGACGATGTGCCGAGTCAATACTTGGCAGGAAAATGAATTCACGACCTGATTGAATCACGCGCGACCAACGTACCCACAGCACAGCTAAGCTCGAATAAAATAAAATAAATCTACGTTTGCATTACAAAAGAGCACACGATTCATCCTAGGGTTTTGAACAGCGTTGTGTTTAATGTTAGAATGTTTGGGTTTACAAGACTGACTTTTTCCTTCACCCATAATTTATTCTAAATCTGCTATCAGCGTCGTGTCGCTCGTTATTCAAAGAAACGTCCGTGTGGGTGTCTCTCTCTCGAGTAGCGCTGAACCACATGTTCGAGAACAACCTACTCATCGACGAGTCTGCATCAATTCGCTCCATTCCATCTCGCAGGGCAATGTGTTTGGCTTCGCTAAATTCCCCACGTGATAAAGCCACTACTTCGTTGAGCTATCATTTGTGATAGCCAGGTCGCTTCTGAATAATAATATTTAAAAATACTTTTTTTTTAAACACTCTTTAATGAAATGTACCGTACGAGTAATGGCAGAACTCCACGACTCCAGGAAGTGGCCCCGAAGCTTGCCATAACGTAAGGGGCCGTGGTGATTTACAGCCAACGTGAGTTGAGCGTGGACAATTAGACCCAAGCCGAAACATAACATATAAAAAATAATGTTTAAAAAAATATATTTTTATTTTTAATGATAGAATATAGTGTTGTCATCAGTATAACATACGTATACCAAGTTTGCAGTCGATACCACATTGGGAAGTGGGTTAAAATTGAGTTACAATATGTGAGGATACAACAGAGTGAGTTAAATAAAAGCGTGTAAAAAAGAGCTGTATTGCAGCTCAGTGAGCCTTACCTGGTTAAATTAATAAAATAATAGTTTATAGTTTTTATAATGTGCCGTACCAGCCTCAACATACCCCAATCGATGCCGGCTATGAACCACAGCCTACGGTGAATCTGGAGCTGTACCTGCATACAAACATCAGAATATTTTTCAGAATATGTATTTATACCCGGAGGAATCTGATAAGCTATGAAGCTCTTTTTCACAGACGTCCAGGAGGGGTGGGTCAGAAAGTTACAACAAACAACACCAACACACGATAGCAGTGAAAATTATATGCAAGGTTAGCAAATCACGAAAACACGAGTAAAAATAAACAGCGATACGGCCAGTGCCGCCTTACCAGGATCTCCGGACCAAAGACCTGGGACCCAGTTACCGGCAGCAGATGTTCGGGATCCATCCTGGAGTCTGAGCCACTTTTGCAACAGACTTAAAGTGGAGTGATAAGAGCGCATTTTGCGAAGGTCTGGAATCACAAGAGTGAACGCTGACAAATGCTCAGACTTACTGCGGAAGATGAAGTCCACAGAACTATTTCCAAAGTCACTTCAATACATCTCATTATCCCCACCACGGGCGAAACCTTTAATGCCCTGGCGAAGTTTGTTCAAACAGCGCACGTGACCGACATGGCACGGGGAGGCTTACATCCAGGTCTGGATTAACAAAAGCCCGTAATTTATTATGTTATTAGAGTGCTGGTTGTAATCATTTTAGTTAAGGGCCCTCGACTTAGAATGTCATGACAAACGATGTGCCTCGCGGGACTATAAGTACCGGTATATGGTACGAGTGTAAATCAAGTGCCACTTTTAAACACTAGCCTCAGCCATGGGAACGTGGAATCTCCACCGCTGGCTCTGAGCCATGAATGGAGATATGTGCCTCACCAGAGCATGGGAGGGGGGACACTCTCACTTCTGTGCAACATACAAGACTCGATTTATAAAATGTTGTTTTTGAACAACTGCTACGCGTGTGTGTGTGTGCCTGTATACACTGACAAAACATTGGGCTATTGCAAACGGCAGCTCTGCCAAACACGTGTTAGCTACTAAGCTATGCCTGTTAGGTAAACGGATACAATTTATGTGTCACTACAACAAAACCGCGATGGCTGTGGACTCAACAATCGTGGACACGCTTCGAGCGAAGCGCTCCTAAAACCACGAGTGAAGTCAACCGTGCCCGACCGTCAACAGCAGCGCTAATCTCCAGTGGCGGCCACGGAGTCAGCGCTGGGATTTTGACATCCCGATGGCAGGACTCGTGCCTCCAAAGGGTAGCCACTCGATAAAATAGTGGCACTCATTCTAGCAACCAAAAGAAGGGTCATGGGCCGACTAGATCCTTGACCAGGAAATTAATACAGGGTGCTTCAAAAAAATGTTAACACTTATATGGGACTATCGTTTTTCTTGTAAAAAGGACAGATAATAAATACACTGTAACATGATAACAAATGTAATGTTAAAGGCTTCAAAAAGTCAAAGAGTCTACACTTTTTCGCCATCATCGTCAACGCGTGCCTAGAATTTTCTCCAGGTAGTCTCCAGAGGCCGGAGGCACTTTTCTTGTGGCGTTGTTGCAAATTCTCAGCAGTGTTCACATTTTTTTGAAGCACCCTGTATATGAACTGATTGAGCACTCTGCCAAGTTTACAGACGACCAAAATATACTTATGCATGAAGGAATAGCTTGATTCATACTGGTAGGAACCACCTGGTTCCACCAGCCCACAGGGGATTATTGTGTCCGTCCGTCGTGCATCCAAAAATGGGAGTGGTCGGGCTGGGTGGAGAGGGGAGGGTAGGGAGGGTGGGGAGGGGCTGGGTGGGGAGGGGCTGGGTGGGGAGGGGCTGGGTGGGGAGGGTGGGGCTGGGTGGGGGTTGGGAGGGGTGGGGCTGGGTGTGGAGGGGCTGGTCACCCCGTGGTGCCCTTATAAAACTCAACGTTTAACCTACTCACGCCGGCTTGTGCCCGCCCTTACAGTCGGCCATATTTGTGGAATACACCACGCCGCTGTTGACCCTGGCCATTGACCGAGCAGCCCAACGTTCCTACCAGCTCCCTCCGCAGGAATGTGTTTAAAATGTTGGGTTGCGCCTAATGGAAGAATGTTCGAAACCACAAGCCACAATCGATTCCCCTGGCTTCGTCGTGAGATGAAGAAATGTCCATTCGTAACTCTGACAAGAACAGTGCTACCCCACGCTGGAGAATGGCCCACAAAATGGGACACCACAGAACTACTTCTGAGATCCCTATAAGCGAACACTTCTCCAAGCTGTGGGCTGTGCACTTTCCTGTAGCCCATGATATAAATATTCATAGCATAGCAGTCAAACTGAAATGTTTCTCAGGACTGGAAATTTTTGCCAAATTAAGTGAAAATACAAATACAAAATGTAATGGGATTATGTGCAGTCATTGGTGACTGCGCTATGACTTCGAACGAACTACACTTGATTCAAACTCAGCGCTGGCAACCTCGACCACAAGATCAAGAGGTCATCTTGGCCAAACCTATTGATGCAACGACACTTCACCATGGCATTCTTCCATCCACCAGATCGCGTAGCTGCTGTAAAGTTCAATACCAGTCCTTCAAGACCTGCTGCTAGTCTCAAGATGCACTTGGTTAAATAGGACCCCGAAGATAAGCATAGCGATTGGGGTATAAGCAACCTACAGGCTATCAGCCCAAGGATCGTGATGACGATGATTATAAGAAATCAATGCATAAGCGCATTCCAAGCAGGTAATAAGGAAGCATCTGTTTCCCCTGGCAGTGCTGCAGCATGGGTCAAAATGCCCTATTCTCTATCCAAGGTGACAAATTGCATCATGCAAGAAGACAACGGACTCGCCTTCCTCTACCGTAAAAAAAACTAAAACTACATCAGATTACACTGATCATGTCCCTCGCATGACTATAAATGTGTCCAAGCCAAATGAATGGCCCTCAAATGTATACTAGATGGATACACTTAATGCCTACAGCACCAACAAATAAACAAAAATGTTACCAGCACCCAGGATATTATGTAAAATATAAACAGTTGTTACTAGTGGACATAAATCCTAGTGATGTTTTAGAAACTACAAAGCTCACACATGGTACAATTATAGTTCAGTGTATGATTTAAAAAAAAACTATATATAGCTGTCAATCAACTGCTGGATGAAGGCCTCCCCCACTCCTCATAAGCCACTGGTGAAGATTGAGGGAGTCTATTCAAACATTGCACTAACTTACTGGGCCACCTCTCCTCCGGTCTGCACTAAAAAGTAGAAAACGAAACATTTTATAATTTCGGCTTCTCAAAATATCTTCTTCTTTCGTACGGCTGATGTAGATGCAGAGCGACGACTGCAATTTCACATTCAGGTGGTCAAGCCAAAGAACCGCATCAGGAGCAGCGGAGTAGTGTATCGCCGTGACGTCTCCTCCGTATTTGTGGATTGGGCATTCGTCGCTATATGTTGTACGGTCTGTTCTGGATGACCACAGTCGCACACTGCAGAGTTTTTAATTTTCTATTTGTGCACCAGGTATCCGAATCTGCCATGGTTTGTGCGGATGCGGCTTAGGGTGGACCATGAGCTTCGTGGAAGGTTAAACCCAGGAATCTTCTGCGTTGGGTTTCTCAAAATATGGAAACATTTTAAGTTTTTGAAGCTAGCTTTTCAAACGTTTGTATTTGGAGATTGTTGTTAACTCCGAATATGCAGGAAGACTTTCGATAAGCCACATATACAAGAGAGGTCAACACGTGTTGGTGCCTGGCAAGGAGCCAGCAACATCTAGTTGGGGTTGGTGAATCACACAGGGATGGAGCAATACAATTCACGAGGCACCCATCTGCAGTGACCTATGACTGTAGTAGTAGCAGTAGAATCATGCTGTGAAGTGCATCCTCCTATATACACGGGGTCTCTGCAGGCTCCATGAATTATCCAAAAATCCTGGGTGGAACAAGTCGGACGCCCTTAAAAACATCTTGAGCCTTAATCGAGATTGATTTCAAAATCATCGGCCACTTATTTTATCTATTTAATGCCATCCTTAATTGACATTTATTAAATACAGGCAGACAGAATAAAAAAAGTATGAAGTTGGTGAGACTTGTATGGTTATTTTTAAGGTTTAATGTGTTTTTACAGCAAACACAACTACGTACAAGTATACAATACTGTATACACATACAAGTAACCAACTTGAATGACGTTGCAAACAACCTTATTCACCTCTGAAATAACTTGCAATAGAAAAATGTAAAGTGTAACACATAATTCGACGTGGGTTTAAACGTGTACACTTCAAAACGGCCATATTCACTGAACGTAACGTTTGGAAAGGGCAGTGTCGGAGGTGCAAAAGCACGAACGATAAACCAAACTGACACTCCTCTTACATTGACTTGTAACATAAAAAATATAGAAAACCAATCTGACATTTTTGGGAAATTTCCATTTGTAGACAGGGAATAAAGGCAACGAAATGTGGTCTTTGGACCACCAACTGTGGACATTATTTTCTTGGGCAATGTTAATTAAGAATGTGACGGGTAATATTTAGATTCGCCCCTTTCATTAACTCAAACTGTCCGTGCAGTGTGGCTCGGTGACTAAACGATGGTAATGTTTGCAACGACTGCTTCGACATTTACGTTCACTTATTTCACCAATGTAAGATTATTATTAAGATTTTTCTTCTTCTCCAAAACTATGGGAAAATATAATTCGACAACATTTTGGACCGATTATTGTTGGAACAAAAAAGTGACTCGGGTATTTAGGCTCTGTGTCACACGAAATCCTAAGGCATTATCATTTACGGTCTAAAAAACATTACAACGCTGTATTGTAAGAGAATGCCTTTATTATAGTGCACAACAAATTTGACCAGCATCACTTCCGCCATCGCACACAACTCACCATATCTCTACACATGTGCCTAATCATTTAAATACAAGGCCATAGACGTGTCACCATTTACTCCCCAGAAATTAAAATTGCTATGATTTGGGGATCACGATGTCTGATTTTTACTGCCTCGTTTGTAATGTTTCTCATTTTCCTGTCGTGTACCAGTTCTGTTTGTTCCATGAGCCACGATGCAACATCGGCTTCATCTGCATGTTCTTGAATAACAAGATGATTTCACAGATGGTTTTAGGCGTACATCACATGCCTAAGAATCTATATTTTTTAAGCCATGTATCATTGCATACCTACAAGGTGACATCACCGTATTCCAGCAGAACCTCATTCAATGTCAATAAACTTATCGCAATGCTGGGAAAATGTTGGACTGATGAATACCATTGCCACCTCGTAAAATAAAAGGCTGGTCGCACCTCAAACTTGTCGTGGTGTATATCGGGGGACTAAGACTTTTGCGAAGATGCCAGATCCCAGAATCTGCCTCGCCTGACGTTTGCCTTGATGGGAAAGCGTGAGAGGAGAGCGTTGGCTTGCTTCTGACTCATCATGCTGTGGGTACGCTTCCCGCTGTCCTGCTCGTCCTTCAACTGCGCCTGTGAGAGAGAAGCGGAAGCTGTTCACGCGTCAACGACGCCGGCACGCAGCTCCGCCAAAGGTAGGCCAACATATTCTTGGTTCTTTCGGTAAAGTCACGTAGAAGGGAAATCATAAAATAAAATAAAATTCTCACGACGTTTCGACACAAGCAATCATCATCAGGTGTGAAAACCACAGCAAGAATTTTTTTGAAAAAGTGGCGTTTTTTTCTTAACGTTATTGTTTTCTTTATATTATTTTATTATTTCCCTTCTACGTGCCTTTACCGAAAGAACCAAGAATATGAATCCCTGCTATCACGAAAGCTTTAAATCGAAGTACGCCAACATGATTGACAAGCGACATCACTGACAACCAACGTGATAGGACAACCGACTGAGACTCAGCAGTTCACCCACTTGCCTCCTTTTCTCTCCCCCCCCACGCCACCAAATTTGCTCCCCGCAAGATTTCTTCAGATGGAGATGGTGACTTGACGTGTACAGTTGTCTAGATCGATCGATACAAATCTATTCCTGCGCTCACAATACACGCGTCAAATAGTGCGCTTAACAAATACATTTTTGGATTTGTATGCGTTGTGTGCATTTTGCCTTCCTTTAACAGTAGAGAGATTAGGACTGATGAAGAATCAGAAATTCATTTCCAGAGTAAAGCCCCATTGAGCTTGAACTCTGCACTACTATCATGTTTGTGTACTGTTTGTTATTGTAACGTTCTGATCTTCCCCTACTGGACATCTGTGAAAAAGGGCTTTAAAGCTCATCACATTCCTCCAGTATCAATAAATATTCTGATTCTGAGCTAAGAAGCTCTTTTTCAAGGGCGACTCTGCCAGGAACGGTGGCGTCGCCCCGCTATGACGCCGGCAAACCTCTGTTCTGCCTTGGCCATGGCTAACATCAATGGCAAGCGATATCTAAATCGCTAGCGGTACCCACCTTCAACTAACCGCACCTCCGAATAGCACGGTTGGCTATGTACGGTGCAAAAGAAGTTCTACATACGTACATACATACAACCCCCCAAACTCACCTGCATCGTGAACTACCGTCAAAACCCCCACTATATACGAAATGCTTTTAAAGGCGTCCATCCAGCAGTGGATTTAGAAAGAAAAGTTAAATACCGATTATAGTAGTCCCTCGGTTAACGTTTTTAATCCGTTCCATGCTGAGCTCACTTCCGAGCGCTCGGATTGGCTGAAATTGGCGCCCGCGTGCGTCACGTAAACACATTACCGCTAGTCAAAATGTTAACGCTAGTCGAAACCATGGGGTCCTATGGGAGGCGAAACGTTAACCGAAAAACCATTAACCAATGTCACTGTTAACCAATGGTCTACTGTAGAGTATTATACATATTTTATGAATGTAATTCCTATGTGATTGCAAAGTAGATTTTTAATTGCAAAAGTATCACTACATTTTTATTTAAACGACCAGAATGACGGACGCCGTGTCACTACCTTCGTCTTGGAAGAGCAGTTGGAGAAGGCCCTGATCTCGCTGGAGCACGGCGAGTCAGTAAAGTTGTTGAGCCTCCAGCATGCCATGAGCAGCATCATCTCCGTGATGCACGTCGCCTCTGTAATAAACACACAGCAAAAGCGATTGGCATCGGCATGAAGTCCCAGAGCTTAAGGTCTGGATTAAGGTTTTTTTTGTGAATGACATATCTGGAACATATGTGACATAAAATTATCAGAAATATTGACAATGATTCATCAGATCTGGGTTGCCATTTCACTACACTGCACTGGGCCATAACTAAATGTCGTAATAATGATTCTCGGTATTGTGCCTCCCCCACCCTCGAACTGTGCTTCTGCAACTCTGTTGCTTCTTTCACCAACTGGCACTGACCACACCACAATGTCCCTCCAATGCCCTCAATGTCCCTGTAACCTTCCCTCTTTTTCTTGTAGGTTTATGCACTTGTAAGGGACATGCACATACTAACCCAGTCTGGTGAAGATACAAGCACATATTTGTAATGTATGTTTTTTTGAGATTTGCTTACCTTTCCTATGCTAAGCAATCCTATCGTTGTTGACGTATTATTTGTTGTTGTAACGTGCTGACCCCCCCATACTGGACATCTGTGAACAAGAGCTTTATCATCTAGATTTGAAGCTTTCGTGACTGCAGGAATCCATACTCTGTGGTTCTTTTGTTAAGTCACGTAGGTAGAAATAAAAAAAAATCACGTTTCGATAGCAACACAAGCCATCGTCTTCAGGTGAAAATTGCGACAGCCGAACTTTATAGCTTATTGGATTCCTCCAGTATAAATATTCTGAATGTATGTACTTTCAATTTGTTTGTACACTGCGGTGTTTTCTAAACATTGTTTTTAAAATACGAACACTGCCTGCCCATTTGCGTGGGATATACGGCCGGGGTGGAGGGTGGGGGTGGAGGGTGGGGGTGTGTCAACACGAGGCACGAACCCAGAAAAACCCTTTGGAATGTGGATGACGTCACTACCGCGCACGCGAACTTGCGCGCCAGTCAGCCATACAGGAGTCCAAGCATGAAGTCAGCCAGCAAAACTTTTTTTTGTATAATGTAGTATGAATGACATCACAACGGAGAGGGGAGGCAGTGATGAAACACAGTGCCCTCTCAACTGGGGCAACACCAATACCCACGGGTAGACAAATACTGTATTTATAGGCACCGTGAGTCAAATGTATCTGAACTCCCCTCGCTTCGATGTATCACATCTTATGAATTCAGATCATTTCTTCTTGAAACGACATCCGCCTCGCAAGATTGTACCACGTGTGGTTTTTAACCATTATGTATATGTTTCTGAGTTAGAGATGCTTTGATTTGTCACCATTCCAGGGTATATTGGTGACAATGAGGTTGATGATGACGATACCTCTGACTATCATTGTCCATAATTATTACTGTGATGACTATGAAGTGATGATAGTGACGACAAAAGCAATGACGACGATGACAGTCATGATATAGACCGTGATGATATCCACATAACAGCGATAAATCTTCACTTAAAGCTTTCGTGACTGCAGGAATTAATATCCTTTGGGTCTTTCGGTAAAGTCACGGTAAAGTCAACGTGACTTTACCGAAGGACCCAAAGAATATAACAGCGATAACCAATAGAAATGCCGATAATTATGGTCATCACGACAGAATTGGCAGCAATCATGATGACGACGGCGAAGATAAAAATTCCATTCCGGCAGCGTTACCCAGACACTAACACACACCAACACTATTTTATTTACCAGGTAAAGCGACCTGGCCACAAATGATCACTCGACGAAGTGGCTTATCATATGTAAATGTATAGCAGCATAAATAATCTAAAAGCATGTTTTTTATGTGGAGGGAAAAACTAAAGGACCCAGAGCAAAAAATATATACGCGACCACGGAGAGAGACACCGCAAACTCCAAATATACAGCAGCAGGCGTCAGGGTTGGGATCGAATCCACAACTTCGTGCATACCAGGAGAGGTAGTTAACATCTCCTAGCCACAGTGATGATGACGAGAGAGACATCGCAAACTCCAAATATACAGCAGCAGGCGTCAGGGTCGGGATCGAATCCACAACTTCCTGCATACCAGGAGAGGTAGTTAACATCTCACTACAGTGCACTCCAACCACATCCTCTATCATTCACTCTTTGACCTTGCCGTCTGGAGACCCCCGTTCCTCTGCCGCTTGCCCGCATCCAAGCTTCCCATTCCCTCCCTACCACCACCCCAACACTCAACACAGCTCTCAACATCCACTCGCCGCCTGGCATCGCGTGTAAGTCCAAAAGGACGATATGAAGTCAGTCCACACGCAGCTTAACACGTAGAGTGTTGTGGATTCACTCTCCAACACACCGGTGGGCTGAAGTAGTAACTATTTGGCGTTTTTTTACGTGACAAATCCTTTACGGATTGGCTGTGTCGGGTGGAGGGTTTCGGCACATTTATACGTACGCGATCTAACCCACAAACCTGCATCGCGTGAAGCCGAGAGAGAGAGAAAACCCAGAGAGATGAGTAAAAGCTGTCGCTCAATCCACACATCACCTCGCCGCCAGGCATCGCATTTGTCCCGGAGCCCAGAGACGGGTGGGGGGGCCGTGGGGATTGACCGGGCAGAGAGACGGGGAGGGGAGGCACTCACCGCCCAAGGCCTCGCGCTTGAAGCCGGCCTTGTCCTGCAGGGCCAGGACCCTCTTGGGCTCCAGCGGGGGCTTCTTGGAGAAACGCGCGGTCAGTAAAGCCACCCTGGCGTTGATGTCCGCGCACCTGGAGGCCATGGCGCCGCGAGTTGAGCAGGGGGCAGCTAAGGGGACTGCAGGGGCAGCTAAGGGGCAGCAAGGAGAGTGCAGGGGCCTGCCCAGGAGCCGTGGTTTGGAGAACCACGCGAGACGTAGCAAGACCCCAACATCACAAGGGCGCCGCCATGTTAAGTGCCGTAAAGGGGTTGGGTCGCGAAGTGTCGCGAAATAATAATCTCGCCCCCACGGTGTCGTAAAGTTGCGTGGGAAAACTTGTCGCGAAGTGTCGTCACGTGGGCACGGAGAATCTCGGCCAGTCCTCGATTTGCGAACGGGTTACGTTCCTGGGCCACGGTTCGTAAGTCGGAACACAATAATGCTTTGTATTTAAACGCATGTAGGGTCAGCGTTATAATATGTTAAGGTTCAACAACAAACAATTGAAGCATTGTTAAACTCTTGAATAACAGATATTGTACATTCGCACGCAATACTGTAATACATTCTTTGTAGTACTTAAAACATAAAATTAAGTCACATGAAAGACTACATTCTATCTTGATTTGAAGCTTTCGTGACTGCAGGAAACCATACTCTTTGGTTCTTTTGGTAAAGTCACGTGGGTAGAAAATAAAATAAATCACGACGTTTCGATAGCAACACAAGCGGTCGTCCTCAGGCGGTAAAAATATAATCCAGCAGTGGAACTGCTGAACTAACGAGAGAGATGTTACAACAACAAGAGGCTATATATGTGGCGATGGGCAAGCAAGTGGGGTCTTAGCTGTTTTATTATCACTTACCTTGAGTTGAACGGTTCACTGTGCCCCACGCGAGATGCTGGGACTCATTACATTTCGGGGAGGATCGCAAGTAGGATGGTTTTAAAACGAATGACGTGGTGGTTTGTTCGTGAATGCAGATGTCATACCTGTCAACCCCTTATCAGTGCCGACCTTATTACAGACCAATTCAGACCTTGTTGATCACCCCGTGCCCCTTAAACATCTCCACGTTCATCCTACAAGGTCTCATCACAAGGGAGAAACACAAACAAAGAGGTTGTTTTTTGTGCCCATATTGAAACGGCTGTACGCCGTATGGACCTGAAAACTCAATTTCCCTGTTCAAGAATACGGGGATCCAGTCCCTTCAGTGTTTGATCCAAGATCATTGTCATTGGTTTGCAGCAACCACATGATCTATCAGGTGACACGAGAAGATGGAGCAATCGAGTAACTTAGTGGCTTCATCAGGAGCGCTTTCTCTACCAAATGGGCCAATCTAGCTCCGATGAGAACTGCTTTGGTGGGAGCCTAATACTGGCCCATCATCATCATCACTTCACATTGGTTATCAAACTATCCACATGCTTCTTGACCCAAGGCTGAACATTTGATACGGACTTTTTTTCCTCCTAAAATTGAAGCCATGAACCTCCCATTAGCCTCCAGTAGGACTATGGTGTCCTCAACAGGGCAGTGCGTACACTGGGTTATATGCACCATTATCAAAGGCAAATGAAGCCCCAGTGGGACAAGGCACTGGAAACACGAGAAGAAGAGTCGTTCATCTGATTATCACGGTTGGCAACTTACGATGTAAAGTTAGTTCAACAAAGCCGCATCCTGATCAGTGTCCCAGCAGCATTTCCACCTGTCTTCGTTTTCACACGATCACACTGTTTTCAGGTAGCTGTCCTGGGAAATGTGTAGGTCCTCCTGGGGCAAGTCCTGTTTGTGTCAGTTGTGTAATAATGCGCAATTCAAGACAATCTATTCACGTGCAGTTCTCCCCTCTTTCTGTGATAGTGAGAATTTCTTACGACGATATGTCCCAGATTGTTTTTGTATACCTCCTCCCCCCAGACCTCCCAGCGACCAGCCGTCACGCCACGATACGAGCTTCGCTATCGCAAGGAAGCGACGGCGGTGTGTGCATTGGCATCGTCAGAATTGGCCGTGACCTGAACGTGGCCCACCTGACACAGTTAGATACATCTCTCGTAGACCAGTGGTCTTCAACGCAAGGCCCTCTGGGACCTTCTGGTGACCTAAGGGGGCGTCCATAAATGACGTCACGCGATTTTGGACGATTTTTGACCCCCCCCCTCGTCACACGGCGTCACAAAAAGTCAGACCCCCCCCCTCAAATATGACGTCACAAAGCTCTGCCCCCGCCCCCCAAAACCATATTTCCATTTTGAAAATAAACCATGCTTCAAATCGCTTTAAACTATTGTCATTGTAGTGCGTATTTAATGTGGCGTATTTAATGTGGCGCTGCACTCTGATGTTGTAGGAGAAAACATTTATTAAAAAGTCTATTTAATTAAGTAGAACGTGTTGTCTATATTTATTTAAAGTTGCGCATTTTGATGTGACGTCACATTTCTCAACCCCCCCCCCTCGTCACACATCGTCACAAATATCCGACCCCCCCCCTAGGTGCGTGACGTCATTTATGGACGGCCCTTTAAGTGTGACCCCTGACGCACCCCATCATCGCGATGCTGTCAAACCTCCCAATGGTTTCCAATGGTGTGGCGACCGCTCACACTGACGATGTCTTATCGGCGAACGTACCCTCCTCCCCCCCCCCGTGAAAATTTGTGATGAACATTGTCTTAGACTGAAGACCACCTTCGTTCGTGGTTGCCGTGCACCTCGCGAGCTCACGCGTCAGCCCAAGCTGGGCGACATCAATTAGCAAGCAGCAGTAGCAGCACCACCGATGTATTTTAGGACGACGTGTTGTTTACGCTGCGTGCGTGCGAACGCGTCTGTGAGCTTGGACCCATGTGTGCGCCACCTGTGCACCTTAACACCACACTTACACACACATACACACACACACATACACACACATACACACACATACACACACACACATACACAGGTGTTCACACGTACAAAGACAAAGATCTCCCACCCCCGTATAGCCTGAGCAGACTGTTGGAGCAAGTGCACCTATTATGGCCGGCACGGCACGCGAAAGGGGGTGGGTGGCCAACACCACGCCCGGCCGCCTTTGTCTCCCCAGTGGTGATGTTTACACACCGCTCCAGGTACTAATTTGAGGCTGAGTCGACCTAGGGGAGGCCCGTTACCGGTTCAGATCATCGTCACTGGAGTTGGCCGTGAGCGGAAATCGAAGTCGGCTCGCCGGGTTCGTAGCGCAGCGTAGCGCTAACCGCTGCACCACCGCTCACGTGTACACACGTATACCCACGGAAGACGAAAAGCTACCCCGTGTAGCCTTGGGGAAAGTGCGGATAGCGAGCTCCTATTAAGGCCAGCACGGCCCACCACATGCATACATACAATAAAGACGTAAGCTGCACGTCTCCTTATCAATTCTATCGCTACTACAATTGGAATCTTTCCTTGAATTTCGCTCATGAATGTATCCACTCGTGCTGAGAGCACTGTATAATCTACCAGGGTATTAATTCTAGATTTGAAGCTTTCGTGACTGCAAGGATTCATATTCTTAGGTTTTTTCGGTAAAGTCACGTAGGTAAAAAATAAAAATAAAAATTAATAAAAGTAAAATAAAAAATAAAATAAAAATCACGACGTTTCGGAGGCAACACAAGCTTCTGTCTTCAGATAGAACCGTCACAGCACGATAGCTGTTTTTTTACCTACGTGACTTTACCGGAAAAAACCTAAGAATATCTACCAGGGTGAAGGTTCCATCTCACCCACGCTGTTGTGTTCAACCACCACACCGCAGCCCACAACACTTATCTTGCCGTCTGTTCCCCTGGCGCTGCCGCACCTTAGAATTTCCTTCCGTTTCTTTTCCCAAGTTCTTAGAACCTTTGCTCAATTCAAGGAGCGTATTGACTCTTTGTGCGAGAAAATAAATGCGGCAACGACTTGAGCATATTGCCACAAGACGCAGGAAAGGTGAAAACTAGTGATGAAATGTGCAGTGGACAACGACGGGCTCTCTGCCCATGCATGGATCTTGATGAAAATGATGATTATACCTTCCATGATGCTGCTTGTAGATGCCCGCTTGACACTGTGAGCCTACGGGCATTTTCTCACTGACCGTGATTAATATATACACACACACAAATAAGAGTCAAAACACATGTGGCAGAAACTCGGCAACAGCTGTTGAGAGGCCGGGCATTAACCCTGCTCACACGACTCACGTTACAGCGTGCACGCCACACGGACTGGGGGCTCTCATCAAAACAAGGCTGCGTTCACACACATTCAACACCGCGCTCTCAAAGTGTGCCCAGGTGGCCAACGGGGTTCATGCTGTGCCCACTGTTGGGGCGACGAGACAGCTCAGGTCTCACGGCCCACTCCCGCTTGTCTGGTGGCTTTCGCGAGGCCGATGGTCCAAATGGACTGCGTCGCCATCCGTGAATGACCAATGGGTAGGCGATAATTTCTTGTTGGTGATTCCTAGCCAGTGCTGGAAATCGCATATTCCAATCATAACAATATTGTGTCATTTCACTGCTGGATGAAGGCCACCCCATGCTGTGCAGTTCGCGGAGGTTGTTTGACCCGTTCAGATCTCACTTCCCACTTGATGTTAGTCGTAGCCAGGGATTAAACTCAGGTCATCAGTGCACTCATCACTGTGCCATCAATCCACCACACACTCCTATTGCAAGGGCCAGTGTTTTCGTTGGACAACCGCTGTTGAGTTCCCACAAAATGATACTTGTTTTATTCTGCCCAAAAAGGATGATGAGTACGTTTGACTCACAGTCTTGTGGTTATGAGTCAGCTACAGTTAGAATGCCACACAGCAATGTCGGAAATTGCCAGGCGTTGATAGTACCGCACCCGGCACACCACACCAGTGTACCTTTGGTTGTGACTGTGCCGACTAGTCACGTGCTTCCTCAAGTTCCACCAGTGGCCCAGAAAATATTTGGTGAGGATTAAGCCCTGGTAATACTAGTCGTACATTGTGATCATAAAAATTTCTACTCGTGGTATACAGTTTATATGAACGAGGACAGATTTATCTACCAGTCTGAAGCATTTGAACGAATGGCTTTGCAAATTATATGACACTACTAAAGTTTTGACCTGAAATATCTGACCCCAGAAAAGATTTCTTATCGTCTTTTCATTCATTAAAAAAACATAACTTTTCAGTACTCTGTTATTGCTAAAGCCACACGTTAAATCATAACTTTGATTTAAATAAGCAATGCATTAGAACAGCACACGCTACTTAACGCAGTATATTTTCACAGTGAATATCAAGTTCCACTCTCTTCCATGGCATAAAATCGTCCATCCCCCACACGGGCCCGGCCAGAACATGCAGGAAATCTGTTTTAGGTTAGGAGTGACTTTTTTTCAAGTGCTTACTTGGAAAGCTGCCAGTGTAGTGGTGTGTATATTACACAGCGGGCTGATTGATTAATTGAAATTATTAAGGTTTGCTGTTGTGGTATGTAACTGTAAGAAACGCCGTTTCATTTGCAAGCTTGCTTAGAATGTGGAGGAACGGATGATTCTGTAAGTATATCAATGAGTGACACTTTAAGTCCACGTAGCAACGGCAATTGATTGTAAATTGGGGTTTCTCGGTACATTTTGATTGATGGATGGAAACGGGTCATTAGGTAGCGATTATTTATAATTGTTCAACAGCCCATAAATTAAATACTTGGTAAATGATTGAATTGGAAGCTTATGTTTCTTCTTGTAGAATGAAACGTGGCCATGTTTAGTGCACTGTACAATGTAAAGTGTTTGTGAGTATTCTAAATGCCGTACTGTACGCATTTGTAATTTTTGGACAGTGATATTTGAACTTGCATTGGGAAATCTCATAGCTAGTTGTGTAAATGAACTGTTCCCAGCCAACGCAATTTGTGGAGTTCCCAACACCGACTCAGCACCACCAACGCTACCCGATTCTCGTTGGAGACGATGATGTTTGAGAAACCGAATTTGTTTTCACCAATTTACATTTTTCAGGATGCTACCACAGTGTGTGCGGTGGTTGGCACACTGGACTTGCATGCCCGAGGTCACCGGCTCATTGTCATGGTGCGACAGTTACAATCAGTAGCACGTCTCTCAAATCACCTCCGCTTGTGTCCACACAGCGCAGGGGTTCGGCAAACACAAATAACCCAGAAGAGACATTTTTTTCGAATTCGGTACAATCCAACAAAAACCACCTCAATATTTCAAGAGGCGCAATGCACTGTGGTGGTGAGACGGTGTTCCCTTCATAATAAACACAACGCCACGATGCAGTCCTTAGAGAGCCACGATGCAGTCCTTAGAGAGCCACGATGCAGTCCTTAGAGAGCCACGATGCAGTCCTTAGAGAGCCACGATGCAGTCCTTAGAGAGCCACGATGCAGTCCTTAGAGAGCCGCGTGCGCCTCCCGCCCCGTGCTCGAGAGGAACTCACTGGAGAGGGGCTCTCCGAGATCTTCCTCTGGTAAAAAAACAAATAAACTGTAAACTATTTCTTATTTTACCAGGTAAGGCCCACTGAGCCACTCTTTTTCAGAAGCGACCTGGCCACAAATGATAGCTCAACGCAGTGGCTTCTCATCACGTGGAGATTTACCGCTGCCAAATACTCGAAGATCACTCTTTGGTTCATGAGGCCTCCTTTGCCAGTACCAAAATGTAATAATAGGTTTTTTCCCCTTTTTCTGGCAACAAAACTGAAACCTTTTTACGAGGAATCATGTTTACATTAACTACAATACCTGCGGTCAGAATGCAATAAAAAAACATTCTGATAATGTATGCATTGTCCTTGAAACTGATTGGTCCACACCAGAGACGGCTTTCCTTAGAGCTTAGACTCATACGGTGTTCGACCGGATGCATTTTGACCGCAGGTAATGTGGTTAATGTAAACATGATTCCTTGTTAAAAAAAAGGTTTCAGTTTTGTTGCCAGAAAAAAAGGGGAAAACCTATTATTACACTCTTTGATTCTTTCGGCAAAGTCAGGTAGAAAGAAAATAAATTTAATAATAAAAGAATACGACGTTTCGATTGCAACACAAGCAACCATCATCAGGTACGAATGAATGAGAAAACAAACATAGCAAACTTAGAAATACAATGCAATACAACCCAGAGAGTCGGCTAACACAAGTCAACATCCTACCTGGTTGATTAACGTTCTTCCAAAGAATGATTTAATTTATTTTCTTTCGACGTGACTTCACCGAAAGAACCAGCGAGTAATTCCTGCAGTCACGAAAGCTTCGAATCTAACTCCAAAAGTACTTCGTGTAGCGGTGGCATGAGCGAGCAATTACAGAGCTGCAGCTTTAACCTCGTTTTTTCAAACAGTTATTTCGTTTGCTGTGAAGTCAGCATAGGGCCGGGCTGAAACGATGAACTCTCTGCACACAACCGTTACTGACCCCCAACACCCCCCCTCCCTCTAATTGCTGACCTGGACCTTGAACCCAGGGTCTCAGGACTGCTGGCTCGCCACTCGGAGTTTCGTCTAATCCCAACAACCCCCTCTCCCTCCTCGTAAGCCCGGGGCCCACCTAAATACGCGCAATAGGCGACCGACCAGTCGCTGTCTTTGTCAACAGAGGCCACGGCCATTTGGTGCGGGCCTGCCCGACAGCTGAGGCGCGTAGATTCAAGTGTCAAAATTGGAAGCGGCAGGAGTCGTGCGGTAAACAACGAGCGCGTAAATATTTACGCGCTCGGAAGGCTCGCTCTAATTTTTTTAATTCGCCCTGACACGCGATCAAACAAACTTTTAGTAGCCCGGAATTTCTGCGCGACGCTGGCTAATGTCAACCTCGATCGGTGATGGATGTCGGCTGAAGCAAGGAACTCCCCCCCCCCACCACCCCACCGCCCCAACAGCAACAATAAAGTTTAACAAACAATAAAATTGGGAACTGGGGCTGACTGCTCGAACGCTCACGAGCGGCACGCGAACACCGGTGGCGGCTTGCAGACACGTGCAAGTCCTCTTCTCAATGTCAATCACGGGACACCGATGGGACACACGTCTGAGATTCGGTCGCGTTCGGACGCTGCTTTGTAAATCCACAGGTCGTGTCGTGTTGTACGGGGGGCGATCCATTCATAATGGGTGCAACCGCGGGTTAAAACAAAATAGCGTATAAAGTCTACGATTATGGATGTGTGATTGACGGTTGTTAAACGTGGCGTCGTGTACTCGAAGCGCATTCTCACATCTCGCAGTTTTTTCTCTCCGTTTTTCTTTCCACTTGTAATCCATCATATGTCGAGTAATTAGCGATACGATTAGGAACATGAGTTTTCCTCCTGGTTAAACACGCCCACATGTTTCTTGCAATACACGCTGTGTGTGCATCAAGGCCGTAATTACAATATGCTAAACATGTCCCCCACAATATGTAGCTATAAAATAGATTTCTGTTTATATTATTGTGGTTATGGTTGTACTTTATTAATCCCTAATCTCTGCTATTACATACAAACAAGAAAAGGTAAAAAAGAAAAAAAACAGAGCAATGTAATAAAATACACTATTAGATATTATTGTAAAACATAAATATAAAAAAAAGTCCATCCTGTGTGTTAGTGAATTTTTTAATATTTTAGGCGGGAAATTCGTTTTCAAATTTAGATTTTTTTTTCTGGAGGGGGATCCCCAAACCCCTTGGAAGATTTGGTCCCCCCGAATGTTGACTCCATGGCTACGGCCTTGGTGTGCATGTAGTATGTTGAACTTCATTCTCACCGTACTTAGCCAACCGTGCGAACACGGGAGTGTAGCGGTGAACGCGCTGCGCTGCCAACCCGGCCACCCAAGTTCGACACCCATCCGTGGCCACTAACACCGGTGACGGCTTTATCTGAACCGGTCTTGGGCCTCTCCTCCCCTAGGTCGACTCAACCTTAAACGAGTACCTGGTGCGGTGTGTAAACATCGCCAATTGGGGTGACAAACGCGGCCGGGAGTGGGGTTGGCCACACACACCCTTTCGTGTGCCATCATGAGTCGATAAAACCTGGTCTGGAGTCGAACCTCGATATCTCAGTGGTGCCGGTGCGTTGTCTCTAACCCTTGTGAGACATCTGGTCACCTCTCCGCTCCTGGTGGCAAGCAAGGGATTGTTTAAATCCGGCCCAGCAAAGGAATTTGATTCACTGCAGGACGGTTGATGGCTGACGGTCAAGAATAGCGACAAAGTGGCAGCCAAGGAATGGAATACTTCTGGGAAGACCTTCACGGACGAGATGGAGCAATGAAATCAGCTCGCAAGATCGTGAAAGATACCAATACATTGGGGATATCAAATAGCTATTAAGGATATCATCCCCAATGATGGTCACTGCATCGCACGCTTTCAGGTGCGCTTTTGTGACCGTCTGGAACGCTCTTCCTTCGAATATTAGGAAGCTCCTGGAGCATGGCACTTTCATGTCTACATTGAACACCCATTACTTGAGAACTGCTGTTTGTGTTTAGTTTGCTGTCCTTCCCCGCACCTCCGACTAGCACGGTTGGCTACGTACGGTGCGAAAGAAGTTCAACAAACATACATCCAGCAGTGTATTTAGGAATGGTGATGACCATGCCCTGAAACCCGGTCTCTTTGACCAAGTTTCAAGTTTCGATTTAAAGCTTTCGTGACTGCAGGGATTCATCTTCTTGGTTCTTTCGGTAAAGTCACGTAGAAGGGAAATAATGAAAATAAAACATAATAAAATACAATTCTCACGACGTTTCGGCCACAACGCAAGCAGCTGTCCTCAGGTGAAGAACAAGTCTGTCGGAAAGACAGCGTTTCATTCAGACGCTGTCTTTCCGACAGACCTGTTCTTCACCTGAGGACGGCTGCTTGCGTTGTGGCCGAAACGTCTCATTCAGCGTCTGTCTTTCCGACAGACCTGTTCTTCACCTGAGGACGGCTGCTTGCGTTGTGGCCGAAACGTCGTGAGAATTGTATTTTATTATGTTTTATTTTTATTATTTTATTATTTCCCTTCTACGTGACTTTACCGAAAGAACCAAGAAGAAGTTTCAAGTCGTATGCCTCCATGATTAATTTAGCCTTTGAGGCTCGCCTGTTGGATTAATATTCCTGGCTGGTCATTTACGAAGTGCACATGTGACGCGCGTCTGTTCATTTGGCGGAAGAATCCTTCGCCTCTGGGGATTTGCAGTGCTTGGAATGTTTGTCGACTTTCTTAGAACCAACACAGAATGAGAAACGCGTTTACTGTGCTGCAGTAAACACAGAAGCAGATGAATTGATCGTAAAGATTTCCCCTTTTGTTACGGAATTTCCAAAGGAGGCTCATGAATGCAAATGCCACGTGTGCATGGCAAGCATGTGTTATGTGTTTTGAATTGTGGGGAGCAGTGGTGCAGCAGTTAGCACGATGTGCTACGAATATTTTAACTACCTCGCCTGGTATACAGACGGTCGTGGGGTTCGATCCCGACCCTGACGCCTGCTGCTGTATATTTGGAGTTTGCGTGTCTCTCTCCCCGTGGTTGCGTGGGTTTTTCTCCGGGTCCTCCGGTTTTCCCTCCACATTTAGAAACACGCGTTTCGAGTATTTGGCTGCTATAAGTTTCCACGTGATACGCCACTTCGTTGAGCTATCATTTGTGGCCAGGTCGCTTCTGGAAAGAGCTACATAGCTCTGTGGGCCTTACCTGGCAAAATAAAATAAAAAGTTTTAGTATATTTTTTGTATTGCTGGCTACCTGATTTCGATCCCTGGTCATGGGCCACGGCTACCATCAGCAGTGGAATCTGAAATAGTTATGTGCCTTCTTTTGATTGGCTCAGCCTTAAACGAATACCTAATTAATAATGTGATTGCTATTGGCCAAAGCACCACCTCACATGCCGTTACAGCCTTTATAAGGTGCTCATTAACTGCACTTGCCCCAACAGTCTATGCAGGCTACATGGGGGGGGACCTTTGTCTTTGTGTGTGGAAGCTGTGGCGGAGCATTCCACGCACTACGTCACGATCTCAGTGACCTGGATTCAATTTCCGGCCATGCTCAACATTCAGGTTTCAATTTTTTTTTCAAAGTTTATAACTCGACAGTTCAGGAATATTGCCTCAGTCGCAGGAGTGCACGGGTCACCAAAATGACGAAAGTAAAAAAACAAATTTAGAACACGAAAACAAAAAAACAACCGTTGTTTCACGTAAGGAGTAGAAAAATGGCACATCATTGGCATATGAACCTACGTTGACCCTGCCTTAAAGTGAATGCCAGGTGCAGTGTGTAGACCTTACTGGGGAGACAAAGGCGGCTGGGCATTGTGCTCGTCACACAACCTCCTCGCTTGCCGCACCCGCCCTGAGCGTTTCTCCCGATATCACTTGCCCACGTGGATGCACCGTGGGTCTTGTGTATGTGTGTGTGTCTTTGTGTGTGAGTGAGTGTGTCTGTGTGTGCATGTGTCTGTGTGTCGTGTCTGTGTGTGTGAGTGTGTCTGTGTGTGTGAGTGTTTCTGTGTGTGTGAGTGTGTCTTTGTGTGTGTGTCTGTTTGTGTGTGTGAATGTGTCTGTGTGTGAGTGTGCGCGCGTTTGCAGTGGAGAGCGCGCTGTGCTACGAGCAAAGCCACCCGAGTTAGATTCTCGCTCACGGCCAACACCCAGTGACGATTTCCTGAACCGGTACTGGGCCTCCCCAAGGTCGACTCAGCCTAAATTGATTAGCTAGTGAGATGTGTAAGAAACATTGCCACTCGGGAGACAAAGGCGGTCGGGCGTGGTGCTCGCAATCCACCCCTCGTGTGCCGTGCCGTCCTTCATAGGCGCTCGCTCACAGCACTTGCCCCAACAGTCTGTTGAGGCTATACTGGGGGATCTTCGTTTGCTTGTTTGCAATGCAACTTCTGCAGGCGGATTTAGGACTGTTCTTGTTAAGAATCCATTCGTAATGTCTGCATCGCATCGATAGATTCAGACAAATGATAGATTCAGACAAATAAGATGCGTCGGATTGACCGTTTGCACCTGATGCTAATGTAACTACAGCTGGGACGATCAGTCTATGAAAGCCGATTCATTGACTGAAAATTGTAATCGATTACTTTCTTTGCGGTCGATTACTCTCTGAATGTGTTGGCCATTCTCAACAAAATTCAACCCCTGAAGGTGGGAAACCCCACTCGGAGCCACGCCCAAGGGTGACGCAGGTTGATTATCCCGATGACGTCACCAAAGAATAGCCCTTCCACCTCCCGTCCAGCAGCACACACAGGGGCAGAGGTGAAACTGTTTTTTTTATCTCTCAAAAACGTTGTGGCTATTCGATGGGTCGAGTAACCGATAATAATTAAAAGTAATCGATTACTTAATCAATAAAGTAATTAAAGTTGAGTAATTGATTACTTAAATAATTGGATAGGCCAGCTGTAAAAGAATCCAGACTGAGACACAAATGTGATCATTCCGATTCAGAATCAAGCGCCAACGTTTATTGCACAGGTGCAAACAAAAGAATGTACGTGTTCGTGTTTTTTTCCGGACAGGAAATCGTTCTTTTTCTCTTCAGAATTCTCAAAGGCAACGTCGCCAAGTCAACCCTATGCAGGGAAAACATTGCACCGTAATATTAGGGCCCCTTTTGATTTTAAAATTGCAAACTCGTGTTGCCGTAAATGGAGCATACAATAGCAATCGGAAGTGAAGCGACGTGTTTATTTTTGCACAAAGAAAATGGACTCGGATCTGCGTCATAAAATAATTTGTGCACAGGATGTTTGAACAGTTCAGCAACGAAGCTATGAAGGTTCTGAATTTATTGCACATCATCACCATCATTATGATCGGCATCATCAGTATCATCTCCAATTACACTATCAGCAACATCATTAGATGTGCATAGATCACCATCAGCAACAACAGACCTACACATCACCATCTTTGGCGTCTGCATTTGCATCAAAATCATCATCAGCGTGGAGCAGTGATGACCATTCTGCTTCACAGCAAAACGTGTCTAGGTTCAACTCTCAACTCGGGAGCCTTCCTGTATATTATTCGTATGCTCTCCCCTTACGTTGCATGGCTTTCCTCTGCTTTCTCCGGTCTCCTCCCATAGATACAAATGTTGTGTACTTAATGACGACTCGGAGGCAGGTCTTCATGTGAGGGCTTGCACCGATTTATGAATCAGGGTTGTGACGCCGGCTTCTCTCCAGACTCCCAGAGCTCTACCCCCTCTGCTGCCGCTTCAACTACTCTCCATCCCGGGCCCCCTGAAGTACCACGAGGAGACATGACGTCATCGCACCGCACAGCGCGTATGACGTCACGTCGCCATGCTACTCTACAAAAAAGAAACGATTGATGTTACTGGTATCGGCTAAACATCCCAATGCTGAAACATTACCCGGATATTATTCAATTGCGAGTACAAACAGCAGCAACGTACTGTGAAAACTTGGCAGGAAAAAAGTCTTGAGAAACAGTTTTGAGACTGAGTGAGGTTTTCCTGGCTGAACAGCTAAAGTAATAATTACAATCACTAGCACCAGTACCACAACCACCACCATCATCATCATCAAAACATGAACACCACCATCATAGGGGCGCCGCAGTGGCGAGATGTTAACTACCTTGCCTGGTCTACAGGAGGTCGTGGGTTTGATCCCAACCCGATGCGTGTATATTTGGATTCTAGATTTGAAGCTTTCGTGACTGCAAGGCATCATATTCTTAGGTTTTTTCGGTAAAGTCACGTAGGTAAAACATCAAAATTAATGAAAATAAAATAAAAACAAAAATCACGACGTTTCGGAGGCAACACAAGTCTCCGTCATCAGGTGGGACCGTCACAGCCGAATTAGCTGCATCACTTGATGCAGAGACGGAGACTTGTGTTGCCTCCGAAACGTCGTGATTTTTGTTTTTATTTTATTTTCATTAATTTTGATGTTTTACCTACGTGACTTTACCGAAAAAACCTACGAATATGTATATTTGGAGTTTGCATGTCTCTCTCCCCGTGGTCACGTGGATTTTTTCTCCGGGTCCTCTGGAGTTTGCCTCCACATGTAAAAACGTGCGTTTAGAGTATTTGGCTGCTCTCAATTTCCACACGATGAACCACTTCGTTGAGCTATCATTTGTAATAGCCAGGTCGCTTCTGAAAAATAGCTTTACAGCTCAATGGTGCTTACCTGGTCGAATAAAAATAGTCAACCAGTTGATCATAACACTGGTCAACAAAAAAAACACATTGTTTTCTGGCCTGGACTTTTGCAGCTGTTTTAGACTAATTTCAGGGTGTTGATTCCAAATCTGATCTCAGATTTGCTCTATCACATCATTTTTATGCTATCGGCATACCCCATTTTCATTGATTTTACCCGAAATTAACTATGTCACATATGATTGCAAGTTGTTACGAGTCAGTGACTGCTTTAGTGTTAAAATATGGTGCTGTATGTTTAGGATAGTGTGTTTATAATATAATTTTATGTAGATATCCACATTTATTTAATATTTTTCTTCTGCAGTTTTCATTGAAAATGCAATATTTGATATCTCAAAAACCTGATGTGATAGACAAAAACTGATGCCAGATTTGGAATCAGCACCCCAAATTACCTTAAAACCGTTGGAATACCTTATGCCAGAAAAAGTATGTTGACCAGTGTAATCTCCAATTCCACCACTAGCAATTGAAACCGCCACCATCATCAGCAGCACAAGTGCAACACCCCCACCGAGACATCATCTTCAGCCAACATCTGCTGAATGTCTAGGTGACACGGCAGGTCAGCACGCGATTGCAGCCCACCCAACTTAAGGCCAACTTCCAACTGGGTCTGTCTTTGGCAAGCCTCTCCACTTCTGGGTGCGTGATTCACATTTTCACGAGCCAAGTGATTGTTTACATCCACTGTACATGGGATTAGGTTAAAGTCAAAACGTCTACCCATGTAAAGGGTGTTTGAAAAAATTTACCCAATTTCATAGCAGTATATTTCACAATGGAAACATTTCGATTTAAAGCTTTCGTGACTGCAGGGATTCATCTTCTTGGTTCTTTCGGTAAAGTCACGTAGAAGGGAAATAATAAAATAATAAAATATAATATAATAAAATACAATTCTCACGACGTTTTGGCCACAACGCAAGCAGCTGTCCTCAGGTGAAGAACAGGTCTGTCTTCAGACGCTGTCTTTCCGACAGACCTGTTCTTCACCTGAGGGCGGCTGCTTGCGTTGTGGTCGAAACGTCGTGAGAATTGTATTTTATAATGTTTTATTTTTATTATTTTATTATTTCCCTTCTACGTGACTTTACCGAAAGAACCAAGAAAACGATGGAAACATGTTACAATTACACAAAAAGTGACAAACGGTTTAATGAGTTATCAAGTTTTACTAACCATTTTATAAATGCTCTATGTGCCCTCCACCTGCTGTACGGACAACATCGAGACGATAGTTGAATTCGTCCCAAACGCCTCTCAAAGTGTCTTCTTCCACTGAAGTCACCGCTGCCGTGATTCTGTTTTTGAGGTCATCCAGATTAGTCGCTAATGGTGGCACAAAAACAACACGGTCTTTGACGTATCCCCACAAGAAAAGTCGCAAGGTGTGATGATGTTGGGGGATCTTGGGGGCCAAGAGTGTAGCGCCAAGTCTTGGGGTCCCATGCGACCTATCGAACGTTGAGGCAGTTTGTCTTGCGAATGGCTAGGGGCTGTTTGTGCGCTGGGAGAGACATCGAGTGGTAATCATTTGAAACTCTATGTCCCGCCCTTTCAACTGGTAAAAGTTTCATTCATGGGCGGTTCGTGGTTGCAGAGATATAGCGATATCAAATCGGGTCCGTTTTTTTTAAATACCCTGTATTATAAGAACGGGCCGGAACTCGTTTCTCTACGCGGCCCTATGACTAAGTGGTGGTAATTCAATTTTTTAAATGAAATTCCTCAGTCTACCCGAAGGGCAACTGCTGTTTACTCCCCACTAAATGGTACTACAGTAGTTTAATCAACTCCAGATATATGGTAGGTTAAGATTACGGTTGATTAATTAACAAGGTTGAAACTTATAACTTTAAGATGAGGTAGGCGACTATTCCACCACCATCCTTGGGATTCGATTGTCACGATTTGGGGTTTGTGATTTGATTCAAGAAATTAATTATTTTGGCATCGTGGTTGAAATAGCAGTTCCCTAGTGGTAGTAGACGTCGAGTGAGCATATTACATACATTATATACGAATTAAAAGTAATGCTTACACGTGCGATTTCTTGCATGCATCGTGAGCATGCGAATTTATATTGACCAATGAATCAATGCATCCTTGTACCCCAACTTAATATTGTGAGTCGAACTTTCTAAAAAGGGGTTTATCTTATCCGGGTCTGTCCCGATTGCCTACCTGGAATATATTGCCGTACCCGGCACATCACATCGAGTATACTTCTCAGCATGGCTGTGGCGGAGGAAGCTTATGCTCCGACCTGGCCTACTCGAGTCGACCAGTGACCCGTACAAATATTCTGGGGCAATTTAAGCCCTGCCTCTAACCCGCAGCACCACTAACCATTAAATGAAAAATAAACCGCACACAGATGGCTTAAATGATCATTACAGGTCACAGTATTTTAACGGTGAGATACGTGTCCCCACTGAGTGAACTTCGGGCTGACACGCCGCACGCTCCAGACGTCCACGTTGATCCCAGGTTCATGGCTCCAGCGGCGAAACGGGCCCTCGGTGAATTATCGGCACTGATCGGAATGGGTTAGACAATATAAAAATAACAATCACCGAGACAAAATAACACGAACTGTTATTGCGAACATGGCGGCAGGGAAATGTAGCACGCTCCCTCGCGGTGAAAACCCGGGGCATAAAATACATCAGCGCATAAACATTCGGCTAACCACATGCAGCCCAAGACGTTGATTGCGGCTCCTGAACTCCGGTGGGAAAAAATTAGATCGGCTTTGCTTGAAGCAGCTGGAAAATGTTGTGCTGTTTTCTTTGGCCGCCACGTGGGACTTCTGCTGCTGGCTCGCCAATAGGACCCTGGAGTTGCGGCCTTTCGCATTCACTGGGGCCACGTGACTCGGGAAAGAAGAGTCGAGGGCTTTTTGTAAAATTTAAACCACTGATATTTTCTCAAGAGTGGTTAGGTTAGCACGGCGGGTATGAAGTGCTTGCCCCCCATAGGGGATGGTGGCAAATTGCCCACTTTAAAAGCTCAAGGGAGAGATTCAAGACTTGACGGAATGGCCCAAATGCATCGCTTTGGCGATTTCGCCCCACTGCAGGCGATGAAAACTTCGTTGGAAAATTTTTCGTCAAAAAAACTCGAAAATTAACTCTCATCAAGGTGACGGTTTGGTCCAAAGAGTTTCTTCCCTGTGCTGCTTAAACACCTACAGGCAGTCGGCAGCTCTGAGCCAAATGTCACGTTAGTTTGGAAGGGGCCATTCTCTCTCCACGAGACAACCTCTATCCCACAAAAAAAGGGACTGATTTTAATACGTACCAGAGGGATGATGGCCGGGGGTGACACCTGATTTGGGAGCTGAACCTATATCCTTCCCACTAACCCACATCACGCCGCCATCTGGGCGAACAGTCGTGAATGATATTGCCCGTGACGGACGTCAGGCACAGGGACTGTGATGTCACGTCTGGCTGACTCGACAACGCGTCGTGTAGTGGAGCAAGAAGTGACGAGGATCAAGACGTTTGCATCGATATTGCACTTGATTGCGACTGACAGGGGTGGAGCAGTGGCGCAGTGGTTAGCGCACTACCCAAGTGCTATCCCCGGCCACTCACTAACGTCAGTGGCGAGTGACATCTGAACCGTTCCCGTGCCCCCCTCGCTTCACCCACCCGCACCACCGACCGGAGTGGTGAAGTATGGTCAAACAATCCCAATGACTAATACAGCATGGGGAGGCATTCGTCCAACAGCGGGTTGGCAAAGGCGCTGAAACTGAACGTGACATACAAGCACGACTGCATCTCAGCGTGCAGCGGAAAGACGCCGCAAAGACGTCGAGACAGAAAGGGGGAAGAGAGAGGAGGGCAACAGATACAAAAGAACAGGGGGGGGGGCATATTTATCTTCTTGATAATCATTCATTGGCTTTAATTGGTCAGTCACACAAGTCAATGTAAAGTGCCTTTCGGCACACATGCGTGTCTGTTAAAGGGCTTAGTGGTAATCCCTTTAAATTGATTCGCGTCGGGTGTTCGTGTAAAACGGTTTTATTTTAATTCCTCAAATGTCAGAGGTCAACCAAACAACGTTGACGATGTTCGCATGGCCACTCTGGCCGCATTGGGACCCCAATTTGTCAACACCGGCGCAATTTCTGTAGGAATAGGACGCTTGCACACAGGCACGCACATTTCTTTCACGCTTATGTTGATCAACTGACAGACGGGTCTTGTTAAGTTCCAATTGGCCAATGCGTGAACACAAGAGTTGAACAAAGTACTGTCTAAAACCAGTGGTTTAACGTGCCTGCCCCCGAGGCTCTATAATGAACAACATGAACGGAATTTCATATCAAAGAAGCTGCTGTTTCCTCCGCTTCATAGCGGCAATGTCCAGTACTAGGTGCAATGATGTAAAGGTCCGCTGACTATACTGCTTTTGTAGAGAAATGCAAAAGTAAAATGCGCTAAACAGGCGTGCGTGGTGCTGTATTGGGAGTGGGGAGCGGTAGTGTAGCGGTTAGCGCGCTGCGCTACGCACCCACCGACCTGAGTTTGATTCCCGCTCACGACCAATAACTGTAGCGAATATTCGAAACGGTCCTGGGCATCCCCTAGGTCGACTCAGCATAAAATGAGTACCTGGTGCAGTGCGTAAACATCACCACTAGAGGGAGACAAAATGCGACCGGGCGTGGCGCTGGCCACCCACCCCCTCGTGTGCCGTGCCGGCTTTCATAGCTGCTCGCCAACAGCACTTGCCCCAACAGTCTGTTAAGGCTATACGGGGGATCTTTATCTTTGTTGCGGAAACATACTACACCACAGAGACAGAGATCCCCCGAGGTGCTGGCTACACCACCCCCTCGTGCAGCGTGCTGCCCTTGAAAGGTGGCCGCTAATAGCGCTTGCAAAACCACACGCAGGCGCAGTGGCGGTGCAGTGGTGAGCGCACTGCGTTATGAACCAGGAACTTGAGTTCGATTCCTAGCCATGGATAACATCAGCGGTTCGTGAAATCTGAACCGGTACTGCTCCCCGTCTCTAGCCCTCCCCCAAACCGTTCACGGATCCACACGAACCAGTGCGGTGAAGTCGGGTCCAACAACTCTCAAATAATGAAACAATGAGAAACGGTTTTACCCTGTCTGGAAATAAACCAGATGTTAAGATGTTCAAGCACCAAATGGATACCTTCTGCAAGGAATCGTGGATCTGCATTAACCACAAGTACTTAGGGGCCGTCCATAAATGACGTCACGCGATTTTTGACCCCCCCCCCCTCGTCACACGGCGTCACAAAAAGTCAGACCCCTCCTCAAATATGCCCCCTCCCAAACCATATTTCCATTGTGAAAATAAAACATGCTTCAAATCGCTTTAAACTATTGCCATTGTAGTGCGTATTTAAATAAGTAGAACGTGTTGTCTATATTTATTTAAAGTTGCGCATTTTGATGTGACGTCACATTTCTCAAACCCCCCCCCCTCGTCAAACATCGTCACAAATGTCTGACCCCCCCCCCTCTAGGTGTGTGACGTCATTTATGGACGGCCCCTTATGGTGAACATGAAAACAAAACATACTTTGATAAAAAAAAAGCATCGTCTTTGAAACTGATTGGCCAACACCAGAGACAGCCCGCTTTAGGGCCCAGTCTCACCGGTGTCAGACCAGAGAACGCCAACAGGCGAACAGCACAAGGACAATGCCACTCTCAGGGTATTGAGAGCTCGGGGTGAGCAGCTACAACATAGGGCCTTGGCAAAAGAGGTCCCATTTTGTCACTCTCAAAGAACCGACTTGGAATGGGAAATCTTCATCCAGCACTGCATTGAGAAATGATACACATTTTTTAAATTGGTGTTTGGATTTTTTTTTTTCATGTGAGTAAAGTTCATAAGTGAAGAGGTAAAATGCGTTGACATGAAAAGCAATGCTGACACCACCTCTTTGCCTCTCCGCCTCTTCCTCCTCACCTTGTCTGCGGAACGTGTTAACATTTTACTTAATTTGAAAGAAAAACCAGTTTCGTAAATTTAGTTTTTACTTCTGCCCTAACGTTACTACCACATCTGCATGCGTCCTTCAGTTTGTTTAACACGTACGCTTTCGCGACCAACATTTATAATCTGAGTACCCTTGGCTCTTTGCTGTACTAGTGACGAATTGGCCACGTTCTGTTTACGTGACAACCCTTACTAGTTGGCTGTGTCGGGTGGTGGCGGGTTTTAACGACACATTTTTCTATTTACGCGATCTCACCAAAAACAACTCTATTATGGATCCTTCAGTTCGAAGGGCTCCTGATAACAATTGCTCTTACAGAACGTATTTAATAATCATCGTCGTCAACCACATTACATTCCCTGCTTGATGTCGGTCTCCGCAAGCCGTCGCCATCTCTCGTGGCTCCGTGACAACAACAACAGCAACAACAACCGGCGTTCGCCACTAAGTGGCGGTGACGTCCCCACGGCGCTTGTGCCAGGCTAGGTGCACTTTGAGGCCACGTGAAATGTCGAAGGCCCCGCTGGCAGGTCACGCAACAGACCCAGGTGCCGTGGGTTGACTGACTGGGAATGTTTTCTGTAATGGAACAATTCTAGCACCTGCACGCCAGCTGGCCACATTGCTCCATCTCCTCCTGATTGTCACGGTTGGCGAAGTACGGTGCGAACGAAGCTCACCCTACCTACAATTGGATGTCACTCGACCACTCGTCTGGACCAGTGGCCACCATCCCACTGACGGACGCACATGGTGGGCTCGCCTTTGTCAGCTGTTTGGATTTATGTCCTCTAAAGTGTAAACGACACACAATGATTTTTAACGCATTATTAATGTATTGTATATGTGCCCTTTCCAGCATTATAAATTACTTTTATAAGTTTTATATATATTATTAAGTCGTCGTTTTTTATAAACATTAACTAAAATAAACACAAGCTGTATAAACATAACTGGGGCAAAGTATTGACCGTCTCAGATGTGCTGATGTCACAGTCATTATAACAACCAATCGACATTATTTAAAAACTTAAGAAAGTTAGAACAAAGATAAATGTGAGCGAATCAAGTCGTGTACGATAAGTTTGCCGAAGAGAATAAAGTAATTGCTCAACACAGGACTATGTTTTTATTTCGGGCACTTCTTGAAGGCAGTCCGGGATCCTAATAATTAAATAAAGTGGCGAGCAAGAGCAGATAAAAGTGTATTTGAAAACATAAATATGAAAAGCAAAATACCAATCCGCCTGAATAGAAACGTTTTCAATCAGTGCAAATGTCTTGCTATATGATCGATGGATCGGAATCGTGAACACTATCAACCAAAATTTTACAAAAGCTGAAAAGTATGCAGACGAAGAAGGTGCATGCTGGGAACTACATATGAGTCAGAGGGAGGCCCACGTGGGTCAGACAATAGCGAAAAATGAGCTACAACATTGAGGTAAGTACGTGGGCCTGTGCAGGGCACGTCACACGCAGAGTTGACGGCCGATGGACGGGGCCTGGTGATGGAGTGCGAGCTGAGGGTGAGAAGACGCCGGAGGGGGATGACCATCACAGAGCTGGAGCGATAAAGATCAATTCTAGATTTGAACTGGAGCGATAAAGATCAATTCTAGATTTGAAGTACGATAAGGATCAGCTCGTGTGCAGGAGCGAGATGGTCGTGGCATCGCATTCCAGTGAGGGATAGAAAGGACGGATGGAGGCCTTCATCCACCAGTGGAAAGACCACTGGCGAAATGTGGCCGTGTGTTTAATAAGCAAGAGCATGGCCAAGACTCGAACATCTAAGTGGCAATTGCTATCGTGAAGGACGTCGAGTCGTGACGTCCTTAGCTCACGCGAACGAACAGAAAAGCTGCACTCGTGTACATATGCGCCCCTGAGACGGTGGTGGAAACTCCACGTTTCCATGGCCAGGGCTCATTGTTTCCGTGGAGCAACCTCTCACGCAGCGGTCCTCATTCAAATGTGCCCGGACGGATGAGAGGAATAATTTGACTCCCATGCCAACCACAGTGCCACGTTGGCTAGACTCCTTTGAAGCGACCTCAACTAAAGCCACACTCGAATACATTGATACGGTAGATACCACTCTCAAACGAAAGGGAACACATTATTTGGTAAATGCTGCGTTGGAAGTGGTGCACGTGCAAAATTTACTCCATGTGCTATGAAGGCCATTGCATCGAAACGTCGCCTACGTTTGATTTATTTTGAGGCCGCAGTGTTATTTATAAATGTATTTTGTAAAATATATGCAGTATTTCGGTTTTTTTATATTCATAAAATGGAGAAACTATAGAGAAATCAGAAATTTCAAGGACTCTTTAACATTGAAGCCTGTGGGACCCTTTAACATTGAAGTCTATGGGAGCCTATAACATGAAGTGTATGGGATGATTTAATATTGAAGTCTATGGAAGCCTTTAACATTGAAGTCTATGGGAGCCTTTAACATTAAGTGTATGGGAGGATTTAATATTGAAGTCTATGGAACCCTTTAGCATTAAGTCTATGGGAGTATGTAACATTGAAGTCTAGGTGAGCCATTAACATTCAGTCTATGGGAGCCTTTAACATTGAAGTCTATGTGAGCCTTTAACATTGAAGTCTATGTGAGCCTTTAACATTGAAGTCTTCGGGAGAATTTAACATTGAGGTCTCTGGGTGCCTTTAACATTAAAGTCTATGGGAGAATTTAACATTGAAGTATATGGTTGCTTTTAACATTGAAGTCGATGTGAGCCTTTAACATTGAAGCCTTCGGGATAATTTAACATTGAGGTCTCTGGGAGCCTTTGACATTGAAGTCTATGGGAGAATTTCACATTTAAGTGTCTGGGAGCCTTTAGCATTGGAGTCCATGGCAGTCTCCGCTGGTGAAGTGACAACCCGCTGATATGTACAGAAAGGCCACTGTCGAAACGTCGCCTGCACGCGTTGTTATTTTAAGACCACAGCGTCATTGACGAATATGTTGAGATGTTGTTTTGCTCTGTTCATGCGCCGCTGTCAACGCAGCTTCACCGCCCAACCATCTGCAGCATCGCGTTATCGAGTTCTATGCTGAAACTAGAGCCCACATCTGACAATACCTGGCAGTTCATCAGCGTTGGTTCAAGCGAGGCTGTGCAGCACTGTGTACTGCTGAGTCATGTACAACACACTAATTAAATTTCGATTTAAAGCTTTCGTGACTGCAGGGATTCATCTTCTTGGTTCTTTCGGTAAAGTCACCTTTATTACTGCTAACCCTACTTCCTCCCTTTTTTGCTGCTAATCGTACATAATGCACGGGCATAATATGACTTTGAGACCCCCCCCACCTCCTACGCATTCCATAAATATGCTAAATTCATCTGTTGATATGCAAATTCTTTTGTCAAGGCGCCCTTCCTCCTCTAACCCAGCTTAAATATACGCTGCCAAGCTTGGTGGTGTTCATTCAGACGCTGTCTTTCCGACAGACCTGTTCTTCACCTGAGGACGGCTGCTTGCGTTGTGGCCGAAACGTCGTGAGAATTGTATTTTATTATGTTTTATTATTTATTATTTCCCTTCGACGTGACTTTACCGAAAGAACCAAGAAGATGAACACACTTATTCTTCTTCCACGCGTTTTTCCCACTCACGTGGCGTGTTCCGCTGTCCTTGCCAACCTTCCCCACGCCGCCCTCTCCTGCGCCGTCTCTCATGATGCTCCTCGGGCCACCACGCTCCGATCGCACCACATCCAGTGCCGGCCCGAGCCTCTTGGGGGCCCTAAGCAGAATTTGATTTGGGGGCCCCCCTCCCACCACGCAGACTCATCTGTGCTAGAAGATTATTGACACAAATGTCACACTATAATGTTATAGCGAATATTATAAACGAATACAGTGAGGTTATGTATTAATAAAAAATAAAAACAACACTTAAAATACTTCACTCTTTTATTAAAACTTCTGAATACAAACGGTCACAAAAAACATATTAAATAAATTATTTGCAAATGTGCATTAAATGTGCAATCTTTTAAATAAAACCAAAATAGACAAACATTAATCTAATCAAAAATAGAATGTTACAAAAAAAAAGATACTTAAATAATGAAAGCAAACATAAGAACAGCAAGGGTTCAACAATGTCAACTGTACAACAATGACCTCAAAATCGTTCCTTCCTAGCTTTTCTGGAGGCAAAGTCACTAATGACATCATTGTATGGTATTGCTTGGCCAACTTTGTTATTAATACTAATGACTGCAAGTCCACTTAGTCTTTCCTGGGCCATTGATGATCTCAAATATGTTTTTATCAATTTGAGCTTGGAAAAGCTCCTCTCTGCTGAGGCAACTGACACAGGCAGAGTGCAGGCTATCCTGAGAGCTACCCAAAGATTTGGGTAAAGCTCACACATCTCATTTTGTGAGAGGTATGTGAGAAGCTCAAAGGCAGTCATCATAGTTTGGGGAAGTTCAGGAAGACTCTCTATCTCTACTGCCAGTGCGCTACCATCAATATCAGCCTCCTCTCCACAAGAGAGTTTTTCCCCAAGAAGCTCACATTGTTCCCTCCGGACCTTTTGATCTAGCTCCCTAAAATTGAGCAGCACTCCAAAGTTCTCTTTAACCTCACTTAGAGACTTAAATCTATCCTCCAATGACAGAATACTACGGTCCACTACAGCATTAAAAAATGACACTTCCAGCCTCTTCATAGCGTCCACTATCGGCTCATCTGCAGCCTCATAGGCAAAGTGCCTTTTTGTAGAACGCAATCGCTTCTCTTTCAGCACTGCTTCTGTGTTCATCCGCTCACAAATTTCTTTAGCAGATGTCTGTGCATCACAGAAGCCTGTTTTTCGGTAACTGATAAGTTCGCCTTTGTTCTTTTTTACAAGGTTAACCGCTACATCAAGCTGCATGTTGGTTGACTGTAGAAGCTTGCTCGTGATGTTAATTTTAGACAAAATGTCACACCAGACAACACAACAAATCTGAAACCTAAATGAACCTATCTCTTCCGCAAGGGAGTTGGCTTCAACAGCCACTACAGGGTCAGTCGCTTTACTTCTCAGTTCTAGCAGGGCTTCCCTCACCTTCTCTGACTGGTAGCGCAAAGCTTCAATACTTTTTATCCGGCTTTCCCAGCGTGTCTCACTCCAGGACTTGAGGGTGATGTCAACAAACTTCCGTAAGATGGCCCACCTTTGAGTGGACCCAGCGAACAAATTGTACAGCTTCTCCACATTTCCAAAAAAACAAGAAGCATCCGTTGATGCTTTAGCCGCATCTGAAACGGTCAGATTTAGTGTATGAGAACTGCAAGGCACATAAAAAGCTCTTGGATTCTTAACTAATAGCCTAGCCTGCACACCTTTGTTTTTTCCCTTCATATTAGCCCCATTGTCATAGGACTGCCCCCGACAATCCTGAAAAGGGATGTTCAATTCCTCAAGCCTGTTAAGGATTAGATTGGACAAACCCAGGCCAGTGGATTCTGGAGCTATCAGAAATCCTAAAAAGTGCTCTTTTATTTCTGGTGTTTTGCCCAGAGTGACTGTGCGCACCACAACAGACATTTGTTCATGGTGACTAACATCAGGTGTACAGTCTAAAATAATTGAATAATATTTGCAGTCCTTGATTTCTGCCACCATTACCTCAATTATTTTGTCACTGACACACTCTATCAGCTCATTCTGGATAGTCTTACCCAGGTACGTGTTGTGCTGCATTCCACTATCAATTCGTCTGATGTGGTCTTTTAACACCGGGTCAAATGTTGCCATCAGTTCCACCTCTTTAAGGAAGTTCCCATTGTTGGCCTGATGCAAAGTATCGACAGACCCCCTGAGTGCAAGATTCCTCTCCGCCAAAGACTGAATGATACTAATCAAACGAATGAGAACATCTCTCCAACGATTTCTTTCTGCCTCCAAAAGGGCCATTTCTGTTGCATCAATAGTCTTCTGCTTAGAAAGACGGAGGGCAAAGTCTTTCCACTTCACCATATTACTGCAATGATCTTGACTATTCTCATGCTGTTTCAGCAAAGCACCTACATTTACCCAATCACGCTGTCCCTCTGTTGACAGTTTTGTGGACTTTCTTGTGAATAATTTGCAACAGAAGCAGTAAACCGCATCTTTTTGCTTTGAATAAATTAGCCAGCTTCGCTTGATTTTTTCCCCATTAACTAACTGTCTGTATGTGTAGTGGTAGTGAAAGCTTCGTCCATCTGATTTCTTGGGGAAGGTAAAGGTGTCACTTATTGGCACTGGCCCTCTTCTTACCAGATCAGTCCTTTCTGAGTCTGACAGGAATGCTGACCATTCAACTGGGTCAATTGGAGGAGCTGTTGATCTATCTTGATAGCTGGAGCTTGTTGAGGGAGTAGATGGGAAATCTATTGCAGTGGGTGGAGATGTAGAAGGACCTGTAGGGACATTAGATAAAAATAAAAAATAGAATTATAAAATAACATAACACAGAATATTTTATAGTAAAGCCAACACAAAACAAAAACTTTTAGATTAACTGACCTGTCATGCTGGCTGAGGTTGAAACCGATGTATCAGTGAATGTAAGTGCTTGTAACTGCTCCTCGCTTTCAGTCGCTTGTAACTGCTCCTCGCTTTCAGTCGCTTGTAACTGCTCCTCGCTTTCAGTCGCTTGTAACTGCTCCTCGCTTTCAGTCGCTTGTAACTCTGCAGTGGATGAACCTGCAATGATAAAATAAACAAACAAACAAATAAATACATAAATAAATAAAAAGCTAAATGTGTCATGTCATATTAACAGGCTATGTAACCATTTGCCATCAAGAAAAACCTCACCTGCTGTATCATCAGCTGTGGAGGCTCTGACACTCGATATGTCAGTAGGGGCAGGTAAAATTGGTTGTGCTCCAAAGTACTTCAACAGTGTTCCTGGAAAAAAAAAATAGCATTGCATAAATGCATAGTTGATCGAGCAGAATGAGTTTATTTTTCCATCATTACTAAGCAATTCCACACCACACCTAACAATTCATATTCTATTGGCAAATGAGGCATAATTGCAGTATGGTGAAAAATTAACATGGTGATCTACTGCAGCCTATAAATATGAGGATAGCACTGCTACATCAGTTGCCACCATATTAATAAAATTGAAGTCTATTTTCATTACAGAAGTCTCCCCACCTAACATGGCTTTGGTATATTTTCTCATAAAGATCAATACCATCGCTTGCCAAAGATCTTAAAGCAGAGACCGCACGTGCTTTGCCTATGAAGCTGGAATATTCACTTCAACACAAACAGCAATGCTAGCTAAGCTTGTCATCGCTGTTTTCTCCAACTTAAACCGATATCTATCAACGTGAAATACACACCTACTACCTAGATAAATGTATATTAATAACATTTCACTGTTGTGGCGGGGATTTAGCTCTGGTGCGTTATATTACCACTTTTATGGCTTATAAAAATATCATGAGTCATGACTAGCTAGCTGCTTCCTCAAGTGACGTGAGCACAATTTGTGCTGCTGCTGCACAAAACATACTGTAAATAATAATGCAAACATACCTTTATCTCGCTCTTTTTTCTCCTCCTCGGTCCTTTTCTTTTTTCTTTTTTCGGCACCAGAGGGATACGTCCTTTTTTGTGACATGGCTTAGGCGTATTTATTATCGTGACGTACAATTGCGCGCACCTGCCCGCGCCCGCGCCCGCGCCCACGCGAATTGTCAATGAGCCGTGACATCCGTGAGCCGTGACAAAGCAGCAGTTGTCGACAGAATTTTCTTGTCTTGAATCATTTATTCATTCATTCATTAATTCATTTATATCACTTGTTTAAGTTATTTAATTGTAAAAAAAAAACGATTCGGGGGCCCCCTGGTGGCCAGGGGGCCCCAAGCAGCCGCTTAGTTCGCTTATGCCTCGGGCCGGCCCTGACCACATCGCCCCCACCCCACCCACCTCTCATTCTGCCTTCCACTTACTCTCTTACCTTGCATCACTGGCACCTTCTGAGCCACGTGATTTTCCTGTTGTCTCTAAACAAGAGCGAACTCCGCCAGAAATGTGTTTCTTCCTGTACACACTTCTGCAGTGATACCAGTGTTGTTTCAAGCAGAGCCTGTACTGACAACGAGACCCTGAGTATTGCTCTCCAGGGTGTTGCTTGTGTTGAATCAATGCTGCTGATGGGGATGTACCCTCAGAATGTTGTGCGGCTAATGGGATGAGTAGACGCACTCGTGCATTGTTTGTGTGGAGGGCTGTCTGCTCAGTTGTCACACAGCAGCTGTAGTTACGCGTTTGTCCACCAGAGGGCATCGCGAGACTTCTATTGAACCTCAGTGTAACATGTCGTAGGCCTTTCGCGACCAATATTATCAATAAGAGGTTTTTGCGTGAGGTCGCCTACATATAAACGCGTCGTTAAACTCGCCACAGCCAATAAGTAAGGTTTGTCACGTAAATAAAACGTGCCAATTTGTTACTAGTACAGCAGACCGGTGTGTTAGAGAGTAAACCCACAACATTTACAACTTATGTAGAACCTATAGTGTATATATCCTGTATTCACAACCCTATAGCCCTAACCCCTTATCCAAAACCGCTAACCCTACCCTAGCTGGGGTTACAGGAATCCCAATTCCATTTCAGGAACCCCAATTCCATTTTGGGAGTTCCAATTCCATGGGGCCGTCCATAAATGACGTCACGCGATTTTGGCCGATTTTTGACCCCCCCCCCTCGTCACAAAAAGTCAAACCCCCCCTCAAATATGACGTCACAAAGCTCTGCCCCCCCCCCCCCCCCCAATAAAACATGCTTCAAATCGCTTTAAACTATTGTCATTGTAGTGCGTATTTAATGTGCCGCTGCACTCTGTTGTAGGAGAAAACATTTATCAAAAAGTCTATTTAATTAAGTAAAACGTGTTGTCTATATTTATTTAAAGTTGCGCATTTTTATGTGACGTCACATTTCTCAACCCCCCCCCCCGTCACACATCGTCACAAATGTCTGCCCCCCCCCAGGTGCGTGACGCCATTTATGGACGGCCCCCCATCATAAATCCTCATTTTTTAAATATCCTGATGCAGATGAGTGCTGGATACAGCCACATGTGCCCACGTGATTTGCAACTTAGATCCTGAGCTGTATATCAATGATTTCATTTAACGTGACATTTTATAGAGGCAGTGTGTTGTCTTGGTGTGGTCTGAGATTGTTGTTGTTTTGCTGTTCAGTCCAAGCAGTGTTTAAAATCGGACTATATATGACACTTATTTTTTATTTCGAGTGACTTTCTTGCTAACCTTTGATCTCTGTTGCACTTCTGCCGTGTTTGTATTGTTTGTTGCTGACCTGCCCATATTGGACATCTGTAAAAAGAGCATCATAGCTCATCGGATTCCTCCAGTTAGAAATATTCAGATTCTGACAGCGTTGGAAGACTCCTCGATTTAGAACTGGAAACTCCCCGCAATGGATTAGAGACTCTTTGGGCTTGCGAATGAAAGCAACATGGAATAATAAAAAAAGATTTGATGTACCGAGACACACCCCGGACCGCAAAAATGTGTGCAAGGGAGCAACACGATCTCTGAAGATGTAAATAGATTAGTTCACTAGCTGTACAACACCGCCTTCTTCTGGCAAACCATGGTATGGGAGCTGAACGTCCAGGGCAAGATATTTTGTGATTCATCAAACCCTCGTCCACGTGCAAAGCCGCCGCCACCACACGAGCGTGCTGCTGCTGCGCGAGGCTTTACGGCACCGTTCGTCTTGCTTCTTGGGAGGTGGAGACTTTGGCTGTTCTACTACCAGAGGCGTGGGATGGGGGGGGGCTGAAAACTGTAATAGTTCAGGGTCACCGCCAAAACACATTTATTCAGTTGGTTGAATAAGCTGGTGTGGGGACTAGATTTGAGATTTTGAAGAACCATGGACACCGCACTTTGTGAGCTCAAAGAGACAGACGGTAAGACATGTTTTCACTTGTTTATTGAGCACTGAAAAAGCGAGTGCAAGCACATCAATGATGATAATGGCCAATGCCATGTGATAGTCTCACACTCATGAGCCGCATCGTGCGCTTGCACCCATGTCGCAGCACATCCCTTTGATAGGTCTAAGCGAGCGGCAATGGTCACCTGCCAAACTCGGATGAAGTTGTGAATGGAATCAGAAAAGATACAAAACACATTCCTGCGGAGGGAGCTGGTAGGAACGTTGGGTTACTCGGTCAATGGCCAGGGTCAACGGCGGCGTGGTGTATTCCGCAAATGTTCGACTGAGGGCAGGCACAAGCCGGCGTGCGTAGGTTAAACGTTGAGTTTTATTGGGGCACCACGGGGTGACCAGCCCCTCCCCACCCCCCACCCAGCCCCTCCCCTCTCAGCACCTCCCTGCACAACAGACACAATAATCCCCTGTGGGCTGGTGCAATTAGGTTCCTACCAGTATAAATTATTTTAACTTTAAAAAATCTGACATGAGATTTCAGCGACCCCTTTTGTGCAGTCTGCATCACACCTCGAAAGGCTGCAAGTATATCCAGGACTTATGCACACAAGTTATGCAGTCGCTTCAGTTAAGATCACCCTCATATTTGCAGGACTTGTCATCTTTCCTCTATCAAGGTCAGATTGAGAGTGATTGGGAATAATCATTGGGTGTCTCACTGCATGACGCTTCAATGGAAGCAAGATCAGACGAGCAGTCTCTAAAGCTGGGCCGATGCTGAAAAATGTGGCCATCCACAGCCTTGCACCACTTGCTTCAAATTGTACATAAAAAAAAATTGGAACTTTCGGCTTGAAACATGGTCTTAAACAAGTTTGATGTAACCAAACCCCGCAAATCTCACCCCCCTCCACCCAGACAAACTCCAGACCACCCCTCCCCCCAAAGCTTCCCAAACCCACCAAAAAAACCCCTGGCTCTGCCGGGAACGTCCGTGTGATTCGTTCATTTTGCAGGCACCGAGACAGGTTGAGAGGCGAGGTAAAGTAGGTAGGTAGGCAAGTGGGTAAAAGTAGGATAGCGAGTCAGGGAGAGAGTTCGTAAGCAAGTGGGTAGGTCTCACCTCCATCCAGTCTCATGTTCCTTTGAAGCCTCTTTAATGGGACTTCATAGAACGGTGCTTCCTTCATACGGCTAATGTAGATGCAGAGCAACTAGAATTTCACATTCAGGTGGTCAAACCAGATACCCTTGTCGGAGCAGCAGAGTGCATCACTGCAACGTCCACTTTGTATGTGGATCGGGCATTGTATCTTTGTTGGTCTGTTCTGGAAGACCAGTCGCACATTGCAGAGTTAAATTTTCCATTTGTCCACGAGGTATCCACATTTGCCATGGTTTGTACAGATGCAGTTCAGCGTGGACCATGATCTTCAGGGAAGATCAAAACCAGCTAGCTATCTGCGTTAGGTATTTTACAAAGAGTTTGCAAGTTAATTTTAGCTCCATTCAGCTCTCCAAGCTTTATCAGGGTTTAACGCACATTGTTGAAGGTTAAGCGCATGGCTCCAAAAGGCCTCGCGTGACTTTAAGCGATGACGAGGGATGTTAAGGCCCTGTAACACTCCGCTAAGTCCTGCAACTATCCAGAGGGTTACCGTTGTTGTGGCGGATGGGTGGAAGGAGAAATTAGTGAAAGCAGACAGCCAGGGTGTTGGGGTCGCGACTTGAGGGTTCCAGCGATACATGTGCGAGGGGGCAACACCATCCCTGAAGATGTAAATAGATTAGTGCACTAGCTGTACAGTACTGCCCTCTTCTGGCAAGCCATGGTATGGGACCTCAACGCCCACGGCAAGTATTTTTTGCAATGCGATCCACCCAACCCTCGCCTCCAGTGTGTCAGACTACAGGCAACGTGCATGGCCACCACCACCACACGAGCGTGCTGCTGCTGCGCGAGGCTTTACGGCACCGTTGGCCTTGCTTCTTGGGAGATGGAGACTTGGCTGTTCTACCACCAGAGGCGTGGAATGGGGGAGGGGTGGCTGAAAACTAATAGTTCAGGGTCACCGCCAAAACACATTTATTCCGAGTTGGCTGAATAAGCTGGTATGGGGACTAGATTTGAGATTGAAGCACCATGGACACTGCACTTAGTGAGTAAAATAAAAGGGACAGGTAACAAATGTTTTCAATTGTTTATTGAGCACTGAAAAAGCAAGTGCAAGCACACCAATGATGATGACAATGGCCAATGCCATGTGATAGTCTCACACTCATGAGCCGTATCATGTGCTTGTACCCATGTCGCAGCACATCCCTTTGACAGGTCTTAGCGAGTGCCAATGGTCACCTGCCAAACTCGGATGAAGTTGTCAGTGTAACCAGCAAAGAGAGTCTGAAAACATAAAAATACAACAAAATTGTAACTTTTGAAAATCTAACACATTAGCCTTTCAGTGACTCCTTTTGTGCAATGTCTAATCACACCTCGAAAGGCTGCAGTAAATTCAGGACTTATGCACACAAGTTATGCAGTTGCTTCAGTTCAGATCACCCTCATATTTGCAGGACTTGTCATCCCTTCCTCTATCAAGAGGTCAGATGGGTAGTGATTGGGAATAATCATTGGGTGTCTTCACTGTAGGACGTTTCATTGGAAGATCGGACGAGCAGTCTGTAAAGCTGGGCCAATGCTGAAAACTGTGGCCATTCAAAGCCTCATACTACTTTTGGTAATTATGGAAAACTTCCAATCCACAAGAAAAACAAGTTTATAAATGTTGTGATACGACCATCTACAATCAGATGTCTAGCAGACAAACCAATCACTGTGGTAGACGTTTGGCCCACTCTTCAAGCCAAACCATAACTCATGAAAAAGCAAATGTACAGTTTGGAAAGGCGATTTTGTAAGGTCTGCTGGTCCTCATACTAATTATGGTTCTTGAGATGCAAGCGGAATGACAAACAGCTTTCCATAAACAGTAGTATGATATAGATGATTGTGGTGTGACCGATGCATATATAAATATTCTAGAAGGGTTAAGAAAAATGAGTTTCTGCACAAATGTAGTCCAGACGACTATGCGTCTAACAAGACGTACTGGAGAAGAGTGGAAGGAATGGAGTGTTTACCTGTCCATCAGCAGACCAGGCCAGGGAAATGCACTGGGGTGGTTCAGCCTTGCTGCTTGTGCTGATCACTTCTTGCCTCAGCTCATCCACAATCACTTTGCCTTCAAGATCCTGCACGGCCACAGAGTTAGGAGCAGCAAATCAATTAACACCATCGCACACAGCAGACGTCGGGTTCGCACAATGGGAACTTGCTGTGTCTCCCAACTTGAGCGATAAAGGATATTGATGGTCAGTCTCAACCTGTTATCTTTAAATAAACCAACAAAGTTGTTAGCGTGAACTGATGGGCATTCCTCCATTACTATACACGACATTTCAGGTGCATTTAAAATAAAATATTACATTCTCACATTACAAAGAAACATGTGTTATTGCACACTCAACTTATTCAGATCACCCTCATAATTGCAGGACTTGTAATCCTTCCTCCAAAAGAGGTCAGATGGGTAGTGATTGGGAATAATCATTGGGTGTCTCTCAATCTATGACAAGGTTTTAATGAAAGCAAGAGAGGAGAGTGCAGAAGCTCGCATTTTACCCAGATCTTGATGCTGGGCCCCGTGGCTGCACACAGCCAGTAGCGGTTTGGTGAGAAGCAGAGCGCATTGATGGTGTCACCTCCATCTAGTGTATAGAGATGCTTGCCCTCATTCAGGTCCCACAGCATGGCTTGCCCATCCTACAGGAACACACACAATTTACATTTGATAGGAAGTTCTTAAGATAAGCAAATGTTTTTCTCAATAAAATATCATGGTTATTCATTCCCATGTGCCTCTGAAGTTGTGTTTGTGTGGTGGTTTCTTTCGGCATGCTGGGTGCGTGAGTGAATGTCGTCACAAAATTTGGGTGAAGCACAAATGGTGTCAACAATGCCAGCATCTACTATACCTTCCCACCAGAGGCACACAGGGAACCATCAGGAGACACGGTCACTGTATTCAAGTAGCCCGTGTGGCCAATGTGGTTGGTCTTTAGCTTGCAGTTGGTCAAATTCCACACCTTCATTCAGATCACAAAACACATAACTGTTAACTATGACATCATGGGGTATAAAAGTACACGTAAAATACAGCTCAACTTGGACTTTTTGGATTTACAAATCTAATATACAACTCCGTAACAAGAGAGTTAACAATTTAGCAAATTACTTTTAAACATTGACCCTCAGTATGAAAAAAATGAAAGCTTGAAGAAGGTGGGACAACAACATCAAACAAGCAGAGCCAAATGTTTGAACCTATTTACTAAATGTTTACATATAATTGTAATACTTCCAATCATGGACTGATGCAACAATCATTCCTGAATTTAAAAAGGGAAACAAAACTGCAAAGAAACATCCAAATCCTACAAGCCTCAAAGCAGATTTTCTTGGATGACTGGACAGAATAACCAGCAAGTAGATACCATTTGAGCAAAGATACCGGCGGAAACCATCTCAAATTTAACATTATTTAAACTGAATAAAATAATAGTTGGGCTCAAAATAGATATAGCTTAAACAAAACATTTTAGGGGCTATTTTTGAAGGTGAACCAGATTAAAATGATTAAATGAATAAGTGAGACAACAAGTTGGAGTGATTTTGGAAACACTTTATAATTTGGACATCTGTGAAAGATTTGTATAGCTCATCAGCTTTCTCTAGTATAAAGATTCTGATGAAGAGATAGCAATGTGCCTAAACAAGAAAGTTACAGATTGAAAGTTATCACCTATGAATTATGGATCAAAAACATGGTTTTGGGCAATACAAATGGAAAAAGAGTTGATAAGTGCACACTGACCGAAACAACGCATGAATCTGAGAGCAAATGCAAATTAGAAACATCAAGGACCATCAAAGCAAAGGCTTGGGGCGGGACATTTAGGGAGAGAGCAAGGGGCGAGGGGTTGAGGCTGAGTGACGGCTCAAGGAAAACAACCAGAGATGGCATGACAAGATCGGCTCGTGTTCAGAAGCTAGCTAGTAGTGTGTGCTATCATGCAACAGATGCCAGCATACATGGGGGGGGAACGTTTATCCGGTCATGGATAAAGGAGATACGAGTTCTGACGATTATGAACGACATACCTTGACCAGCTTGTCCCAGCCACAAGAGACAATGATGGGATTGTTATTGTTGGGCGAGAAGCGCACACATGACACCCACTCGGTGTGGCCATCCTCCTGTGAAAACAGTCAAATGTGCTGCTGTCAACGATCAACGAAGTTAATTTCAGGCTCCTGTCCAATTACAACCTCCCAACACATGTTACTTAAACTTTTAAAACTTAAATGTAATCGTAGAACTATTAGCCTCAATACGAGTACCGTATTTGACATGACATACACTCCTTTTCAATGAATTGAAACAGGACTGCACAGAGCTCGCTTGTCCACAAACTGAATGTTGCAAATGCAGTGCCATGCCACTGAAATGATGTGCACGTAACAGGCATGTAACGAACCATAGATAATAATTCTGGGAATGAGAAAATATATTTAATTTACAATTTATACCAATTATATGCAAAATATACACTTAAGTTTATGGAATTTGCCAGTTTTGGACTAAAAAAATAGCAAGAGAATTGGTCAAGCATAACACTGTTATTATACTGGGCCAGAAATGCACCCCCCCTTTGAAAAGATGAGTTCTCTCACGGACACAAAACAGCACATACGCTAAAAAGGAACAAGGCATTTCTGAATAAAAAGTCCAATGATTACAATATCATTATTCAGTACTGTATTCTGAAATATCTTCCAATAAATTGGATGACAAAATGTGATGTTTTAAGTTGCTTCTGAAACTTAAAAGTAATCTTAACAATCTGCAGCATTAACCAGCAACATGCCGGGCACGCAACAACAGACCTGGATGGTGTACTTGCAGACACCCAAGGTGTTCCACAGCTTAATGGTCTTGTCACGCGAGCCGGACACAATCTGACGGTTGTCAGCGGAGAACGCCACGCTCAGCACGTCTTTGGTGTGGCCCACGAATCGGCGTGTGGTCGTGCCCCTGCACCATCAGAGCACAATGTTACCACCAGCACCAACTCCCCAAAAAACCACAAGTTCACGTTCATCGAAAAATGCTAACGTAGCTTGAATGATCCACACACTTCAAATGCAACTATCAAATAAAAATTGCTAGTTGCGTTAACAAACAGCATTTAAAATCCCAGCAAATATTTAAAAACGTGCGCTCAGGAGAGATTTTTCGTTCACAAAAATTGTACCCAAAATGAAACGTGCACGCGGGTGGCACTAACAGAAGCCGTCAAAGTCGCGCACTCGCTCGTGAATGAGACTTTGGGGGCTACGACTCACGTGGTGAGATCCCACAGACGCAGGGTCCCATCCCACGAGCCAGAGAGGGCGAACTGGCCGTCGGAGGAAATGACGACGTCGCTCACGAAATGCCCATGGCCGTGCAGAGATCGCTGTGGGATGCCGTAGTTGGTCTCGTCTCTGGTCAGCTTCCACATGATCAGCGTCTTGTCTGCAAAGTCCAACAGGTGTGTGTGTGTGTGGGGTGGGATTGTTGGTGAACGTTGGGGAGGGCAGGTTCGTGCTTTAAGTGGGACACGTTTGACGGAGTTATCTGTTGATGGAAGCCGGCTGGACTGTTCTCCATACGGAACTTGGTGGGGGTCTGATTGATCGTACGCCAAATGCGCAGCCATGAAACCGGGCCCTCAATGTCGGGATTGACCACGGGGCACAACGCCTCGCTAACAAGGCCTCGCGGATATTGCATCGCAGACGTCCCTCGGCCTCGGCCAAGTTGAAGGAAAATGAAGGAACGCCACTCGTTTAGTGTTCCCATACAGTGGTTAGTTACATTGAGGGCTTCTGGGTTTAAAGTGAATACGATTAGGCACTAAGACTCAACAAGTCAAGCTGGGATGATGGGTTGGGTGCAAGTCTGCCATGCATCTACGGTACTTCGGAATTATACTGGAGTTCACTTGCATAAGTTGCGTAATGTAACGCGTTGCTAAACAGAGCTTTAAACAGACACTGCCGGTGTTTTACAAGTTACACGCATGGGACATCTCAGGGTTCAAACATCAATTCAATGTCTTTCGTTAACGCGTGTGGGAAGCCTGGCGAGACCCACTGCCACCAACAATTCACCCAAATCGCCACCACTCCCCACCACCACGCTCACCACCACCATCACCACCTGGCCCCGCGCACTCCAAACTTGGGTCAGGCCCAGGCTTAACGGCACGCTCAAGAATATCATAAAAGCATCACAGCCGGACAGTTTTTTTTCTTACAATTATTTAAAAACTATCTCAGACGCCTTGCGTAAGTAACGTAACAGCGTTAATAGACGTGGACTTAGACGAGAGGAGCGCGGAGGCGTAACGAGAGTAACGGCGGCCATGGCCGCACCATCCCTCCTTCTCTCTCACCTCGCGACGCGGACAGGATCATGTCGGGGAACTGCGGGGTTGTGGCGATTTGCGTGACCCAGCCGTTGTGGCCCTTGAGGGTCCCGCGCAGGGTCATCTGCTCCGTCATGATGAAGCGCGGTGGCGGCTCGGAGCGCGCGGATGGATGCGGATTGCTGCGTGAGCGCTCGGCGCCCGCTCTACTGCCTCAATGGCGTCCTCGCGCGAAAAGACCGGAAGAAGGGGCCGAACACGGGTTATGACGTCACGCGCAGCGGTGCATTGTGGACGACGCCGCCACACCTCCCGGTCCGCCCTCGCCCCGCCCCTGAGAGAAGCCCCGCCCCCTCGGAGAGAGGCCACGTTTTCGTGACTGCAGGGATTCATATTCGTATTTCTAGATTTGAAGCTTTCGTGACTGCAGGGATTCATATTCGTATTTCTAGATTTGAAGCTTTCGTGACTGCAGGGATTCATATTCGTATTTCTAGATTTGAAGCTTTCGTGACTGCAGGGATTCATATTCTTATTTCTAGATTTGAAGCTTTCGTGACTGCAAGGAATCATATTCTTATTTCTAGATTTGAAGTTTTCGTGACTGCAGGGATTCATATTCTTATTTCTAGATTTGAAGCTTTCGTGACTGCAGGGATTCATATTCGTATTTCTAGATTTGAAGCTTTCGTGACTGCAGGGATTCATATTCGTATTTCTAGATTTGAAGCTTTCGTCACTGCAGGGATTCATATTCGTATTTCTAGATTTGAAGCTTTCGTGACTGCAGGGATTCATATTCTTATTTCTAGATTTGAAGCTTTCGTGACTGCAGGGATTCATATTCGTATTTCTAGATTTGAAGCTTTCGTGACTGCAGGGATTCATATTCGTATTTCTAGATTTGAAGCTTTCGTGACTGCAGGGATTCATATTCTTATTTCTAGATTTGAAGCTTTCGTGACTGCAGGGATTCATATTCTTATTTCTAGATTTGAAGCTTTCGTGACTGCAGGGATTCATATTCGTATTTCTTGATTTGAAGCTTTCGTGACTGCAGGGATTCATATTCTTATTTCTAGATTTGAAGCTTTCGTGACTGCAGGGATTCATATTCGTATTTCTAGATTTGAAGCTTTCGTGACTGCAGGGATTCATATTCGTATTTCTAGATTTGAAGCTTTCGTGACTGCAGGGATTCATATTCTTATTTCTAGATTTGAAGCTTTCGTGACTGCAGGGATTCATATTTCTAGATTTGAAGCTTTCGTGACTGCAGGGATTCATATTCGTATTTCTAGATTTGAAGCTTTCGTGACTGCAGGGATTCATATTCGTATTTCTAGATTTGAAGCTTTCGTCACTGCAGGGATTCATATTCTTATTTCTAGATTTGAAGCTTTCGTGACTGCAGGGATTCATATTCTTATTTCTAGATTTGAAGCTTTCGTGACTGCAGGGATTCATATTCGTATTTCTAGATTTGAAGCTTTCGTGACTGCAGGGATTCATATTCGTATTTCTAGATTTGAAGCTTTCGTGACTGCAGGGATTCATATTCGTATTTCTAGATTTGAAGCTTTCGTGACTGCAGGGATTCATATTCTTATTTCTAGATTTGAAGCTTTCGTGACTGCAAGGAATCATATTCTTATTTCTAGATTTGAAGTTTTCGTGACTGCAGGGATTCATATTCTTATTTCTAGATTTGAAGCTTTCGTGACTGCAGGGATTCATATTCGTATTTCTAGATTTGAAGCTTTCGTGACTGCAGGGATTCATATTCGTATTTCTAGATTTGAAGCTTTCGTCACTGCAGGGATTCATATTCGTATTTCTAGATTTGAAGCTTTCGTGACTGCAGGGATTCATATTCTTATTTCTAGATTTGAAGCTTTCGTGACTGCAGGGATTCATATTCGTATTTCTAGATTTGAAGCTTTCGTGACTGCAGGGATTCATATTCGTATTTCTAGATTTGAAGCTTTCGTGACTGCAGGGATTCATATTCTTATTTCTAGATTTGAAGCTTTCGTGACTGCAGGGATTCATATTCTTATTTCTAGATTTGAAGCTTTCGTGACTGCAGGGATTCATATTCGTATTTCTTGATTTGAAGCTTTCGTGACTGCAGGGATTCATATTCTTATTTCTAGATTTGAAGCTTTTGTGACTGCAGGGATTCATATTCGTATTTCTAGATTTGAAGCTTTCGTGACTGCAGGGATTCATATTCGTATTTCTAGATTTGAAGCTTTCGTGACTGCAGGGATTCATATTCTTATTTCTAGATTTGAAGCTTTCGTGACTGCAGGGATTCATATTCGTATTTCTAGATTTGAAGCTTTCGTGACTGCAGGGATTCATATTCGTATTTCTAGATTTGAAGCTTTCGTGACTGCAGGGATTCATATTCGTATTTCTAGATTTGAAGCTTTCGTCACTGCAGGGATTCATATTCTTATTTCTAGATTTGAAGCTTTCGTGACTGCAGGGATTCATATTCTTATTTCTAGATTTGAAGCTTTCGTGACTGCAGGGATTCATATTCGTATTTCTAGATTTGAAGCTTTCGTGACTGCAGGGATTCATATTCGTATTTCTAGATTTGAAGCTTTCGTGACTGCAGGGATTCATATTCTTATTTCTAGATTTGAAGCTTTCGTGACTGCAGGGATTCATATTCGTATTTCTAGATTTGAAGCTTTCGTGACTGCAGGGATTCATATTCGTATTTCTAGATTTGAAGTTTTCGTGACTGCAGGGATTCATATTCTTATTTCTAGATTTGAAGCTTTCGTGACTGCAGGGATTCATATTCGTATTTCTAGATTTGAAGCTTTCGTGACTGCAGGGATTCATATTCGTATTTCTAGATTTGAAGCTTTCGTGACTGCAGGGATTCATATTCTTATTTCTAGATTTGAAGCTTTCGTGACTGCAGGGATTCATATTCGTATTTCTAGATTTAAAGCTTTCGTGACTGCAGGGATTCATATTCGTATTTCTAGATTTGAAGCTTTCGTGACTGCAGGGATTCATATTCGTATTTCTAGATTTGAAGCTTTCGTCACTGCAGGGATTCATATTCTTATTTCTAGATTTGAAGCTTTCGTGACTGCAGGGATTCATATTCTTATTTCTAGATTTGAAGCTTTCGTGACTGCAGGGATTCATATTCGTATTTCTAGATTTGAAGCTTTCGTGACTGCAGGGATTCATATTCGTATTTCTAGATTTGAAGCTTTCGTGACTGCAGGGATTCATATTCTTATTTCTAGATTTGAAGCTTTCGTGACTGCAGGGATTCATATTCGTATTTCTAGATTTGAAGCTTTCGTGACTGCAGGGATTCATATTCGTATTTCTAGATTTGAAGTTTTCGTGACTGCAGGGATTCATATTCTTATTTCTAGATTTGAAGCTTTCGTGACTGCAGGGATTCATATTCGTATTTCTAGATTTGAAGCTTTCGTGACTGCAGGGATTCATATTCGTATTTCTAGATTTGAAGCTTTCGTGACTGCAGGGATTCATATTCTTATTTCTAGATTTGAAGCTTTCGTGACTGCAGGGATTCATATTCGTATTTCTAGATTTAAAGCTTTCGTGACTGCAGGGATTCATATTCTTATTTCTAGATTTGAAGCTTTCGTGACTGCAGGGATTCATATTCGTATTTCTAGATTTGAAGCTTTCGTGACTGCAAGGATTCATATTCTTAGGTTTTTTCGGTAAAGTCACGTAGGTAAACAATTAATAAAAGTAAAATAAAATAAAACTCACGAGGTTTCGGAGGCAACACAAGCTTCCGTCTTCAGGTGCAGGGATTCATCTTCTTGGTTCTTTCGGTAAAGTCACGTAGAAGGGAAATAATAAAAATAAAACTTAATGAAATAATTATCACGACGTTTCGGCCACAACGCAAGCAGCCGTCCTCAGGTGAAGAATGACGGCTGCTTGCGTTGTAGCCAAGAACCAAGAAGAGGCCACGTTTTGTTTACGTGACAAACCTGTCGGGTGGTGGCGGATTCAACGACATGTGCATATTTACATATTTATACGTACGCGATCTAACCCAAAAACCTCTATTCAGGATGCCGACTGAATGAATTACACATTTTGTTAACGATTTAGGCTCAAATGTCGAGTAATTAGGTGTGGCTTTGCCCATATAAGTAATACCGGAACGCGAAGTATTTTTTTTACGATCCCACAGCAAGATTACACGAGAATAGAGAGACGTTTAAACGACGCCAATCTCGAACACAGCCACGCACGTGTGTTGATTTCTGGTTCGAAAGAGACAATTTGTAGATCGACAAAGCCCACGTTCCGCCGCCCCTTGACGCTGATTGGCTCTCCCCCCGGCATTAGCATAATTTATATTAAAAACATCACGCGATCATAAATTATCATAACTTATGTTAATGTTTCTAGCGCGAGATGGCGCGTCGTCGCTCAGGGCGCTCTGCCCTCCGCCAGACCCCGCAGCCGTGCGCATTGACCACCGCCAAAGCTCTCCCTGCCAGCAGCGTCTCGTGATCCTCTCCTTTGGTCTTCTCTTCCCCACTGTAATGCCTGCCTCGCCCAATTGCACCCCTCCTCAACCCTATCCGTCCTGCCTCATTGCAGCTACGATACTCGGTTTGTTTTAACTTTAAACTTTCTAAGAAAGCGCACGCGGTTGGTCCTCTCCTCGGGGTTCAGAGGAGAGTTATCGCCTCGCGCCAGAGGCGACTACGGCCACACGCGGCGCGGAGCCGGCGCGCCAGACAATTGCCCAAGCTCTGCGTTCCTTTTAGGGGCCGTCCATAAATGACGTCAGACATTTGTGACGATGTGTGAAGAGGGGGGGGGGGCGGGTTGAGAAATGTGACGGCACATCAAAATGCGCAACTTTGAATAAATATAGACAACACGTTCTACTTAATTAAATAGGCATTTTGATAAATGTTTCTCCTCTACAACATCAGAGTGCAGCGCCACATTAAATACGCACTACAATGACAATAGTTTAAAGCGATTTGAAGCATGTTTTATTTTTTGGGGGGGGGAAGGGGGGCAGAGCTTTGTGAAGTCATATTTGAGGGGGTCTGACTTTGTGACGCCGTGTGATGAAGGGGGGGGGGGGTCAAAAATCGTCCAAAATCGCGTGACGTCATTTATGGACGGTCCCTTATACATTAAAGTGTTCTCGAGCCAATAATCACCGGAGTGGTTTACATGCGGGGATAGTCCACGCGTGCGAGAGGGGGGGTTCTACCCCAGGCAGACGAGTCTGCATTTTATTCTGTACAGCTTTTGCCTTCGCAATCATTAAGCAATTTAAGTTAAATCTAAAAAGTACCCTTTTAAACTTGCTTAAGATTATTTTATAGTGTTTTATTTTTATATGCTTTCAATAGGAATTTATTATAATGCTATTTTTTGTATGGAACTTGCATTTATTGTTCTTGCGATGTATTATTTTAACAATGTTTTATATGATCTTTACAGCACTTTGAATTGCATCTTTTGCACGATATAGCGCTGTAGAAATAAAGACTTGATTGATTACTCTTTGGTTCTTTCGGTAAAGTCACGTAGAAAGAAAATAAATTAAATAATAGAAAATAAATTTAATATTTTGTTACCCCGTATTCTTGTAAATTAAATCATTTAATTTACTGTCTAATTTTATTTGTTTTCTACGTGCTTTTACCGATTGAACCAAACAGTAATTCCTGCAGTCACGAAAGCTTCACATCAAATTTGATTGATTGTTTTCGCAACACCGCTACAGTACGCGTTCTCTCCCATGGACTACTGCGTCAGCTTCACCGCACAGCTGTCTAAACCCACACGGCTCACCCCGTGTTCTTGTCCAGGGGAACTGCGTTTTCAGGTCCATACGGCGCACAGCCGTCTCAATGCGGGCGAAATATGCTTTGTCTATTTGTGTTTCTCCCTTGTGATGGGAACTTTGTAAGATGAACATTGAGATTTATAAGGGGGCACGGGGTTACCAATAAGGTCTGACTTGGTCTCTAATAAGGCAGGCACTGATAAGGGGCGGACAGGTATGGGGCCGTCCATAAATGACGTCACGCACCTAGGGGGGGGGGGGTCAGACATTTGTGACGATGTGTGACAATGGAGGGGGGGGGGGGGTTGAGAAATGTGACGTCATATCAAAATGCGCAACTTTAAATAAATATAGACAACACGTTCAACTTAATTAAATAGACTTTTAAATAAATGTTTTCTCCTACAACATCAGAGTACAGCGCCACTACAATGAAAATAGTTTAAAGCGATTTGGGGGGGGGGCAGAGCTTTGTGACGTCATATTTGAGGGGGGATCTGACTTTTTGTGACGCCGTGTGACGAAGGGGGGGGGGGTCAAAAATTGTCCAAAATCGCGTGACGTAATTTATGGACGGCCCCTATGTAGCCCTGTTGGCAACACATTACAATAATCCTTTTCTAGATACTGTAGTTGACTGCCACGTGGAGCGCCAATTGTCATGACGCAATACTGTGACGCAATGTGACCACGCAGACGGTTACGTGCAGCATGACAGATCGCCCTCCTTCAATTACCGCCTTCTAATACTCGACCCTCAAACTTGGCGTTCTTGTCTCTTTGTTGGCCTTCCCCCGCACCTCCGATGAGCACGGTTGGCTACGTACGGTGCGAAAGAAGTTTCAACATACTGTACATACATTGGTTTTTTGTTTATCCCATAGCTCCCTGGGCTGCGAAACCAATAGGCCTCTTGACCTCATTGCCCCCCACTCTCGCTAAATCCGCTCCCCGTTTGTCTCAATCTGTCACGTCCGGGTGACCCACGTCGGGTTTTGAGACGTTGCCACAGACGACTAAGAACGATCACAGGCAGCGTTGGCAGTCACGTGGCCACCGTGGCGAGATGTTAACTCCCTCGCCTCGTATCCATGGAGGTCGTGGGATCGATGGGTTCGATCCCGACTACTTTCCCTGAATATTTGTAGTTTTTTTTCTTTTTTCTGGGTCCTCCTATTTTCTCCTGCACGTTTAGGAACTTGACCTTTGTAGTATTTGGCTGCTATAAATTTCCACTTGGTGATAATCCACTTCGTTGAGTTATCATTTGTGGCCAGGTCGCTTCTGAAAAAAGAGCTATATGGCTGGTAAAATAGAATAAAACGTTTTAGTTGCGTTTAACGTTGAAACAAATACACAAACCTTAGACCAGAACAGTAACCGATGTAAAATAATAAAACGTGTAAAAGTATTTTCACGCAAGTGACATTGTTTTCGTTGGGTTCAGTTTTCAGATGTAAACCCAGAAGTTTTCATCAAAGACGCAAGCAGCTCTTTCTACACGCACCGTAACAGTGTGCTGCCGAATCTGACACAAGCTTGAAGCGTCATTGATGAGTGTAAACACTGAAGTTCCGTCGGCTATGTCGTTATGACAACTATTGTGGGTTCACTCAACATTGTTTACGTAGACTGCTATCGTCTCGATGTCATGGTTACGATCGAATATCAAGAATCCATCCGGTTTTTAATATTGTTTTTCCTAATTCGATGTTTTGTTTGCTCCATTAGCCAAAATGCAACATGAACACGATACATATCACTGGCATACATTGTACATCGCAAATGCACCAATATACGCACGTAATCATGAGCGTTAGACATCATAGATATGAATCGAAAAATCCTTATGCTTCTCTTTTAATTACACGCTAATCCGGTGACATCACTAACGCTTTTACTTGTTGCAACTTAATGTGTTTTACTCTTGAAATCAAACACAAATCTCAGCCTGGGCCAGAACTAATTTCCCATTGAAGATGCATCTTCGTCGCTGGTAGACTTCAGAGCTGTACGTGGCACGTGACGAGGAGCCGCAGCAAGAGCGATACGCCACTGGATGCGGTTGTTGAGGATCACCGATCCATGCTCGGGACACAGCCTACCGACTCGGTGTGCGCGTCTTTGACCGCTGCGTCCTTTAACAAAAATTTTCAATAAAAAAAATTCCGTTGTGCAATTGTTTCTGCCATTTAAAGAAAAAGCGCTCTCCTAACACACCGTTCAATGAGAGGTGACTTCCGAAATCGTAGCACCAGGGCAGAGCGCTCTGACCCATTGACAGTCGGTGTTTGATTTCGAGTCGCCTGACTCGTCACTGGTTTATCGGCACCATTCGGGGGCCTCTTTCACCCTGTGCGTGCTTTGGCGGTACGTCGGGTGGGTTATCCTCCGTGTCTATGTCCGTTAACATACCCACCGATAATCCTGCCTCAACCCCCTAATAGAGGTTTTTTGGGGGTTAAATCGTCTAAATATATAAATGTGTCGTTAAACCCGCCACCACCCGACACAGCCAACTCGTAAGGGTTGTCACGTAAACAAAACGTGCCAATTCATCACTAGTACAGCACACCGGTTGTGTGTTGGAGAGCCAAGCCACAACATTTACAATCTGAGTACGACGTTTCGCCAAAAAACCCCCTCCATTATGGATGGGGGAAACCCCCAACAACGCCCTAAACCCTCGCGGCCCGCCGAGTTAACCGACCAACATCGCGTGGCAGGTCTGCCGGGTCGGTACGCTGTCTACGTCGAAAAAACCCTCGACGCTCTATACGACTCTGCCGCGCATCCCCCACAAACAATCGTTGCCCTGAACTCGAGCTAGTTCAGTTATTATCACTCGCAGGGCACGGCTCGACAGAGCCCCCCACCCTGCACGGGTCTGCATGGCCAGCCGGATCAACCGCGCTCGTTATCCCGGCCCAGCAAAGTCCCGATGGGAGTCGACTTTTGCAGAAACAATTGTACAACTGAGTTTTTTTTTTATTGAAAATGTTTATTAAAGGACGCAGCGGTCAAAGACGCGCACACCGAGTCGGTGGGCTGTGTCCCGAGCATGGATCGGTGATCCTCAAAGACCGCATCCAGTGCCGTATCGCTCTCGCTGCGGCTCCTCGTCACGTGCCACGTACAGCTGTGAAGTCTACCAGCGACGAAGATGCTGAGATTTGTGTTTCATTTCAAGAGTAAAACACCTTAAGTTGCAACAAGTAACAGCGTTAGTGATGCCACCGGATTATCGTGTAATTAAAAGAGAAGCATGAGGATTTGTCGATTCATATCTATGATGTCTAACGCTCATGATTACGCCGTCGTCAGCACAGCGCAGCGTGGCGCGCGCGCTGTGAAAGAAAGCGGACTCGAGTCACGGGCAGGGATAGGGCCTCTCGTTTATTGGAGCAGCGCGATGCGACGGAGCAAATCTGAGAACGAAGCGCTTGAACTGCTGAACGGACCGGGCGTCTCTGACTTCGAGTGCGACCGTTGATCTTCGTGGTTGTTCGATGAAGTGGAACCGTGAATGCGCCCCAGAAAATAAATGACTCTAAACATCAATATATAGCGTGGTCCGTGGACTGTTTAACTACCCCACTAAAATAATTTAAATCAGGAAAGAGCATTGTAATATTGAAGTCGCTCTCTCTACATGTCCTCCACACATCTCGGTACACATTACACCCAGATTACTACGCTTAATGCAAGGGCACCAGTGGCAACCATCTCAATGCGGCACGGTGTAAACATACCACAAAAGCCACAGTTCACAAAGATATCGTGAGATTTCTCAATGCTAGGCCAACGCACTCTCACGTTCCATGTTTTATGGTAATGCTCAACACAATCTGTCGGATATATGAATTATGCAAGAGAAAGATAAATAGATATATAACCCATGTGCGCGCTCTATGACTTCAGCCAGCCAATTTACTAATCTGTTACTAATAACAGCACTAATTAAGCACAGACGCATTAATTACACGCGCTTACTTGACGCCTAGTTTGGGCAGAGGACAACTCGGAGCTATTATGTCACTTGTCTACCCAAGGAGAGCCTCACTGAGTCCCCCTTTGCAGGAGGGTCCTCGCAAGCTTTTCGCAGGACAATGCCGACAATTGCTCGTCGCTTTGTAATCTATTTTCAAATTGGGCAAATTTGGACCATGACATTGGGACACAATGGCCTAACTCATTGCGAATGCCATCGTGGGATCTTTAAAGCCTACCGTGAAGCAGACGGCACGCGCATACATGTATATATTTTTTATGGTGAATACACCTGCAATCATAAACAGGGCGGCCGCTGGATGCGAACCTCTGCAAATAGTGGCGAATGCACGACCGCTGGGCCATGTGCACCGCCCAGGTTTGCACCGCCCACGTTGCGTTTAGCTTTGGCGCAAACCGGCAGCTGTCACAAATACATTGCGGCATGGACATTCGCAGCATAAGGGGTGATCGAATAGCCCGTGGCCTGAAATGAAAGGAATTGTTTTCGTCTTCGTCCCGATGGAATGTGGGCCACAAAAGTGTTTGATACATTTTCGAATGTGCATCATCATCGGCAGTAATTGGATATGAATTGCTAAATGTTTTGCCATCGTCAGGCATTTTATATCCACTGCTGGATGAAGGTTTCCCCACGCAATTGCCACTCTTTGCAATAATAATTACAAGTTTAGCGAATGTCAATTTGTTCAACATTCGGTTATCATTGCTATCTGACCACCTGTCATACCAAGGGATAACTTGTGAAGTTTTCATTCTTAAATACATAATACATTTTTCTACTTATATATTTATATATATTGTTAATATATAACTTTTAAACTTAGAATTTTTTCGATTTTTGTACCAATTTAATTATTTATTTTCTGAAGAGCCATCATTCAAAACGTCATGCCACTTCGGACAAGAAAACAGAAGTCAATGTCCCACCCTCAAACGATCCTGCCAGCTCTTGGTAGCTCCTGATGATTGTCGGAAAATACGGAGGCGACGTTTAATCCAGACTGTTCTCGAAATAACGTGCAGAGATTTGTAACAAAAAATCCCCAAAAATCCAGGATATGGCAGCAGTACAGCGAGTGTGTTTGTGAACCCATGTATTAATGGCACGTTGGTTGTTGTTCCCTCATAGCGCAACGTGCGTTCTCTCCGGGAACTCGGGCTTCCACATGAAGCCAAACTCTAAACCTCCAAATGCACGGTCGTCCTGAAACAAAAGTGTCTTGAGACTCGGTGGAGATTTCCTGGATTTAATAAATCTGAGTTTGTTACCTGACGCTGGATATACTATAATGGATGTGTCAATCCTCTGACTGGACTGTAACTTATAGCCTCTTCCCAACTGTGGCTTTAGCCAAGTCCTTAGTGACTCACCAACAACGTTTAACCAATCCCTACCAGAGCAGGACATATTAGGTAGCTTTCTAAGGTTGTATATATTTTGTTATCCTAAAAGCTGTAAGGTTTACGAGTTTAATGCATTCCCGTTTAATCAGAATGCAACCCAAAACAGCTCTTCTCTAGTATATAAGATGTGAATGGTGACGTTAACATCACTTTATGTTATAATCATCGTAGCGTATGTCACGCCTGTTGTGATTCCTAACAGCGGTTTCCTTACAGAGAAAGTCCAGTGTTACAAACTATATCGGCCGACAGCCCACACGACACATCACCGCATAAATAATGGGTTACACATATCATATTACATCACATGTATACTTCAGTTAATAACTTAAGACACACAAACCATGCTTTAGAAAATGCAATGACTTGCACACAATAGCAAACCATTGGCCATGTTTCATTTAAATACTTAATATATCCCTGCACATGTTTTAAAACGTAGTTCTTAGCCTGACAACTTCCCTTTGTTGAAAAATGCGTTACAAGTCGTATGTTTATCTTGTTTAAATGAATATTTACATTATCTAAAGGTTATAGGTCAGATTTGAACACAGAGGTTCACAGTGGTATGAACACTGGGGACCTGCTTCACGTTTTGTTTGGATTTTAGGTGGAAATGCACCATTGGCAAATACAGCAGGACATGCCATTTGTTTGGGCCCAAGACCTTATGTGGAAATGGTGGGAGGAGCAAACTGTCAGGCGTGGAACACATTAGCCAATCAGACACTGGCATAACCACACAATCCAACTAGACCCTAACCATAACCTCACTATCCAGCCAGACCCTAACCATAACCGCAATATCCAACCAGATCATAACCATAACCACACTATCCAACCAAACCATAACCCTAATCACACTTAACAAGAAGACCCTAGCAGCAACTCGACAACCAGACTCTGGTCCTCCACCTAACCCAATCCGTATCACATCTCTGGCACATTGTACCACTGCTTTTTAAATCCTTTATATTAAGTTCGCTTGCTTGCTTAGGACCGTGCAAATCTTTCGGTCGTTTTTTAACCCACTTCCCGTGATCCAATCGAGCTGACATTTTGCACACAGACTCGTTGTGCGTGACAATGCATTTTCGTGAATTTTTTTTTCCAAAATTTTACACTGTTTAGGGATTTTTTTTTTATATTTAATTACCAATTGCTTAATGCTGCCAGACAATCATCTGACCCATAGTTGGCAGCCATCTCAAGCCAGAGGACGAGAGGACTCTAGCCGCCCCGATGCCACGCATATAAAGGATTTATAGTGAAAAACTTAGTTTTTACGGGTTTACTTGTTTAAGTTTTCAGTGTAGGTGGTCACAGAACAACTCACTAAACCCACACCGAATCGGTCGCAAGCCCTCAATCTCACTTTCCCAGGTGACCCACGATACGTAGGAGACGATGCAATGCACGGGTGACTCAAGACAATTAGAGCCAGCTTCACACTCTGGGACGATTTCAGCACGGCCATGTGTTGTGTTCACAAGTCGTAAATATATACTATTTGTGATCTGGATGTTAAAATTTCGAAGAATATTGTCTCATGCTGTTGAGGAAATTCTAATGAAGATTCTCATATTTATCAACGACGTCACGAAGTTACCAGTATAGAAACTGATGAATGTTACACATCAGTTGGCCTCTTCACTTCTTCCTCAGATGATGCGAAACATAACTTTGGTTCCCATGTTTGTTTTAGTTAAGCCTACACTACATTAATGCTCCCGTTCTGAATGTTGCACACACGTGCAATCGGCTGCATGCTACTGTTACAGCTACAGTACAGTCCTCAAAACCTAGCAAAACACAACTAATCCGGTGCCAAATCAACCTACTGAGCTCATTTACAACCCCACACACTCTCAAGAGTCATCAAACTCCATTGAGACAAACTTGCCTCGTTAAATGTTTGAATTCTTTTGGGATTCCCCATACCCTGAAGAGCCGGCACACCTCAGCGACACAACGCGCATATTTATATCATGAACTTCTGGAACACATTTGGAGCTCTAAGCACTCCGAAATCTCACTTCAGTTGGGTGGAGAATGTCTGGAACAGTGTGTACAGTATAGCTGGCATGGGCCCTTCTGCAAAAAAAAATGAAATGCCCTCCCCTTTGTAACCTAGGACTTGGGCCCCTCTGGATCGTAGTCCCCAGTGCCACTGCACCACCTGCACACTCAACAGGCACGCCGCTCGTTCGGAATGCTCTTACGATTCCTGCAGACTCTGCAAATTCTCTACACTTCAGAGGGACTGACATGCCAGGATTTATAGGTGGGCCATGGCTGAAGTTGCTGACGGGTGGATTGGCTGTGTTGTAGGTGCGTGATAGTAGGTTGGCTCGGTGATGGGTGTGGATAGGTGGATGAATGTTGGGCGAGTAGTCGGTGAACGGCAGGTGCAGTGGTTAATAGGTGGGGGGTGTGTGGTGTTCGTAATCGGTGGGGTGGGTGATACTTGGGTGATTTATTGTGTGAATGATGGGTCGATGATGTAAGTGTAATAATTGGCTGTGGTTGGTGTTGGGTGCAATAGGGGTGATGGAGGATGGTTTGGGATGGGATGGGAGATATTTAGGTGATGGGGTAGGACAGTGTCAGTGACGTGATTGTTGGGTAGGATGGACGATGGGTGGAACTTGGTTCAGTGGATTACGAGTGGATGGGGTGGACGTTGGGTGGAGTGGCTCGCTTGTAGGTGAAATATCAAAGGGCCGTGTGGTCTGGTTGGACGACGAGCACATGAGGCGGCGGTCGGAGGAGCCGGGCGCCGAGCTTAGCGAATGAAGGGCGCGCACTCGCTCGCGGCCACGCTCACGTGCGGCGGCTGCAGCATGCGAGCGCGCAGGCTGGTGGCGAAGTCGAGCTGCATTCGTGAGAGAGCGCGGTTGATGAGCGACTTTGGCAGCCAGCCCTGCACACACCGTCGGGTGACGACACGCGCCGCGCACGGAAAAAAAAACAGAAATTATTAAAATTACCCAGAATCGCCTCGCCCAGTCTCGAGACTCGGCGAGGTTCTTGCTACTTGCGTGGGAGGAAATTGAAGAGCCCAGAGGAAAACCCACCACGGCACGGGTAATCCATAATAGAGGTTTTTGGGTGAGATCGCGTGAATATAAATGTGTCGTTAAACCCTCCACCAACCGACACAGCCAAATAGTAAGGTTTGTCACGTTAAACAAAACATGTAAACTCGTGACTAGTACAGCACACCCGCGTGTTGGAGAGTAAACCCACGTTCACGCGATCTAACCCAACAATCTCTTATGGATAATGTTGGTCGCGAAGTGCCGACTTCGTGTTAAAGTGACGGGCACAGACAATTGAGGGTTTGGCTGTGTGTAGTGGAATGCCGGCACAGTCCACGAGGGGGCAGTACGCCATAGCTGGGGTGGAGTTCAGCTGCTAGCAAGAGGGGACATGCACAATACAGGTGTTTGTTTTTGGAGTTAGATCCTGTAAATGTATAAATGCGTCGTTAAACCCGCCACCACCCGACGCAGCAAACTAGTAAGGGTCGTCACGTCAAGGGAACAGTGACATGTACGGTCCTACGTGAAGAATAGGCTTCACCCATTCTGGCAATAAAACTGTTGTGTTAAGATGCAAAAACACCAAATTGAAGTATTTTGCAAGGAATCATGTCTGCATTAACCACATATACTAGTAAGGGATTTGTCACGTGAACTAATTGGCTGTGTTGGGTGGTGGAGGGTTACGACACATACTTACGCGATCTAACCCAAAAACCTTTATTATGAATAATATTGGTCACGAAAGCCTGCTGCGTGTTAAACTGTCAAATCTATTGTTGTACTGCACTCGGCTCCAGCGTCTATGCTCTCTGCCTTCATCCCACCCTGACCGGCGTGGCGAAGTACGTTCAAATAGCCCCCATGAGTTGCACGGCGTGGTAATCTACCTCCTTCCACACGTGGATTGGCACAAGGGGTCGCACGTGTCCGTGCACTCACCTTCAGGTCGATGTTGAGAAGCCAAATGATGTGTGTCTTGCTGGGGTCCTTGGCTGAGGGTCTCAGCATGATGAGTGAAGGGCCCGTCTCGCCCCTAACACGCACACAGACCCACCCAACAGACCGCGATCGAATCACGACACCGACCGTGGGCTGGGAACGTCTTGCAGTGCTTATCAGAGTGCCCGTTCAAGTGCAAGATGAAGTCATCACCAGCGCCACATCGCATCTCAGCCGTTCCAGCGCCCTACTGTGGCCAACTCTCCAGTGGCAGCTGCCCCTGTGCAGCACGAGGATTAATGCGGCACTCTCCTGCAAGCGGCGGTCGTCTTATCAATGGGCGGGATGTCGCTTTTTGGTTGAATGGATTTTCCCCAATCGAGCGATTTGCGAGCAAGTTATCCGTTTGCAACGTGACGGCAGCGGGCGGCAGTGGCCACATGGCGCCACGGGATCTTGAACTTTGACCGTGCAGCAGACGGCACATGGCACGCAGTGGGCCATCCTCCTCCTCCTCTCAACGACGGGGATTGGGTCCACGAAACCGTTCGTGATTAAAATACCCGTCAACCCCTTATCAGTGCTCTACCTCAGTACAGACCAATTCAGACCTTAGTGGTGTCACCCCGTGCCCCGTATACATCTCAACGTCCATCCTACAAGGTCCCATCACAAGGGAGAAATGCAAACAAATAGGCACATTTTTGTGCCCGTATTGAAACGGCTGTACGCCGTATGCACCTGAAAACTCGATTTCTCTGTACAAGGATACGGGGTAAATCGTGTGGGTTGACAGCTATGGGTTTGGTCGTTAAGCGAGAATAGGAAATAGACTATAAAGGTTTCGTTCGTTCCGATAGCATCGAAAGTTACCTATAATCACCCCAAAAACGTACTTTATAACATTTAAACAATGGATGTGAATACATAAAAATACTGACAACATTATAAACAAATACTAATAAAAGAAACGTGATTAATCAAATAATTCATTAAAATTGACTGTACCTACAACAGTCCGTAGTCAACAGGGAAATGGTGGCTAAGCGAACACATTGGGCTCTGTGGAGGCACTACACTACACTATACACTACACTATACACTACGCTCTACACAACCCTACTATACACTATACACTACTGCAGACTACACTACTATACACTAAACTACTATACACTACACTATACACTACGCTCTACACTACCCTACTGTACACTACACATTGGGCTCTATGGAGGCACTACACTACTATACACTATACACTACACTACTATACACTACACTATACACTACACTACTATACACTACACATTGGGCTCTATGGAGACCCATCGTTAAGCGATTAGTCGTTAACAGGGGTGGTCGTGAAGAGGGTTTCTACTCTACACTACTATACACTACACTATACACTACACTATACACTACACTATACCCTACTGTACACTACTATACCCTACACTACTATACACTACACTATACACTACACTATACACTACACTATACACTACTGTACACTACTGTACACTACTATACCCTACACTACTATACACTACACTACTCTACACTACTATACACTACACTATACACCACTATACACTACTATACACTACTATACACTACACTACTATACAAAACACTACTATACACTACTATACACTACACTATACACCACTATACACTACTATACACTACTATACACTACACTACTATACACTATACACTACTATACACTACTATACACTACTATACACTACACTACTATACACTACACTACTATACACTACACTACTATACACTACACTATACACTACGCATTGGGCTCTACGGATTGCTCGCTAACAGGGGGTGCTCGTCAGGAGGGGTTCCACTGCGTGGCTGGTGGTGCGCGCACCGCGAACCAGGGGTGGGGGCAGTCCCGCCGGGATCAAAACGCGAACCTCAAAACGCGAACATCAAAACGCGAACCTCAAAACGCGAACATCAAACCCCCCCCCCCGATGACGGGGCGGGGGGGGTGACGGCCCCCCCCTCCCCAACCGTCGTGCTGCGGGGTCTCCACGTACCGGATGTAGGCGTCCTGCGGCGGCGCCGAGTCGCTGTGCGTGGAGACCCCCACCAGGTAGCAGGTGGAGCCGCGGCGGATCGAGTGGCGGAGGTTCACGAAGTCGCGCGCCTTCACCAGGTTGCCGGCCGCGTCGGCCGCCACGTCGTGGGTCACCAGCGTGCGCTGCCCGATCCTCTGCAGCACCTGCAGAGGAGCGAACGCCGTCGTGCAAATGTGGAATTTATTTTCATGATGACGGGTCGCGAGGAGGGCCACACACGACTCTGCCCCGTTGGTGCCACGTTGTGACGGTGGTTGTCTCGCGCGTGGGCCGGTCGCCCACTCCCCCCCCCATAGACATCAATCATCGTATGGCGTTTCCGATGAAGGGACGGAGCGAAGTTCATCCTGTCGCCATCATTCTTATAGAAACTGGAAAGTGCAATTTCCATCATCGGAGTATGACGGCCAGTGGAGATGAGCACTGCGAAAAATGTTTGATGATGGTGACGATGACGATGAGAAGACTTCACCCAATGGTAAATATAGAATAGCTCCTGATGGCGATGATAATGTTAATTCTAGATTTGAAGCTTTCCGGTAAAGTCACGTAGCGTATGCTGCAGTGGTTTTGCTGGGGCGGTCATACCTGATGACGGATGCTTGTCTTGCTTCCGAAACGTCGTGATTTAATTTAGTTGTTTTCATTTATTTTGTTTCATTTTATCTTTTACCTACGTGTATGATGATAATGTTTTTCCCCCCCGTCTCTTGACGCGACGCCGGTAACGCAATGCCCCCCCCCCCCCCCCCCCCCCGTGTCCCTCGTGCAGGACTCACCTTCACCTGCTGCACGTTGGGGTTCCACTCGCACATGCGCTCCACCTGCTCGAACAGGTGAGCGTGCAGCTGGTCCACACTGCCCGGGACATCGGCCTGCGCAGCAACAAGACAATGACAAAGTGATGTTAGGGAGCCACTGGAGCTGTGCACTTTTAAAACACAGATTTATTTAGCAACTCCTTTCTTGTGTCTGTTGTCCTTCCACCGCACCTCCGATGAGCACGGTTGGATATGTGCGTCGCGAAAGAAGTTCAACGGACACACGCAGACAAACCTCGAGCTTGAAGACCTTGCCAATGTCCGGCAGCACCTTGCTGGACACGCTGTCTCCTTGTCCCTGAAAGAGACAGAAGCATCCGCCAGGTGTCTCAGTGAGCGCTGCAAAGACGTCAGGCGACAACACAAGCGGCGCTTGTCTTCCAGGATTGGTGGATCACACAAATGTTGGTAAGCTCCCTTCCCAAAGCGGTACAGTGGGAGGACTAACTGCCGTCTGTTTCCATCTGTAGGGGGATAGAGTGTTGTCCCCTCGCACGAATGGGGTTGTTCTCCATGGTGTTCCGGTTTCCACTCACGCGGTGCAATAAACGCCGTTGATTGACTGAACACATCTTAAAATTAAAAAAAACCAAAGCAGGACCCTCAGTGTGGCTTCCCTGGATAAATAAGTAGGTTCTTGTGGCTCAGGAGTACGGAACCCAGGCACGACGGGTCACACGAGGCCGACCACTTATCGGCCACTAACCACTGTTTCTAATTGTCGCACGCTCAGACACTTCTGCCGCGGCGAGGGCTTCTTTATTGCTGGTTTTTGTCGTGAATATTGAACAACGCGAATGTTGTGTGTGCTGCCGTGTGTGGGGAGCGGTGGTTGTAGCGCTGCGAACCTGGCCACCCGGGTTCGATTTCCGCTAACGGCCAACACCCATTGACGATTATCTGAACAGGCCCTGGGCCTCCCCTAGGGCTACTCAGTCTCAAGCGAGTACTTGGTGCGATGTGTAAACATCTCCACTCGGGAAACAAAGGCGGCCGGGCGTGGTGTTGGCCACCCACCTCCTCGTGTGCCGTGCCGGCCTTCATAGGTGCTCGCTAACAGCACTTGCCCCAACAGGCTGTTAAAGCTATACGGGGGATCTTTGTCGTGTGCTCATGTGTGTGCTCATGTGTTGGCTGCCCGTCCATCCCATGTAGAGATTCCTATTCCCCAGCTGTACACACAGGCCGTGCCGTGGGCTATCCCACGAGAAGATGACAGTTTTAAATCGTGAGAACCCGATACTTGACGGCCACTGGCATGCTGTCTTTAGCGCACTCCAGTAACATGACCACGTGCTGGAGCATCATGATGTCACGTGACGTTGAACGCAGGTGGTGGAACGAAATCATTTAATTTTACAGGGAGGAGAGGTGTTTGTTTGTTTACAGCCTGCGATCTCTACGCAAATAGAAGCACAGGGACAAAGACGCAGAGACAAACACAACGATAGAGAGAGCGAGAGAGACAGATGCAGAGAGACAAAGGTGAGACGGATAACGAATGACATGAATACAGACGGAGGGAGAGACGCGGACAAGGAGACAACCACAATCATCAACACTTGCGTGGCGAGTATCTCTCGCGGGGTTATCCACTCGTCTCTTCGCTATGAGGTGAGAGTTGGGGGGGGGGTGGTGGTGAGTGGGTGGGGGGGGGGGGCTCCAGTGCCCGGTGGGTGGGGGGCTCCTCACCTCTCCGCCCTCGCTGTGCCACGCGCCGCCGTCCCCGCCGTCCAGGATGGAGAGCACCCGCTGCAGCGCCTCGCGGCCCTGGCTGAGGTAGCGCAGCTCGGCGTCGGACACCGCGGCGGCGTCAGCGCCTCCGCGGCTCGCGCTCTCCCCCAGTGCTGCCCGGCGGAACAGGAGGACGGAGGGGGGGGGAGTCACGTGATGACAATCATGACAGAGCTGGGATATTTGGGATATTCAATAATTATGATGATCATTGTCGGTCCGATTACGCGCGTCGTATGGATACGGGTTGGGTGGCACACGATACATCGATGTCGTAAAAGTTGTCGGTCCAGCTCCTGGCTTCAGAGGACATTCGAGTGGACTAACCGATCCTCAATTGCTCCTGGAGACGACTCTTGCTGCTCGACAGCTCAAGCTTCTGCCCTACATTTCATGGGCGTCTAGACGTCATGGGAACCGAGCGAGGAGATTGGTAAGCGTCGTCACCCGTCTGAGATGTTCATCGCAGTTTGCGATCATCTTTGGCCGGGCATAGGGCCCATCGAGGGGAGGAGAGTGAGCGATGGGAACGGCACTCATCTCCGTTGGCCGTGGACACTCCACATTCCTATGGTCCGTGGCAGTGCCGATTAAGATAGTGCGGGGCCTGTAGCATATATTATAAAGGGGCCCTAAATTAAAATAAAACATAAATATTAAAACACATAAATGTTTTACTTGCATAGTAAAGTAATTGCATGTTTTCATTTGCTATACGGCCAGATAATACGACAAATCGCTAACCTTAAACACCCAGTCGTTCATAACATTTGAAGGCAGTATAGTACTATAGTAATAGAGCAAGTGCAGAATCACTGAACCGGAATTGATAGCTTGAAAACATTTAGCGCGGGGCCCTTTAAAGTGCGGTGCCGGTAGCATTATGTAGCTACTACATGTGTAGCAGCGACTACACATGTAGTAGCTGCTACATATGTAGCTACTTGTGCTACTGGGATAATCCGGCACTGCTCCGTGGGCAATTGCCTCGGCGTGGATCAGGGCCCCCGAAGGGGTCGGAGGAGGCCCCAGGGGGAGAACCTGGACGGGGAAGGTGCCCACTGCACTCCCTGCCCCCAGGGCCCCGCACCATCGACGCCGCGCCCCGAGCCGCGCCCTCACCCGGCAGGAAGCGATGCAGCCCCCCGCCCCCGCCGGGCGCGCGCAGGGAGCCGAGGGCGGAGGATGCGTGCCGAGCCAGCGAGCCGAGCGCGTCGTGCTGGATGGCGGTGCGCACGAGGCGGCGCGTGCCCACGCCTGCGGTGCACGCGCACAGAGAGGGGGGGGGGAGGTGGCTTCATTGAGTTATCACGGATGACAGGCGCCGTCGGTCAAAGCGGCAGCATCACCAAAACAATGGCAGGAGACGAAAACCGTCGAAGTTTGACGGTGAACGCAGCGGCCACCGAAGACCGAAGCGACTGAACGAGTTTGTATGAAGATGCGGATTGAGATGATTGCGTCACGTTATCAGAGACTGCAAATCACTGACGAACACTCAACAAGATCATTGACCCTGAACACATTGCATTAAAATATTCACCAATTAATTGAATGGCTATTTGGGGTAAATGCCATTACGTGCTCCTAAACACCAATGTTTAATTCCAAAGAGTTAGAGGCGTATTCGGCTGCCGCACGAGTTAACGGAGGGGCATGAGACCGACAGGCGCGAGAGAGCGGCCGCATTTCCAAGAGGCTCAAATGGGGACTCAAGGTGAGCCGGTTCATCCCTCACCTCCATCAGCCCCGCCCACCCTCGCATAACCCCGCCCACGCGGCCACTAGCCCCGCCTACTCTCGCATAACCACGCCCACTAGCCCCACGTCACTCTCGCATAACCACGCCCACGCGGCCACTAGCCCCACGCCACTCTCGCCCTCCGCTGTTGTTGGATGGCGACTGCCTCCGACTGCCCCAATAGCACAAACTCCCTCCCGCCTCCACAGAGGCCGACCTTGACACTGCTGGTACCAATCATCAGCAAGTCCGATCAGCTCCACATTCTGTGCCACATCAGCCGATCCCTTCTCTGGCCCGTGCCGCGCCCGTTTAGCCCCGTCTATCCGGTCAAACATCAGCTGCTTGGTCATGCGGTGGCTGGGTATGCGGGCTACGTGGTCCAATCCAACGCAGCCTCGTCTGCTGGAGCAGCTAGCTCACATGGTAGGATTGCGTCAATATATTTCAATGGTTTGGGAGCTCCTCACACAATCCAGTCTAGTGAAACCCAGGATGAATCGTAGGCAGGCTAGCCTGAACGTTTATAACCGGCGCAGATGTTCCAGTAGAGGGGTGTCTGCTTCTAAAGCATAGAGAAGGGTGGGCATAACTGTGGTCGAGAAAACTTGGAACTTTGTATGGAGTCGATAGGTCAGGGATCTTCCAAACAACATTACCGGTTCACTGATTTGAAGTGAGACCTCCGCTGCCAAACCAGAGCTGGCCACAACTGCCCCATCACTCGTGTAGAGCTGAGGGGGTGGAGTATTTGATGACCCAGACAGGTGCTTTGTTTAGGTGGGGCTATTAGTGGCACGCTCCAGGTGCAGCCATTAGCAGATCATCAGTATACACAACGCGGTTGATCAATAGGGAGCCATCCCTGGATACACAAACACATGCTCATGCACACATACAGGAATATACACAAGACAAAAATCCACCAGTGTATCGTTCAACAGACTGCCAGGGCAATTGCTGTTAGCGAGTAGCAAACACCCATGAAGGCCGGCACGTTACACGAAGGGGGTGGGTGACAAGCTCCATGCCCGGCCGCCTTTGTCTCTCTCTCTCTCTCTCTCACACACACGCACATGCGCTGGACCACAGTGACAGGCGCGCGCACCACGTCACCTGTGAGCGTGCGGCAGTGCTGGTAGGAGGTTCCGCAGCACAGCTTGAATGTGGCAGGGAGCATGGTGCACACGCGTCGACTCTCGCTCACTCCGATGCCGCTCGCAGCGCCTCTGCGCGTCCCCTCTCAGCTCTCGCCCTTTATAGAGACGCCTCGGCAGACGATCGCCCTTGTTATCTTATTCACTTCGTCGATTCGCGCGTGCGTACGTTCACTTTCTTGGCACGGCATGCGGAGGGGGGGAGGTTATTGGTCGGCAGGAGGAGATGAGCGCAAGGCCACGTGGAACATCTCACGGTCAGACCCATCACTCCGCCTCATCTTTGCAGTCCTTGCGTGAGCCCGCGACACGCGAAGCCTTGAAACGGCATCGCGCACGCGCAAGGCCGATTAGACCCATCAAAAAGTGAGTATATTTGTATTTCACACTTTCCACCTGAAGGTTAAAAAGCGTTTCGTGCGTGCGGCTGTGTCCCTCTGTAAGGGGGTGGGGGGGGGCAGCGGTGGCTGGCATCGCCCCAAGGGGAGCCAACGTCCGGAGGCGTAGAGTTGTGTCCCTGGCAGACACTCGTCCCCAGAGACACCGGCCACGTTGACACAAGCGATGCCTGCAAACATCGGAGGCACGACGCAGGGTCAGAAGAGCCGCTTGCTGTGTCCCGTGACACGGACACAGATGTCCGTGTCACAGATATCCGGACACAGATGTTGGTGGTCGGAAGTTTTGGATGACCCAATCTGTGATATTTTATGATCCACCCCCCATTATCCCCCACTATCAGTCGGAACACGTCGAGTGCATAGGCCTGCGGATATTCGCGTAGCGTTGTTTGTTGTTTTGTTTGTTGTTTTGTTTGTTGTTTTGTTTGTTGTCACCCGGCGTTTTGCTGCGGGCCTACGTGCTTGCGTACAACAAAAACCTAATAAAGAAAAATATTACACGTAAAATAATGCATATAAATATGATTTATAAATAGTATATGTTATATTATATATAATAATATAGAATACATATTATAATATTAATATATAACCATATATTACATAATTATTATAAATACAAGGAACGAAACAGGTGGACTCGTCCACAAATCTGGCTGTCGCCTGATGAAGCTGGTTGTAATTACTGGCGAAACGTCGTACTCGGATTGTGAATGTTGTGGTTTGGCACTCCAACACACCGGTGTGCTGTACTAGTATACTATACTATACACTACACTATACACTACACTATACACTACTATACACTAGTGCTGTACTAGTGACGAATTGGCCACGTTATGTTTACGTGACAACCCTTACTCGTTGGCTGTGTCGGGTGGTGACGGGTTTAACGACACATATATATATTTACGCGATCTAACCCAAAAAAACCTCTAATCTGAATAATATATTACATATTAAAATCTGATATATATAAGAAGTAATGTTGAAGAATTGCGCAAATTAAACACATGGTACATTGGTTCCCCGCTCCTCTGGACAATGACACGCGCTGTGTACACGAGACACAGCAGCACAATTGCACACAGCTCGTCACGTGAATGCGGAATTTCTAACACCAGCTCAAGGCCCATTGGTGGCCCGAGACAGACATACAGCTTCGGCCCACTTTCAGTGGACACAATCCTCGTGCGACGACGGAAAACATCGAGGCAAGAGATGCAGATGCCGTGAAAGAAGATAACTGTGAACGAAACTAAGAGATGCAGAGAGACATGGAGATGACAGACTTGAATCGGATGTTTGTTTACATTTATGGTTACGTGGATTTTAATTTCAGCTGATATTTGATGCGCTCATATGTTTGATGTTTTGTTTCAAAATTAAGTTCAGGGCGTGTTTTTATTTACGTTCGAGCAAAAAAATATGACTGCCTCTATTCAACAATAAAGAGATTAACCAAAACATCCCTGATTCGTGAAGCGTCCGTCACTTTTGTTTATACCTCGAAAGGCGACCCCCCCACTGTACTGGGAAGATGCGCAGAGCAATCTAAAATCTCAGAACTGGGATTCCTGCAAAATGAATCGCGCCATGCAACTAAAACCTCAGCCATCTGAGTTTGACTCCCGGCCGCGGCTAAAATCAGCGGCGTGTGACATCTGAACGGATCCTGGGCCACCCCAGAGCCATGCACCCCCCTCGTTGACACGCGTGGTGACGTGTGGCCAAACAATCCACATGATCAACAAAGATAGGCCTCAGTTTTAGCACGTGGTAGACTTTCGCGACCAATATTCGACATTAACAGAGGTTTTTTTGGGTGAGATCGCGTAAATATAAATGCGTCGTTAAACCCGCCACCACCCAATTAGTAAGGGTTTTTCACGGAAACAAAACATGGCAATTCGTTACGAGTGCAGCACACCGGTGCCTCGGAGAGTAAACCCATTGTGGGGTTACACATTGTAGATGTCGTGTGTTTACTCTCCATCACGCCGGTGTGCTGCACGCGTAACGAATCGGCACGCTTTGTTTACGCGACAAACCTTACTAATTGCCTGTGTTTAACGACACATTTATATTGACGCGATATAGCCCAACACCTCTATTACGGATAGGCCTCATCCAGCAGCGAATAGAGCAAAGGTAGTGGAGGGGGGGCATTGGACGGTATTCTACTGCTGCCCTCCATCACACGCAAGGTAGAGGCGCAGCCCTGCAACTGCAAGTGCTCGCTCTCGCCACTGCCGGCGCAAGGGGCCTCCGCTGGAGATGACTCGCTGGGTAGCCCCTCGAGAGGGCATTTGGCCAGACGTGTTGGACGAGGCGCGAGCAAGCCGCACTTGACTTCACCGCGACGTTTACCCATTTACACCGCTGGGACTCTTCCCCCAAATGTTTCAGTCATAATGGAGGTGAGTGGGTTTTGGTAGAAAGGGAGGGGAGGGGCGGGGGTAGAGGGGAGGGGAGAGTGTGCCCACATTCAATGCCACGGAGTTGTCCTCTCATTCCATTGAACGTCAAGGTCCCTCCATTGCGACAACTCTGATAGACGAGGCGCCGCCGATAAGATCAAGGCGAGCGGGGGAAGAACTTCGGCGTCAGAGCTGCCTGTCTTCAGATAAAGACCACCCCCCCCCCTCTAGCCATATTGCACACCGCGCAGAAAGTGTTGTTAGCGAGCACCTATTAAGGCTAGCGCGCCACTCGTTGGTTGGCGGGGCCATTCTAGTCCATTCTTGCCCGTGGCGATATGTTGAGGAGCGAGATGCCAATGTGCTCGCCACGGGGACAGGGGCTTCAGGAGAGATACTCTTTGAAGTGGCCTACTTCGGCAGTTCTTTCTTGCTGTGGTTGTCCCACCTGATGACGATTGCTTGTGTTGCGATCGAAACGTCGTGATCTAATATTTTACTACCTACGCGACTTTTCCGAAATAACCAAAGAGTATGGATTCCTGCAGTTACGAAAGCTTCAAATCAAGAGTTCGTGTAATTGCTGCTTACTCCTCCGCCACAGCGATCTTGCTCTACGCTCCGCAAGTTTGAGCTGCACGGTCGCAGTCGCCTTTTGGAACTGCTGCGGCCATGGGGTCGGCAAACCCGCCGCTGTGGAGGCGCATGCGGTTCTTTAGGGGCTGCTTCGTGACGTTCTTATTAACATGCATTGAAATATCATGAAATATCGAGTTTTTGTTTGTTTGTTTGTACCGAACGCGAAACAAATGGCTCATTGCTATTTCGGTTGCAGACCGCTGTTCTGTGCTAGCGCACAGCTCCACGCGGAACACCACGTGGTCACCACCCTCAGCGTGCCAGACACCCGCCCACGTGGTCACCCGCAACAGCGTGCCAGACACCTGCCCACGTGGTCACCACCATCAGCGTGCCAGACACCCGCCCACGTGGTCACCCGCAACAGCGTGCCAGGCACCTGCCCACGTGGTCACCAGCAACAGCGTGCCAGGCACCTGCCCACGTGGTCACCAACAACAGCGTGCCAGACACCTGCCCACGTGGTCACCAGCAACAGCGTGCCAGGCACCTGCCCACGTGGTCACCAACAACAGCGTGCCAGACACCTGCCCACGTGGTCACCAGCAACAGCGTGCCAGACACCTGCCCACGTGGTCACCGGCAACAGCGTGCCAGGCACCTGCCCACGTGGTCACCAACAACAGCGTGCCAGGCACCTGCCCACGTGGTCACCAGCAACAGCGTGCCAGACACCTGCCCACGTGGTCACCAACAACAGCGTGCCAGACACCTGCCCACGTGGTCACCAGCAACAGCGTGCCAGGCACCTGCCCACGTGGTCACCAACAACAGCGTGCCAGACACCTGCCCACGTGGTCACCAGCAACAGCGTGCCAGACACCCACCCACGTGGTCACCGGCAACAACGTGCCAGACACCTGCCCACGTGGTCACCCGCAACAGCGTGCCAGACACCTGCCCACGTGATCACCGGCAACAACGTGCCAGACACCTGCCCACGTGGTCACCGGCAACAGCGTGCCAGACACCTGCCCACGTGGTCACCGGCAACAGCGTGCCAGACACCTGCCCACGTGGTCACCGGCAACAGCGTGCCAGACACCTGCCCACGTGGTCACCAACAACAGCGTGCCAGACACCTGCCCACGTGGTCACCAACAACAGCGTGCCAGACACCTGCCCACGTGGTCACCGGCAACAGCGTGCTCCCATGACAGAGGGAGCATGATCCTTGAGAAAATTGTTGCGTGCCACCTTTGTCTTGCTCACATCCATCCTGAGCACAACTTCGCAGCCTGCGTTAGTCACACATGATCACGTGCCCAGCAGCTCGTTCCCATTGGACACTCAAATGCGAGAACGAATATTTTCTCAATTAATATTTCATGCCTTTCCCTCTACGCTCCAATTTCTTTCGGGGGAGAAAATATTTTGTCACCGTGAATAACTTTGGTCGAAGCGCATCGCATTGCCGGACTACCCTTTCAATACCTATCCTTCTATATCGCCGCTTCACGAATCGTCGTTCAGGTGAGCATCGTCTGCGTAAACGAGCCCTGTTGAGACCACGCAGGGGTGAGGCTGTGAACAGAGACGCCGTTGGCTACCACAAGCGCGTAAGGCCACTGGGATGTCCTCGCAATGTTTACGTGTTGCTTCTGAGTGACGATCGAGCAACAAGGTTCGTTGTTTTTATTCTGCTCACATGTTATATTCTACTCACACGACTCGAGCACCTAAAATGTTGACACAGAACAATACAAGTATTGCGCACTCTTCGTGGGTGGGAGGTTGGGTATGGAAGTGCTGTGTTGCGTAGCTGTCAACCCATACGGTTTACCCCGTATTCCTGTACAGGGAAATTGAGTTTTCAGGTCCATACGGCGTACAGCCGTTTCAATACAGGAAACGAAAACAATGGTCTGTTTGTTTGTGTCTCTCCCTTGTGATGGGACTTTGTAAGATGAAAGTTGAAATGTATAAGGGCATGGGGTGATCGATAAGGTGAGAATTGGTTCGTAATAAGGTAGGCACTGATAAGGGGTTGACAGGTATGCAGTGGTGTGTCTCTTGGTTCGTAGCGGCTCTTGCACAAAGGCTGCCACTGTGTGTACCCCGTGGGCGACAGGCGCGATGGTTTCCTGAGCGACTGTGCTTGCTTCCGTAAGCCAGCCTCGCTTGGCCGGGGCATGCAGTGCCCTTGTTGCAACGCGTGTCCTGGGACAGCCCACGGCCGCATATTCAACAACAACAACCACGTCACACCTGCTCACGGACACAACAACGCCTGCCTACTAAAAACATCGCCCGGTAAACAGCCACTTACTCGGTCAGCGACATCGCGCATTTTAGAACACTCACTGCAACAAACGACATCCGAAATGGGACATTTTTGCCAGTATCGAAGTATATACATGTAGTGTCAACGATTCGGAGACAGAGTTTCTAGGAGGCACCTTCTTTATTCACCACAACTTCCACGGGCTCGTCCACACACTCTCCACAGTAGCTCAGCCTGGCCTGTACACAACACCGGCAGTCTGACACTGACGGCACTGAGACAGCCAACTGCTCTCTTGTAGCGCAACATCTAGCGGACACGGCAGCGACGACGGGACGAGACCAATCTCAGAACCGGCAGCCTCGAGCTCCCACTCTCGCCTCCTTTTATGCTCCCAGCGTGGCCTGGCTCCGCCCTGACCACGCCTCCCTTCTCGAACCTCCCAGCAGGTTCCAGGGGCCTCCAGACGGGGTCCTCCGTGACCCTTGCCCCAGTTCCTCCGCCCTGCCAACACCGTGCTCACACCCCCACCGGCGTGTGCGCCCTCACCGGCGTGTGCGCTGTCTGTCCACCGCAGTTGCCGCTGCTGTCCACCAGCCGGCGCTATCACACTACACATATACAAAATAGGGTTTACCCTTTCTGGCAATAACACAGGAGGTGTTAAGATGTTCAAACACCAAATAGAAACCTTTTGCAAGGGATCAAGTGTGCATTAACCACGCACAGCCCACGGTGTGACGGCGGAGCGCCCGAACCAGACGATGGCACCGCCGTTCGCACGAACAACTGCATCATCCTGCGCGCCCGCTTTCTCCGGCGGACTGAGCGGTGTCAGCGGTGTTTGGGCCATGTTTGTGTTGTTGTAGTACGGAGTTAGACTGATGGCTTTAATCTAAGTTGTCTTGTGGTTGTTGTTGTTTGACTTGCATCCCACGGGATTTTTGCACACAGCGTTGGTGTGCGGTGCTTTTTCTGGAAGATTTTGCAGTTTTTTGCTGGATTTGTCCTGGATTTTTCTGTTTGCGCATAGTCACTTTAAGATGATAATAGTTTTTTTACCCTTTTATCTGGCAACAAAACTGACACCTTTTTTTTCTCTTTCACTTTAAGATGTTTTCATGTTCATGTTGTTGTTTTTTGTATGTTGCGGCTGCACCCGATTCAAGAGCCGAATGGCTCACAGGGCTCTATACCTAATACATGAAACTGAATTCGCGGCTACTCCCGAATGTGTCGCGTGGCTCGCGGACTTAAACCTGGACGCGTGGCTCGCACGCACTTCCCATTCGCTAGAAGGAAGAAGAGTGGAGATTAAACGCCGGACTGTATTCACTGTGAATAGCCCCCTGTGTCAATCCACTGCGAGAGGAAGGCTGCCACACACGGTGACACTCATCGGGGTTGTTTGAGCATACAGCGCCACGAAAAAAGGGGAGCCCAAGCGCTGTTCGTTTGTCACTCGCCACCGTTGCGGACATTGAACTTCGTGGGTGACTGGGCTTCAGAGGGCAGTGCGCGCTAACCAGCGCGCCGGACGCGAGAGGTGGCAACAAACGTGGGAAGTGTCATAACAAGCACGCGCGGAGACTTAACAGCGGCGCAAAGTTCACAAACAACACGACGGGAGAAACCAGCGCAGAATTTGTAATGTATTCAACACGCGCTGATGGGTAACAGAAGTCTGGAAGGGGAAAAAAACCCCGTAACACACACGTTGTCTTGCGTTTCGTTTTCCAACACGCATCTTTATTTACACGTTTTTATTAACTCACTCTGTTGTCGTTGTTGTTGTCGTATCCTCAAATCTTGTAACTCAATTTTAACCCACTTCCCAATGTGGTATCGACTGCAAACTTGGTAAACTTATGTCATACTGATGACAACACTATATTCTATAATAAAAAATATATTTTTAAACTTTATTTTTTATATGTTATGTTTCGGCTTGGGTATAATTGTCCACACTCAACTGACGTTGGCTGTAATTGGCCACGGTGCCTTACGTTATGGCAAGCTTCAGGGCCACTTCCTGGAGTTGTGCCATTACTAGTACATCTCATAAAAGCGTGTTTAAAAAAAAGTTTTTTTTTTATATTACTTTTTATTTTCCCCAAAAGTGTCACGTTCACGGCTGCAGAGGTCGACGCGCCGGCTATACCGCGCAAGACGCAGCTCCCACTTTTGGGGCGACGCTCTGAGCAACGTGGCCTCTTGTCGCACGAGGTAAAGTCCACAACTAAGAAAGGCTGCGTGACCTACCGTGGCAATTCTTTTTTGTTACATGTCGGATCGTCTTCTCAAATGGTGTCTCGTCGGTTACAGATCGGAAGACGTCGCTGATGAATTTTCGCTTTTAGAATTGGTTGTAAAACATCGACAAAATATACATGGAGTACATTAACCAATACACACCTGGCGACGCATACGTTTTAACCGCATTCTTGTACAGGGAAAGAGCGTTTTCAGGTCCAAACGGTGTACAGCCGATTAAATAGGGCTTTGCAGGATGAACGTTGAGCTGTATGAGGGGCACGCGGTGACCGATAAGGTCTGAATTGGTCTGTAATAAGCTCGGGCACTGATAAGGGGTTGACAGGTGTGCAAATATTTCTCCGTCTGCCGAAATGTAACATCGCATCTCACTAGCATAACTTATGCACGGACCTTTTCACACACACACGGCTCGTTGCACGTATTGCGAGCGTAATCGTCGCTTCGCGTTGAGCACGTCTTCCAATCGCCTCTGGCAACACAGCAGCATTGAACAAGCCCGTTTCTGCTGACGAGACTCGCATGGCCGAAACCAGTCCAGGCTTGCTTGCTTAAACAATGGCTGAGGGACAACATTTGCCTGGAAACCCGACGGGCCCATCACGGTTATGTGGTCACAAGTTTTGCTCCAGCGGTTAACGTTTCGGCGGCCAGGCTAAGGCCGACGCTGTCAGGGCAAGAGAGAATAACATCGGATGTGAAGTTCCATGTCGCCGTTGAAAATCGGTAACCCACATCCGGTTTAGCGGTCTCCGTTCCTTCGTGGTTTTCGGCGCTGATTCCCGGCCGCGGGCTTCCTCCCGCGCCGTCTCCCCGGCGCGTTCGTCGGCGCAGGGCCCCTCCTGCGGTGGTGTCGTCGCAGCGCCCTCTGCACGCACGCCACGTGGCCTGCAGAGCCGCTGAGGACCACGCACCCACGCGAACGTCAACCGCCGCAAATCGAGAGGATGCCCCTAGGTCGACTCAGCCTTATATGAGTACCCAGTTGCGGCGTGTAAACATCCGCACTGGAGAGACAAAGGCGGCCGGGCGGGCGTGGTGTTGGACATCCACCACATCGTGTACCGTGGCGGCCTTCATAGGTGCTCGATAACAGCACTTGCCCCGACGGCCTGTTAATGCTATACGGGGGAACTTTGTCTTTGTTGACGAGTGGTGGGCGCGCGGTGTGGTGGTGGTGGTGGTGGTGGGTCACGCTCTCGCACCTTGCCCGCATGCAGTCCACAGCGCTGACCACCCAAGACACGCTCGTGTCGAGGCACAGATCGACGACTTCCTTCTCCCATTGTATGCCGATTCTGCAAGGCAGAGCAAACACACAAAAACAACTGTGTTCATAATGTTCATAATGTTCATAATGTTCATATTGTTCATAATGTTCATAATGTTCATAATGTTCATAATGTTCATATTGTTCATATTGTTCATAATGTTCATAATGTTCATATTGTTCATATTGTTCATAATGTTCATAATGTTCATATTGTTCATAATGTTCATAATGTTCATATTGTTCATATTGTTCATAATGTTCATAATGTTCATATTGTTCATAATGTTCATAATGTTCATAATGTTCATATTGTTCATAATGTTCATATTGTTCATATTGTTCATAATGTTCATAATGTTCATAATGTTCATAACGTTCATAACGTTCATAACGTTCATAATGTTCATAATGTTCATATTGTTCATAATGTTCATAATGTTCATAATGTTCATATTGTTCATATTGTTCATAATGTTCATAATGTTCATAATGTTCATATTGTTCATAATGTTCATAATGTTCATAATGCAGCAATACGTATCGTTCTTCAGTCCCTTGTCAAATCCACTGGTGGATGATGGTGACAATTGCCTAAGCTCTGCCTCCGGCCAATTAATGAGTGTTTGCAGGTGGGAGGAAACTGGAGCACCCAGAAAGGGGAAAACCCCCTTCTAACACGCGAGGGGGAAACACTCTATCCCACACAGATGGAACAGGTGGCGATATGGGGACCCGTCACACAAGGGCACACAACGTCACGGGTGTACGTGTCCACTCACACGACCTCCTCGTGGCTGCAGCTGAAGCTCCTCTCCACCAGCCTCGCCCTGCGCACCGACCTGGGCTTGACTTTGCCCGTGAAGAGGTCGTTCACACACTCGCACCTTGCGTAGTAACCTGGCGCCCAGGCAGAGGGAGACAAAGACGGGCGCGCGTGGGAGCTCGGGTTAAGCGACGAGTATACGCCGGCTGGTGCTCCTTGATGGTAATACTGCGAGCACTACAATTCAGTTAGTGTGTAAAACAACCACGGTATTAACCAGGGCGGCCGCTGGCATCAAACTACGAACCTCTGACACTGATATGTACAACAAGTGGGGCGATGCTCACAGGTGGAGTATCCGCAATCATAAATGAACTCGATGAGCCGGTGAGACTGTTAAGACCAGGAGCGTCATGGTGAGTGCAGCACGTGGCATGCAGGAGCCTCATGGTGAGTACAACACGTGACATACATCAGCCTCATGACTAGTTGAATATGCAGATGTTAATCTATTGACATGTTGAGATGTCGCTCTATTGATGCCGCATTTGATCTGCAGCGTTGATCGATCGCCCTGCGGAGCTGCCGAGGGTTGGTTGCGATGCCGCGGGCGCCTCTTACCCGGCGAGAAGGCAGCGACGACGACGGCGCCCAGCGCGGCGAGCAGAGCGACGAGCAGCGAGGCGCGCATGGCGGCCTCCTCCTCCGTGTCCCGCGGTGTCCTGTGGGCAGTGCGGCGATGATGAGCGGCGTTGTGCTCACCACTCCCGCTCGAAGGGAGACGGGTGAACGGAGGGGACGGCGAGCGAAGGGGACAGAGCCCCAAGCGGCTCAAGTGGTCCCGGATTAATAGGGGTTTTCCCCTTTTTTCTGGCAACAAAACTGACACCTTTTGCAAGGAATCATGTTTACATTAACTACAATACTTGCAGTCAAATGCAAACAAAAAAACAATACTCTAATAATGTATGCATTGTCCTCGAAACTGATTGGTCCACACCAGAGACAGCTTTATTATAGTCTCATATGGTGTTCGACCAGATGACGCCAAAAGGCGCACAGTTCAAAGACAACGCACTATCAGAGTAATGAGAGCTCGGGGTGAGCAGCTAGGAGGTCCCATGATGGTCCCGGATTCATTACGGAAACAAAAAAAGTAGCAGGGAGAACCAAATATCGGCTTCAGTTCGATTCCTAATCAATGTGACGCGCGGGATGATCCCTTCCGTCCCTATCTTGTCTTTATCTCGCTCATCTCGTCTACATCTCCCCCCTCCACATCTCTGTCTACGCCTGATGATCGCCACCCCTCCGTCTCGCGCGTCTCTCTCTCTCTCGTCTTCACGCGCCGCGTCTCGTGCCGCCGTCTCTTCCCGGAGCGATCAAAATCAGCACGAGAGCCCCGCCGCCGAGGCCCGCGACACTCCGTCTAAGGAACCCCTTCTCAGTTGCATTTGAAGGCGGGAGGGGGGGGGGACACACAAATCCCCCGGCCATAGAAATGTGGAATTTGCACAATCACCGGCAAACAGGGCCCGTCGTTAGAAGCGGACACCGCTGGCGACGCTGATCGACGTCGAGCCGCGTGCGGTGCAGCACTCACCCGAGGCACCCAGGAGGCTCCGCTGAGTTCTCGGTCCCCTCTCTCTCTCCGCTGAGTTCTCGGTCCCCTCTCTCTCTCCACTGAGTTCTCGGTCCCCTCTCTCTCTCCGCTGAGTTCTCGGTCCCCTCTCTCTCTCCACTGAGTTCTCGGTCCCCTCTCTCTCTCCGCTGAGTTCTCGGTCCCCTCTCTCTCTCCACTGAGTTCTCGGTCCCCTCTCTCTCTCTCCGCTGAGCACTTGGTCCTCTCTCTCTCTCCGCTGCTTTGCTCGCTCTGAGCGGGCGGGGGGGGAGGGAGACGCGGATTCTATGGAGTTCCCCACGAGCTATTTACCGGAATCCACGCGGCCGTCCGGGAACCACCCAGCGACGTCACGTCACCACCACCACGACACCACCACGTCACCACCACCACGACACCACCACGACACCACCACCACGACACCACCACGTCGCCACCACCACGACACCACCACGACACCGCCTGACACGGCCACAACACCACCACAGCCTGACACGGCCACAACACCACCACAGCCTGACACGGCCGCAACACCACCACAGCCTGACACGGCCACAACACCACCACAGCCTGACACGGCCGCAACACCACCAGCACAACACCACAGCCTGACACAACTACAATCTGACACAACGACAACACCACCGCAACACAATGCAACCACAACGCCATCACGGCCACAACACCACAACCACACGATGCCATTGTGACCAAACCTACCCTCCCCTCCCCGTAACCTGCTCACTCACTGAGCCCCCCCTCTCCTTCACAGACTCACCCCCACCCCCACATCGCTCACTGAGCACCCTTTGCTTGGGATGAATTGCTTGGGATAAGTTGCGTGGGTTAATTTGCTTCGGTTCAATTGCTTGGGCATGATTTGCATGGGTTAAATTGCGTCGGTTCAATTGCGTGGGCTGAATTGCTTGGGCATGAGTTGCGTGGGTTGAATTGCTTGGGATGAGTTGCGTGGGTTAAATTGCGTGGGTCGCATTGCTTGGGATGAGTTGCGTGGGATGAGTTGCTTGGGATGAGTTGCGTGGGATGGGTTGCGTGGTTGAGCAGGGGTGGCTTTCAGGCAACGCAATTTCTTATTTTTGTGGATCGAGCGCCCCCTCCTGCTCACCGCCGACACGAAGTCTGCACAGTGCCGCAGGAAAGTCACTTTCGTAACGAGTTGCACTTGCGATTCGTTCACACATCAGACTTTCAGATTTTCCAGCCCAATTTGGGGATTTTAATTCGTATTTGTGTTGTTGATGTTTTTACTTTGCTGCTGCGGTTGGCGCACTCGACTTGCGGCGCGGTAGTCGCAATGACGGTGCCAGCATCTTAACCCCCACTCCCCACCCCACACGCCTCTGTCCAGGCAGCAGTAGAGATGCCTCAACTAATATTGAGTTGGTGTCCGAAGCGAGGCTGTCAGCGCGCGGTGCGGAGCCGTCGAGACGTGGCACCGCGCGCGCGCGAAGCGGCTTCATCGCTCACCTTTGATCGCGCCCTTGGCGCCGCGCGCATCACGTCGGGTGCCTTCAGCGTCGTGTTCAGAACGAACCAACGAACGCAGCCGCCGTGACCGCAGCTTTGCAGGCGACGTGGCCAGCGACGCGTGCGAGAGGGCGCTGTGACCCCAAGAGTGGCTCTGCGCGTACCCCGAACGACTCATCCGGGCGGTCCGCTGTCCCCCGTTCACTCACTCACTCACTCTCCCTTAATTTAGGAGCTTCTACGGGGAAGTTATAAGCTTATCCTTTTTCTTTCTGGCTATTTGTTCTCTCTGCCTGTGTCCTCTCTTCGGAATTTTCACACTTAAAATTCTAACTTAGCAAATTTTGAAACACGTAATCAACCAGGCTATGCGTTAATTGTGTGTTAACCGACTCTCTGTGTTGTATTACATCACATTTCGATATTTTGCTAGGTTATTTAATTTTCGTGTGCCTGTCTCCTAATTTTCAATTTTGCGTGCCCCTTCCACATTGTCATCTTACTTGCAACAGGAGTACGTGGCCGTACACTCATTGATATGCTAATTCTCTCTGCCCCCTCCCTCTCTCCATCCCCGCCCCCCCTCTCTATATTTAAGGGACCGTCACAGAAACGACCCCTCTCTTTGTGCCGATGTGTGTCCTCTTGCTGTGTGCCGTTGTGATGTCTGTCTGCTTGTATGTCTGTCTATAGTTTTCTAGTTAGATTTTTGTTGCTATTTCTTTTATACCTGATGATGATTGCTTGTGTTGCAATCGAAACGTCGTAATATGTTATTTTAATTTATTATTTTATTTTTAGACGTGACTTAACCGAAAAGAACCAAATAATCACTCTCCCTTCTCGATTTTCACCAACGTTCCAAATTACTTTGCGGGGGAAGGCAAAAAGTGGTAATCCTACGAATTAACCTCGCCCCCTCCATATGAACCACTAGACCCTCTCTCTCTCTCTCATCTTCTGCGAAATTCGTGACGCAGAGGGCAAGAACTTTCGCAGTCAGAGCCCATCGCGCGGTCGGCCCAGCAAGAGGGAGAGGCTTTGCTAGAGGCCTCAGCGTGGTTTTCATCATCATCACCACCATCATCGACATCATCATCATCATTACCATCATCACCACCCTTGGGTCCATCCACGGCTGGATGAAGGCCTCCCCCTCAACCGGCGCCATCTCACCGATCCCACGATGTAGTAATCCACCAAAAGCTGCGCACTAGCGGATTTCATCGCTCCATCTCCCTAGCGGAGGTCCTTGGGGAGGCGTTTCGTCCCTTGGCTCTGACTCCGTCGTCATTCCAGAGTAGACCATCGGTCATCTTCACTTTGTGTGAGAGATAGCAGTTTGTGTCTGCATGTATAGGGGTGTGTGTGAGATAGAGGTGTGTGTGTGTCTAAGAGACGTGTGTGTGTGTCTAAGAGACGTGTGTGTGTGTCTAAGAGACTTGTATGTGTGTGTGACAGAGGGTGTGTGTGTCTGAGGAGCGGCGGTGTAGCAGTTAGGGCACTGCGCTATGAACCTGGCGACCCGAGTTCGATTCCCGCTCACGGCCAACACCAGTGACGATTATCTGAACCGGTCCTGGGTCTCCCCTATGTCGACTCAGCCTCAAATGAGTACCTTGTGTAGTGCGTAAAAACATCGCCACTGGGAAGACAAAGGCGGCCGGGCGTGGTGCTGGCCACCCACCCCCTCGTGTGTCGTTCTGGCCTTCATAGGTGCTCGCTAACAGCACGTGCCCCAATAGTCTGTTCAGGCTATACAGGGGATATTTGTCTTTGTGTGCCTGAGAGAGGTGTGTGTGTCTGCGTGTGTGTGTCTGCGTGTGTCTGCGTGTGTGTGTGTGTCCGGCAAAACAACCCCCTACCTCCTCGTTGGAGCCAGACGGTAACGCTGTGGTGAGCAGTGCCATGGGGGGAGTTTCGATTTGCCATTCCCCTCATGGCGTTTGTAGCCACCACAGCGGCCAAATGGGGCTCTGCCCGGGTGCGGGGGGCTGGTAACCCCTCCACCTTCAATTCATTACCCTTAGCTTAGGCCCCGGGGGGACAGTCGTCCATGACGTATCCTGGTCAAACTTCATGTGGTGGAGCCAGAAGACTGAATCCTTACCCTCGGGGTTCCTCCAGAAACTTTAATGGCCGAGTTGGTCATAATGTTGGCACCTGGTCAGGAGTGATTGGAAGGCATGGGCCAGATCAGCTAAATAAAAACGGTATGATGCTGCTAGACTTTTGTGCAGCCCATGGGCTTGTAATTACCAACACGCTGTTCCGGCATCGGCGCATCCACACAACATCATGGGTGCATGCCGGGTCCAAGCAAGAACATCTGCTGGACTACATAGTGACGGAACAGCGGATGTGGGCCCATGTTTTTGACACCAGGAGCTACACTGGAGCTGATCTGCCCACTGACCATCGGCTAGTCATCTGTAAGATGCGCCTGCCATTCTTCCACTCCAGTGGTGGGTGTACACCCAGGACCCCATTCAAACCCACAATGGCCTGATCTCAACTAGCTGATGAAAGCTGCAAGCAAGAATGTCATCATCACTTGCATCTTGGGGTTGGCATCGTCCCCCACTCCTCCTGATGTCGAGGGTAAATGGGCGAGGTTTAGGACTGTGACTCATGCAGCTGCAATGGCTGTTTTGGCTACACGGTCCAGACCTCCCCAGAGACCATGGCTGACAGAGGAGGTGTTCAGGCTGGTTGCGAAAAAGCGACAGGTCCACTCTCAACGTCTACAGCATCCCACGTCAGAGAATAAGGAGGCTTACCGCAGCTTTTGCAAGGAGGTTCGGAGAGCCGTGAGACACTGCAAGGATGGGTGGTGGTCGCGGGTTGCTGGGGAGATGGAGTAACTTGCAACGCCACACCTATCACCATCATTAGGGGTAAGAAAGGTGATCCAATTTCCGACCGCCAGGAACAGGTTTGCAGATTTGCTGAGCATTTATATGAGGTCTTGGTGAAGGGGAAATTCCTCAACCTGGTAAACATCATGGGGCAAAGTGAGGCGACCCTGCTGAGGCTGCAGTACCTTAACTATTGGAAGAAGTAGTCACCCCCTGTAAGTGGCTGGCTGAGGTGCCATCTGTTGAGGAACACCAGGAAAATCACCGGGCAGAGATGATCTCCCAAGTGAAATGCTGAGGGGGGAGGGGTGGGGGGGCGTTTCTGCGCAGACTGCCCTACATGACATAATAATAAGTCTGAACCTCTGTTCGGGTTCCACAGGATTGGAAAGATGCCCTTTGTGCCCCCCCCCTCTTTAAAAAGAGGGACCACACAGACTGTAACAACTACAGGGACATCTGCCTCAGTGTGCTGAAAAATGTCCTGGCAAGGATTATTCAACATCGCCTTGCCAGGCACGCTGAGGAGAGGCTTACAGAGCCCCAATGTGGTTTCAGAAAAGGGCAGTCTTACACAGATGCCATATTTCTGTCCGTCTGCTACAGTAGAGGTGTAGGAATTCCAACAGAACCTACATCTCTGCTTTATTGACCTAGTCAAGGCCTATGGTACCATCAGTAGGCATGGGCTCTGGGTTGTTCTTCGTGCTTTCGGAGTCCCTGACTCTCTCACACAATCATTAAGGACTTTCATGATGGTGAGCAGGCCCGGGTAAAACTACGTGGCCGGGAGTCGGAGCCATTCCTTGTTCACCTTGGGGTGCGACAGGGATGTCCTCCAGCTCCCACATTATTTATCATCTATTTCTAGTTCGTGAAGCCTTCGATGGCTGTACCGGAGGAATTTCCATCTGGTACAGATACAATGGGAGGCTGATCGATGTCCGGGTGTGGTCAAGGGATGGCTCCCTATTGGTCAACCGTGTTATGTATGTCGATGATCTGGTAATTGCCGCTCACTCAAAAGGAGTTGGAGGCGCTGCTGCTGAACCTGGAGCTTGACAACAAGAGGTGGGACCTTACCATCAGCCCCACCAAAACTAAGCTCCTGCCTGGGTATTTTGTACCATCGGACACTCCACCCCCACAACTTCCAAATGGTGATAAGGAAGTTGTGGAGAGAGTGGAGAGTTTCCCATACCTTGGCAGCGTGCTCATGACCGGCTCCGGTTTAACAGCAGAGGTCTCACTCCGAATCAGTCGAGCGGCAATATCTTTTCATCGGTTGCGTAACGCTGTGTGGAAGCTACCCTGTTTCTCGCTCCACATGAAGCTTCAGGTCTTCTAGGCCACGGTCATTCACTCCCTCCTCTACGTTTGCGAAACGTGGACCCCCCTAATGGAATATCTTCGCCGGTTAGAAACATTCAGGCTGGCTTGCCTAAGATCCATCCTGGGTATAACCAGGCTGGATTGTGTGAGGAGCTCACAAATCCATGAAAGATCTGGACAAAGTCCCATCGGTGAGCTCCTCTGGCAGGCAAGGCTGCGTTGGCTGGGTCATGTAGCCCGCATGCCCAGCCACCGCATTCCTAAACAGCTTTTTGTTCGGCCGATAGAGTGGGCTAAACGGGCGAGGCACGGGCTAGAGAAGAGATGGAGTGATGTGGCACAGGAGGACGTGGAGCTGAGTGGACTTGCCGATGACTGGTACCAGCGGTGTCAAGATCGGCCTCAGTGGAGGAGGCTCGTGAAGGACGCTACTGGGCAGTTGGAGGCAGTCGCCCTCCAGCAACAACGGAAGGCAGAGGAGCGACGCTCACAACAACGAGCAGACCCCCTGGCGGATAAACAGCACGTTGGCACAGTAGGGGGCATAGGTGGTGCATCGGCGAGTCATCTCAGTCAGTCGACCCATGGCACCTGGGTCTGCCCCGTGACCTCCTGCCAGCGGGCGTTCAACACTTAACGTGGCCTTAACGTGCACGTAGCCTGGCACAAGCGTCGTGGTGACGTCACTGCCATTTAGTGGCGAATGGCGGTTGTTGTTGTGTGAGACAGAGGGGGTGTGTGTCTGTGTCTGAGAGAGGTGTGTGTGTGTCTGTGTGAGACAGAGGGTGTGTGCTGGGTGTGTCTGTGTCTGAGAGGTGTGTGTGTGTCTGTGTGCGACAGAGGGTGTGTGTTGGGTGTGTCTGTGTCTGAGAGGTGCGTGTGTCTGTGTGAGACAGAGGGTGTGTGTTGGGTGTGCCTGTGTCTGAGAGAGGTGTGTGTGTGTCTGTGTGAGACAGAGGGTGTGTGTTGGGTGTGCCTGTGTCTGAGAGAGGTGTGTGTGTCTGTGTGAGACAGAGGGTGTGTGTTGGGTGTGTCTGTGTCTGAGAGAGGTGCGTGTGTCTGTGTGAGACAGAGGGTGTGTGTTGGGTGTGCCTGTGTCTGAGAGAGGTGTGTGTGTCTGTGTGAGACAGAGGGTGTGTGTTGGGTGTGTCTGTGTCTGAGAGAGGTGCGTGTGTCTGTGTGAGACAGAGGGTGTGTGTTGGGTGTGCCTGTGTCTGAGAGAGGTGCGTGTGTCTGTGTGAGACAGAGGGTGTGTGTTGGGTGTGCCTGTGTCTGAGAGAGGTGCGTGTGTCTGTGTGAGACAGAGGGTGTGTGTTGGGTGTGCCTGTGTCTGAGAGAGGTGCGTGTGTCTGTGTGAGACAGAGGGTGTGTGTTGGGTGTGTCTGTGTCTGAAAGAGGTGCGTGTGTCTGTGTGAGACAGAGGGTGTGTGTTGGGTGTGTCTGTGTCTGAGAGGTGTGTGTGTGTCTGTGTGAGACAGAAGGTGTGTGTTGGGTGTGTCTGTGTCTGAGAGAGGTGCGTGTGTCTGTGTGAGACAGAGGGTGTGTGTTGGGTGTGCCTGTGTCTGAGAGAGGTGTGTGTGTCTGTGTGAGACAGAGGGTGTGTGTTGGGTGTGTCTGTGTCTGAAAGAGGTGCGTGTGTCTGTGTGAGACAGAAGGTGTGTGTTGGGTGTGCCTGTGTCTGAGAGAGGTGTGTGTGTCTGTGTGAGACAGAGGGTGTGTGTTGGGTGTGTGTGTCTGAAAGAGGTGTCTGTGTCTGTGTGAGACAGAAGGTGTGTGTTGGGTGTGTCTGTGTCTGAGAGAGGTGCGTGTGTCTGTGTACGACAGAGGGTGTGTGTTGGGTGTGTCTGTGTCTGAGAGGTGTGTGTGTGTCTGTGTGAGACAGAAGGTGTGTGTTGGGTGTGTCTGTGTCTGAGAGAGGTGCGTGTGTCTGTGTGAGACAGAGGGTATGTGTTGGGTGTGCCTGTGTCTGAGAGGTGTGTGTGTGTCTGTGTGAGACAGAGGGTGTGTGTTGGGTGTGTCTGTGTCTGAGAGGTGTGTGTGTGTCTGTGTGAGACAGAAGGTGTGTGTTGGGTGTGTCTGTGTCTGAGAGAGGTGCGTGTGTCTGTGTGAGACAGAAGGTGTGTGTTGGGTGTGCCTGTGTCTGAGAGAGGTGTGTGTGTCTGTGTGAGACAGAAGGTGTGTGTTGGGTGTGTCTGTGTCTGAGAGAGGTGCGTGTGTCTGTGTGAGACAGAAGGTGTGTGTTGGGTGTGCCTGTGTCTGAGAGGTGTGTGTGTGTCTGTGTGCGACAGAGGGTGTGTGTTGGGTGTGTCTGTGTCTGAGAGGTGTGTGTGTGTCTGTGTGAGACAGAAGGTGTGTGTTGGGTGTGTCTGTGTCTGAGAGAGGTGCGTGTGTCTGTGTGAGACAGAGGGTATGTGTTGGGTGTGCCTGTGTCTGAGAGGTGTGTGTGTGTCTGTGTGAGACAGAGGGTGTGTGTTGGGTGTGTCTGTGTCTGAGAGGTGTGTGTGTGTCTGTGTGAGACAGAAGGTGTGTGTTGGGTGTGTCTGTGTCTGAGAGAGGTGCGTGTGTCTGTGTGAGACAGAGGGTGTGTGTTGGGTGTGTCTGTGTCTGAGAGAGGTGCGTGGGTCTGTGTGAGACAGAGGGTGTGTGTTGGGTGTGCCTGTGTCTGAAAGAGGTGTGTGTGTCTGTGTGAGACAGAGGGTGTGTGTTGGGTGTGTCTGTGTCTGAGAGGTGTGTGTGTCTGTGTGAGTCAGAGGGTGTGTGTTGGGTCTGCCTGTGTCTGAGAGAGGTGTGCGTGTGTCTGTGTGAGACAGAGGGTGTGTCTTGGGTGTGTCTGTGTCTGAGAGGTGTGTGTGTCTGTGTGAGACAGAGGGTGTGTGTTGGGTGTGTCTGTGTCTGAGAGAGGTGTGTGTGTCTGTGTGAGACAGAGGGTGTGTGTTGGGTGTGTCTGTGTCTGAGAGAGGTGCGTGTGTCTGTGTGAGACAGAGGGTGTGTGTTGGGTGTGTCTGTGTCTGAGAGGTGTGTGTGTCTGTGTGAGACAGAGGGTGTGTGTTGGGTGTGTCTGTGTCTGAGAGAGGTGTGTGTGTCTGTGTGAGACAGAGGGTGTGTGTTGGGTGTGTCTGTGTCTGAGAGAGGTGTGTGTGTCTGTGTGAGACAGAGGGTGTGTGTTGGGTGTGTCTGTGTCTGAGAGAGGTGCGTGTGTCTGTGTGAGACAGAGGGTGTGTGTTGGGTGTGTCTGTGTCTGAGAGGTGTGTGTGTCTGTGTGAGACAGAGGGTGTGTGTTGGGTGTGTCTGTGTCTGAGAGGTGTGTGTGTGTCTGTGTGAGACAGAGGGTGTGTGTTGGGTGTGTCTGTGTCTGAGAGAGGTGTGTGTGTGTCTGTGTGCGACAGAGGGTGTGTGTTGGGTGTGTCTGTGTCTGAGTGGTGTGTGTGTGTCTGTGTGAGACAGAGGGTGTGTGTTGGGTGTGTCTGTGTCTGAGAGAGGTGTGTGTGTGTCTGTGTGAGACAGAGGGTGTGTTTTGGGTGTGTCTGTGTCTGAGAGGTGTGTGTGTGTCTGTGTGAGACAGAGGGTGTGTGTTGGGTGTGTCTGTGTCTGAGAGGTGTGTGTGTCTGTGTGAGACAGAGGGTGTGTGTTGGGTGTGTCTGTGTCTGAGAGAGGTGTGTGTGTGTCTGTGTGCGACAGAGGGTGTGTGTTGGGTGTGTCTGTGTCTGAGTGGTGTGTGTGTGTCTGTGTGAGACAGAGGGTGTGTGTTGGGTGTGTCTGTGTCTGAGAGAGGTGTGTGTGTGTCTGTGTGAGACAGAGGGTGTGTTTTGGGTGTGTCTGTGTCTGAGAGGTGTGTGTGTGTCTGTGTGAGACAGAGGGTGTGTGTTGGGTGTGTCTGTGTCTGAGAGGTGTGTGTGTCTGTGTGAGACAGAGGGTGTGTGTTGGGTGTGTGTGTGTCTGAGAGGTGTGTGTGTGTCTGTGTGAGACAGAGGGTGTGTGTTGGGTGTGTCTGTGTCTGAGAGAGGTGTGTGTGTGTCTGTGTGAGACAGAGGGGTGTGTGTGTGTGTTGGGTGTTTGTCTGTGTGAGACTGAGTGTGTGTGTCTGGGTGAGACAGAGTGGGTGTGTGTCTGTGTGTGTTGGGTGTGTGTGTGTCTGTGTGTGTTGGGTGTGTGTGTGTGTTGGGTGTGTGTGTGTGTCTGGGTGTGTTGGGTGTGTGTGTGTGTCTGTGTGTGTTGGGTGTGTGTGTGTTGGGTGTGTGTGTGTTGGGTGTGTGTGTGTTGGGTGTGTGTGTGTTGGGTGTGTGTGTGTGTGTGTTGGGTGTGTTGGGTGTGTGTGTGTTGGGTGTGTGTGTTGGGTGTGGGTGTGTTGGGTGTGTTGGGTGTGTGTGTTGGGTGTGTGTGTGTTGGGTGTGTGTGTGTGTGTTGGGTGTGTGTGTGTGTCTGTGTGTGTTGGGTGTGTGTGTGTGTTGGGTGTGTGTGTGTGTGTCTGTGTGTGTTGGGTGTGTGTGTGTGTTGGGTGTGTGTGTGTTGGGTGTGTGTATGTCTGTGTGTGTTGGGTGTGTGTGTGTTGGGTGTGTGTGTGTTGGGTGTGTGTGTGTCTGTGTGTGTTGGGTGTGTGTGTGTGTTGGGTGTGTGTGTGTCTGTGTGTGTTGGGTGTGTGTGTGTGTTGGGTGTGCGTGTGTTGGGTGTGTGTGTGTGTCTGTGTGTGTTGGGTGTGTGTGTGTTGGGTGTGTGTGTGTTGGGTGTGTGTGTGTTGGGTGTGTGTGTGTGTGTTGGGTGTGTTGGGTGTGTGTGTGTTGGGTGTGTGTGTGTTGGGTGTGTGTGTGTTGGGTGTGTTGGGTGTGTGTGTTGGGTGTGTGTTGGGTGTGTGTGTGTGTTGGGTGTGTGTGTGTGTCTGTGTGTGTTGGGTGTGTGTGTGTGTTGGGTGTGTGTGTGTTGGGTGTGTGTATGTCTGTGTGTGTTGGGTGTGTGTGTGTTGGGTGTGTGTGTGTTGGGTGTGTGTGTGTCTGTGTGTGTTGGGTGTGTGTGTGTGTTGGGTGTGTGTGTGTCTGTGTGTGTTGGGTGTGTGTGTGTGTGTGTTGGGTGTGCGTGTGTTGGGTGTGTGTGTGTGTCTGTGTGTGTTGGGTGTGTGTGTTGGGTGTGTGTGTGTTGGGTGTGTGTGTGTTGGGTGTGTTGGGTGTGTGTGTGTATGTGTTGGGTGTGTGTGTGTCTGTGTGTGTTGGGTGTGTGTGTGTGTGTTGGGTGTGTGTGTGTTGGGTGTGTGTGTCTGTGTGTGTTGGGTGTGTGTGTGTCTGTGTGTGTTGGGTGTGTGTGTGTGTGTGTGTGTTGGGTGTGTGTGTGTTGGGTGTGTGTGTGTGTCTGTGTGTGTTGGGTGTGTGTGTGTGTTGGGTGTGTGTGTTGTGTGTGTGTGTTGGGTGTGTGTGTGTTGGGTGTGTGTGTTGGGTGTGTGTGTGTGTTGGGTGTGTGTGTGTCTGTGTGTGTTGGGTGTGTGTGTGTGTTGGGTGTGTGTGTGTCTGTGTGTGTTGGGTGTGTGTATGAGAGAGAGATGCGCGTGCGCGTTGAAACAATTGCGCAAGTCAACTCCAATCCCCCCCCAGTTATTCGATCGGAACAGCTTGCGTGTGGTGCGCTCAGGTGTGGGCACCGCCACCTCTTCCACGATGTGACCGTACAGGGTGGAAGAGTGAGCGAGCCAAACTCCCTCTTGAGCGGCAGTCCGCAGCAGCGGTGAGAGCGAGATCTTGCAGGGGCTGCGCCTTGACCTCTGCCCATCACACTCTGCGTGGCGCTGTCTGCTGGAGTTTGACCTGGCCTCAGATGTTGATTATGATTCGACATTGCGTGCCCGCAGAAATGTTAATGATCCTGCGGTGCTTTATTGCCCGTGTCAATTGTCTGCGTGGGCCGATGTTGAATTTAGAGCGTTTCCTCTCGTGCGCAGTGCGTGCGCCTTCACAGAGCAATCTGCGCATGCAAACGCAAATGTCCCCCCGTATGGCAGGAACAGACTGAGCATCTCTGGAGACGCGGCACGCCGCACATCCGTGCCACGTGAATGCCCAAACACGTGGTAAATAAGAACAATGGGACGTTCCGTTTAGAACATCGGCGGAGCACGCTGGCAATGTAATCAAATAAATGACAACTTTTTAAGTTGAACACGTAGGCTTTCGCACCAATAATATCCATTATACAGCTTTGTTTTGGGGGGTTAGATCGCGTAAATATAAATGTGTCGTTCAACTGGCCGTCGCCTGATTTTGCTAGTTGTAATTACTGACGAAACGTCGTACTCAGATTGTAAATGTTGTGGATTCACTTTCCAACACACCGGTTAGTGCTGGACTAGTGGCGAATCGCCACGGTTCTGTTTACGTGACATACATTACTTACTGGCTGTGGCGGGTTTCGCGACGCATTTATAGTTGCGCCATCGAACTCAAAAAGAAACCTGCATCATGTAAACAGCAGCATGTGCGTCTTGGTGGATCTGGGATATCCGATTCTCACGAGGGGGTCCTGCCCCGCGCGCTGGCGGCATGAATGAGTCGCTCAGAGGGCACAAGCGGACGACTTTGGGTGGACAGCCCTTGCCCCCCATGCCCCCTTGCCCCCCTTTTAACCCCCTTACCTCTTGCCCCCCTTACCACCCTTACCCTCCTTACCCCCCTTGCCTCCCATGCCCCCCGTACCCCCCTTACCCCCCTTACCCCCCTGCCCCCGTGGCATCAGACAACCCCCTGCAGGCAACGGTTGTAGAGGGCCACGCCGAGCTGACGAGGCGCGCTGGAAGTAAAAAACCCTCGTCCAGTTGGGCTCACGGTGGCACGCGTGGAGGGCACTGGCCGCGATGACCTCTTGACCTCGAGCACCTCGCTGGTCACCGCGAGCAGGAGCCGCCTCTGATCTTCACCACCGCGCCTCGTGAGCCTCGCCTTGCGCTACTAGACACTACACTATACACTACACTATACACTACTATACACTACACTATACACTACACTATACACTACTATACACTACTATACACTACACTATACACTACACTATACACTACACTATACACTACACTATACACTACACTATACACTACTATACACTACACTATACACTACACTATACACTACTATACACTACACTATACACTACACTATACACTACACTATACACTACTATACACTACACTATACACTACACTATACACTACACTATACACCAGAGGTTGGACAAAGTCATTGTTATGCAAGTCCAAGTCGAGTCGCAAGTCATCAAATTCATGACTCGAGTCTGACTCGAGTCCAAGTCACATGACTCGAGTCCACATCTCATAGGTGGGACAAAGTCATTGTTATGCAAGTCCAAGTCGAGTCGCAAGTCATCAAATTCATGACTCGAGTCTGACTCGAGTCCAAGTCACATGACTCGAGTCCACACCTCTGCTATACACTACACTATACACTACTATACACTACACTATACACTACACGATACACTACACTATACACTACACTATACACTACACTATACACTACACTATACACTACTATACACTACACTATACACTACACGATACACTACACTATACACTACACTATACACTACACGATACACTACACTATACACTATACACTACACTATACACTACACTATACACTACACTATACACTACACTATACACTATACACTACACTATACACTACACTATACACTACACTATACACTACACTATACACTACACTACACACTACACTATACACTACACTATACACTACACTATACACTACACTATACACTACACGATACACTACACTATACACTACTATACACTACACTATACACTACTATACACTACACTATACACTACTATACACTACACTATACACTACACTATACACTACACTATACACTACACTATACACTACACGATACACTACACTATACACTACTATACACTACACTATACACTACACTATACACTACACTACACACTACACTATACACTACACTATACACTACACTATACACTACACTATACACTACACGATACACTACACTATACACTACTATACACTACACTATACACTACTATACACTACACTATACACTACTATACACTACACTATACACTACACTATACACTACACTATACACTACACTATACACTACACGATACACTACACTATACACTACACGATACACTACACTATACACTACTATACACTAAACTATACACTACTATACACTACACTATACACTACTATACACTACACTATACACTACACTATACACTACACTATACACTACACTATACACTACACTATACACTACACTATCCACTACTATACACTACACTATACACTACACTATACACTACACTATACACTACTATACACTACACTATACACTACTATACACTACACTATACACTACACTATACACTACACTATACACTACTATACACTACACTATACACTACACTATACACTACACTATACACTACACTATACACTACACTATACACTACACTATACACTATTATACACTACACTATACACTACACTATACACTACACTATACACTACACTATACACTACACTATACACTACACTATACACTACACTATACACTACACTATACACTACTATACACTACACTATACACTACACTATACACTACACTATACACTACACTACACACTATACACTACACTATACACTACACTATACACTACACTACACACTATACACTACACTATACACTACACTATACACTACACTATACACTACACTATACACTACACTATACACTACACTACACACTATACACTACACTATACACTACACTACTATACACTACACTACTATACACTACACTATACACTACACTATACACTACACTATACACTACTATACACTACACTACTATACACTACACTATACACTACACTATACACTACACTATACACTACTATACACTACACTACTATACACTACACTATTATACACTACACTATACACTACACTACTATACACTACACTATTATATACTCTTATACACTATACTATACACTACACTATACACTACACTATACACTACACTATACACTACACTGTTCCAGCCTCACGTGGGTTTCTCTGCAGTCGTCCTCTCGGTGTGGAACTCTTCGTTCCCTTTGCACATCCGCAACGTCAAATGCACTCGGGCGTTACAGCAACACCCAGCAGAGAGGCCTCTCGGTCTGCGTCGGGACGACGCTGTCGAGCGGCCACGAACTTGACGCCCGCGCCTCCGAGTTGTTGACTTGTCGGCTACATCTGGCGCGTTATCAATGTCATCATCAGTATCAATGGGGGGGAGTGGGAATGGTGGGGGTGGGGGGCAGTTCTGTTCATGAAGGGGAGCGCGTGGCCCCCCCACACGCGCGCGAAGAGCCGCCACCACCACCCCGGTGCCGCAGCGTGGAGGGAGTGCACCGGGGGGGGGGTAGGGGGGGTCCGGTTCCATCCTCGTAGCGCGCAGTCGCCGCTGGCTGTGTCCATGCCGCGCGTGGCGTTTGTTCTTGTTGTTCTTGTTGTTGTTCTTGTTGTTTTTGTTTTTGTTGTTGTTTTTGTTGTTGTTGTTTTTGTTGTTGTTGTTTTTGTTGTTGTTGTTGTTGTTGTTTTTGTTGTTGTTTTTGTTGTTGTTGTTTTTGTTGTTGTTTTTGTTGTTGTTCTTGTTGTTCTTGTTGTTGTTGTTTTTGTTGTTGTTGTTTTTGTTGTTGTTTTTGTTGTTGTTGTTGTTGTTGTTTTTGTTGTTGTTGTTTTTGTTGTTGCGTTTGCTTTTGTTGTTGTTGTTGGGGTTGTATCGCGCGTCGTTCGGCGCGAAGTCCGACGTTTTTCGCCCCGCGCGCCGCTGGCTTCTGCAGGATCTTCTGAACGACAACATGGTGTGGGGGTGGGGGGGGTAGGGGGGTGTAATCGGTGTTGTGCAGCTGCACTCGCGAGTCCTGGGCTCCGCGGCGTCGCGTTGCGGGTTCGTGGCGGGGAAACGGTGAGACAAGAAGCCCCTCGGCAGAGTGCAGCGGGGCGCTTTGTGAGACGACACGCGCGCGGGGTTTTCTGCTTCACTTCTGGGTTTTGCGCGATATTTATTTATTGACTATGTATGTTTTGGCAACCTTCGTTGGGACCGCTGGCGCAGAGTCATCGCCAGCGCCTCGTAAACCTCGACAGGGCGATGTTGGATCTTGGCAGCGCAAAGAGATGGCTGCTGTGCCAGCTTGACTGTGGTTGTTGTGCTCGACACGCTACTCATTATCACCGCCATCATCACCACCACCATCATAGCCATCATAATCATCATCACCACCATCACCACCGCCATCATCACCATCACCACCGCCATCACAACCACCACCATCATCGCCATCATAATCATCATCACCGCCATCATCACCACCATCATCATCACCACCACCATCATCACCATCATCACCATGTCGACGCCCACAGCTCACATCCTTACAATGGCCTGACTTCTATTTTTTTAGCGGAGCGTGTTATTTTCTCTTTTGTGATTTCCTTGAAATTATAGGGTTGTGTCATGGTCGCGGCCGCACGCACCCGTGCCATGGACAGGGACACTTTCAAAGCCACTTTGCCGCAGCAGTGCCCCTGGGCACGGCTGTCGTCATGGAGGAGCGTCCCATAGCTCTCGTGGTCTCAGATGTATCCATTATCTCGCATCTTCGCCTCCAGGGCGAAACATCCCCAACGCGTGAAGTCCTTAAAATGAAACGATGATCGGTTACAGCCGCGTAAATCATCAAACAGATTGAGGTCCATTAGCCTCGTGAGCTTGCGGAGCGATGTTTTGAAGCGACGGTGGTGGCTGTGTTGCTGCTGCTCGTGGTGGTGGTGGCGGTGCTGCTACTGTAGCGGTGGTGGTGGTGGCCACGGTGATGGTGCCAGTGGTGGTCGAGGTGGTTGTGGTGGTGATGGTTGTGGTGGTTGTGGTGGTGATGGTGGTGCTGCTCGTGGTGGTTGTGGTGGTGCTGCTCGTGGTGGTTGTGGTGGTGATGGTTGTGCTGCTCGTGGTGGTTGTGGTGGTGATGGTTGTGGTGGTTGTGGTGGTGATGGTGGTGCTGCTCGTGGTGGTTGTGGTGGTGATGGTTGTGGTGGTTGTGGTGGTGATGGTGGTGCTGCTCGTGGTGGTTGTGGTGGTGGTGGTGCTGCTCGTGGTGGTTGTGGTGGTGATGGTGGTGATGGTTGTGGTGGTTGTGGTGGTGATGGTGGTGCTGCTCGTGGTGGTTGTGGTGGTGGTGCTGCTCGTGGTGGCTGAGCGGTGGCGAAGTGGTCAGCGCACTGCGCTACGAACCCGGCAACCTGGGTTCGAGTCTCGCTCACGGCCAACATCAGTGGCGAATATTTGAACCGGTCCTGGGCCTCCCCCAGGTGGACTCAGCCTCCAAAGCGTACCTGGTGCGATGTGTAAATATCGCCACAAGGGAGACAAAGGCCGCCGGGCGGGGTGCTGGCCACCCTCTCGTGTGCCGTGCCGGGCCTCATCGATGTTACTCGTTAACAGCACTTGCCCCGATAGCTATTTAGTTGCGGTGGTGGTTGTTACTCAATTAGTGGTGGTTGTTAACCACCACTAAACGATGTTAACCCAATGTGGTGGCTGTTAATCACCACTAAACGATGTTAACCCAATGCAAACAATGTGTGCGTGGTTCAGGCTGATAAGCTGTAACCGAGCGTGCAGCTAAATCTGGGGATTTCCACACCAGCAGAGTTTGACTTCTGCTGCTGTGCCAGGAGGCGTCTATTTATATATAATCCGCACATTTAGCTGTGGGGTGTGTGTGTGTGTTTAGAGTTTGTGTGTAAGTGTTTGTCTTGGCCACCCACCCTCCCGTGTGCCGTACCGGTCTTGAAAGGCGCTCGCGAACAGAACTTGTCCCAAGAGTCGACTCAGGTGACACGGGGGGGGGAGGGGGGCGGGGCTCTCGTTGTCTGTGTTGTGTGTGGGAGCCTCACGGCCAGCGCTGTGCCTGGCGAAACGTCGCCCATCTCGCTGCCAATGACTCCTGGCCCCGAGTTTCGGTCTTCGACTCGCCCCTACGAGCTGGAACAGCGAGGACTGTCGCGTTAAACGCTTGGGCGAGTGACGATTGTTTTGTTTAGTTTGGCAAGTGTGGAGGGTCTTACGACACAGATGTCGGGCACATTACGTGGCCTAATCCGAAGATGAATAATGATGTATACCAACGGTTGTACACAATAGCGACGTTGTCTGACTAGCGCGTCAACAACCCTTTGCAGCGTGCGTGTCTCCAACACGCGCAGATATTTGGTGGCAAAATGTTCGCCGCAACTGGGAGCCACGGGGACTCGGTGTCTGTCTCAGGGTTGCCGGTGTTCGCTGCGCGCCATCGCGCGATGTCTCCGGCGCATCTCGCAGTTACATTGCGCCGAGCTCCCGGGACCAGGCTGGGGCACAACGCGAGTCGACCAGTGAGAGGCGGCAGCGGTTCGCATCGGGTTCGGCCCAAGGTTGCCTCCAAGGATCGCTCCTGCAGAAGGGCGATTCTCAGAACGGGCGCTTGAGAGGGGAATGGACTTGCACTCGAGGGCGAGAGGGAGGGAGAACAAACGCGACGCTTGTGTGGAGAGGAAGCGAGCCGTCCATTTTTATTCATTGTCAACAGATCACTTCTCGGACACGTATTTTTTTTAAACCATTACTGTATCTATCGACCCGAACCCAGAAAAGCCCTCGGTAAGCAAGGAGTCGTGTGGCTACTCAACAGGAGTCGATTTTCTTGGTTTGCCAACGGTGTCAGAATCTTGATCAAAATCTTTGTTTTTGGACTGGGAGGAATCCGATGAGCTATTAAGCTCTCCTCCCCCACCCCACAAATGTCCAGATGTGATTGCGTCTCAAAATGTACGGCTGCCCTTTTAAAAAACTAAATAAGCTTCCCAAAAACGATGCGATTGTGGAAAATCATATTTCCCCTCGGAACCCTTTAAACCCCATCACCCCAGACTTAACGACACATTTATATTTACGCGATCTAACCCAAAAAAGCCCCTCTATTATGGATAATATTGCTCGCGAAAGCCCACTGCTCCCTACGACGTGTCAAACTGACAGCCACTTGAAGTTGCCAGATCGCCGCAGCTGAAGAACACCACCGAGACAAAGCACCAAACATCAAACAGCACGTTGCTGTCGCGAACAAGCCCATTGTTCTTCAGGTTCTAATTCTAATGTTCCAATGTTCCATTGCGAATCCCATTCACGGCGGAGTAACTTGTTAGATTGAAATACACTGGGAGCGCAGTATTCTACGTAAAGACGACAAATTATCATCTTGATTGGAAGCTTTCGTGACTGCAGGAATCCATACCCTTTGGTTCTTTCGGTAAAGTCACGTTGGTAGAAAGTAAAATAAATCACGACGTTTCGATCGCAACACAAAATATAATCCAGCAGTGGAACTGATGGATTACATTGTTTTGTGTTGCGATCGAAACGTCGTGATTTATTTTATATTTTACCTACCTGACTAAAGATTTTGTTTTATCGCCATTATTATCATCATTGTCAGCCGTGGTCTCTCCACTGCTGGATGAAGTCCTCCCCCCGGCTGTCGCCAACTTCTCATCATCCCACGAAACCAAATTCTGACTCCTTGGACGTGAGCCGATCTGATGGCTCCATCTCCACGCTGGACATCCTTGCGGGACCAGTCCCAGATCTCTTGCGAGGTTACACAAGCTTACTGAAGTAAAGATCTACACTATTTAGCTGCCTCTCCTGCACACCCAACCTACATGCCAAGCCCTATGTAGCTACACAATGCAGAACGTGACGTACCGTGGTATGTATACACCACGGCGCACACGTACGTCATACCGCGGTGCATGCGTGTGGGACGTGTCCGTGGCACGCGCACGCACGGAGCCAGGGCACGTGCACCGTGCCGGGTGCACGCGCGCGTGTGTGTGCCGCGCGCTGCCCGGGTGAGTTGAGTGTGCCTTGTCTGTGCGTGCCGCGGTTGTCTGCTGAAGCTGCGCCCCTCGTTGCCCCGTCTTGTCTCTCACCCGCTCCTGTTGAGGCCAAACTGCAACGGCACGGGGAGATCGGAGGTCTCACAATCGCTCCGCCGTGGTTCGCTTTCAGCTGATTTCGTTGAACCGGGTGAGAACGCAAAGAAATCCGGGATAGTCTCGCGTGCATGAATGACCTGGGGCATGAGTACGTGAGTACGGGGCGGTGATTGTTGCTGCTGTGTGTATCATCACAATTAAGTCAATTTGTTGGTATTTTGTTCCGTTTTATATTGAAAGTGACGCCAGCACAGAATTGGCCAACTTTTGTGAATGGCATCATGGGGGGGGGGGGGTCTTTGACGTCCACTGTGAAGCAAACCGCGCGTAGTGTTGTGACGTAATAACGTGACGTCGTAATGTGACGTAGCGTTGTGACGTAGTGTTGTGACGTAGTCATGTGACGTAGTGTTGTGACGTGGTGTTGTGACGTAGTGATGTGACGTAGGGATGTGACGTAGTCCTGTGACGTAGTAATGTGACGTGGTGTTGTGACGTAGTCACGTGACGTTGTGTTGTGATGTAGTGTTGTGACGTGGTGTTGTGACGTAGTCATGTGACGTAGTGTTGTGACGTGGTGTTGTGACGTAGTGATGTGACGTAGTCATGTGACGTGGTGTTGTGACGTGGTGTTGTGACGTGGTATTGTGACGTGGTATTGTGACGTGGTGTTGTGACAGCATTGTGACGCCCGCGCTAGCGACCGCGGGGGGCGGGGGGCAGCCTCGCTGATTCGGCGCCGTGAAACCTCTGCGACAAGCGAGGGACGCGCCACCGCCACACCCGCACCTCCTCATGTTTACCTCTTTCTTGAAGCGTCGCAGGATGTGCTTCACCCAGGCCTTGTCGGGGTCCAGGCAAACCTTCCTCCCGTTGGGCAGAGACGCGCTGCAACGGCACGGACGCACCCTCGCGTCACTCCCCGCGGTGACGACGCCCTGCGGTGATGCTCTCCGGCCGTGCCCTGTGCTGTTCCCTGTGCTGTTCCCTGTGGTGTCCCCTGTGGTGTCCCCTGTGGTGTCCCCTGTGCTGTTCCCTGTGGTGTTCCCTGTGGTGTTCCCTGTGGTGTCCCCTGTGCTGTTCCCTGTGGTGTTCCCTGTGGTGTTCCCTGTGCTGTCCCCTGTGCTGTTCCCTGTGGTGTTCCCTGTGCTGTCCCCTGTGCTGTTCCCTGTGGTGTTCCCTGTGGTGTTCCCTGTGCTGTTCCTTGTGCTGTTCCCTGTGGTGTTCCCTGTGGTGTCCCCTGTGGTGTCCCCTGTGGTGTCCCCTGTGGTGTCCCCTGTGGTGTCCCCTGTGGTGTCCCCTGTGCTGTCCCCTGTGCTGTTCCCTGTGGTGTCCCCTGTGGTGTCCCCTGTGGTGTCCCCTGTGCTGTCCCCTGTGCTGTTCCCTGTGCTGTTCCCTGTGCTGTTCCCTGTGCTGTCCCCTGTGCTGTTCCCTGTGGTGTCCCCTGTGGTGTCCCCTGTGGTGTCCCCTGTGCTGTTCCCTGTGGTGTCCCCTGTGGTGTCCCCTGTGGTGTCCCCTGTGGTGTCCCCTGTGCTGTCCCCTGTGCTGTTCCCTGTGGTGTCCCCTGTGGTGTCCCCTGTGCTGTCCCCTGTGCTGTTCCCTGTGGTGTCCCCTGTGGTGTCCCCTGTGGTGTCCCCTGTGGTGTCCCCTGTGCTGTCCCCTGTGCTGTTCCCTGTGGTGTCCCCTGTGATGTTCCCTGTGGTGTCCCCTGTGCTGTTCCCTGTGCTGTCCCCTGTGCTGTTCCCTGTGGTGTCCCCTGTGGTGTCCCCTGTGGTGTCCCCTGTGCTGTCCCCTGTGCTGTTCCCTGTGGTGTCCCCTGTGGTGTCCCCTGTGGTGTCCCCTGTGGTGTCCCCTGTGCTGTTCCCTGTGCTGTTCCCTGTGGTGTTCCCTGTGGTGTCCCCTGTGGTGTCCCCTGTGCTGTTCCCTGTGGTGTTCCCTGTGGTGTCCCCTGTGGTGTTCCCTGTGGTGTCCCCTGTGCTGTTCCCTGTGCTGTTCCCTTGTGGTGTTCCCTGTGGTGTTCCCCTGTGATGTTCCCTGTGGTGTTCCCCTGTGATGTTCCCTGTGATGTTCCATGTGGTGTTCCCCTGTGATGTTCCCTGTGATGTTCCATGTGGTGTTCCCTGTGGTGTTCCTCTGTGGTGTTCCCCTGTGATGTTCCCTGTGATGTTCCCTGTGGTGTTCCCCTGTGATGTTCCCTGTGATGTTCCATGTGGTGTTCCCCTGTGATGTTCCCTGTGATGTTCCATGTGGTGTTCCCTGTGGTGTTCCTCTGTGGTGTTCCCCTGTGATGTTCCCTGTGATGTTCCCTGTGGTGTTCCCCTGTGATGTTCCCTGTGATGTTCCATGTGGTGTTCCCTGTGGTGTTCCTCTGTGGTGTTCCCCTGTGATGTTCCCTGTGGTGTTCCCCTGTGATGTTCCCTGTGATGTTCCCTGTGGTGTTCCGCTGTGGTGTTCCCTGTGCTGTTCCCTGTGATGTTCCCCTGTGATGTTCCCTGTGATGTTCCCTGTGGTGTTCCCTGTGGTGTCCCCTGTGGTGTCCCCTGTGCTGTTCCCTGTGGTGTTCCCTGTGGTGTCCCCTGTGGTGTTCCCTGTGGTGTCCCCTGTGCTGTTCCCTGTGCTGTTCCCTTGTGGTGTTCCCTGTGGTGTTCCCCTGTGATGTTCCCTGTGGTGTTCCCCTGTGATGTTCCCTGTGATGTTCCATGTGGTGTTCCCCTGTGATGTTCCCTGTGATGTTCCATGTGGTGTTCCCTGTGGTGTTCCTCTGTGGTGTTCCCCTGTGATGTTCCCTGTGATGTTCCCTGTGGTGTTCCCCTGTGATGTTCCCTGTGATGTTCCATGTGGTGTTCCCTGTGGTGTTCCTCTGTGGTGTTCCCCTGTGATGTTCCCTGTGGTGTTCCCCTGTGATGTTCCCTGTGATGTTCCCTGTGGTGTTCCGCTGTGGTGTTCCCTGTGCTGTTCCCTGTGATGTTCCCCTGTGGTGTTCCCCTGTGAGGGATGCCTCTACGCCACATGGCTCAGCGCTCGAGTCAAAGCTGCTCACAGTCGGCAGGTCACGAGTTCAGATCCACATTGTGTGGGAGGGGGGGGGGGTTCAACTCAGCCCATCAGCCCTCAGGGGGTCGATCAAATGAGCACCGCTCTCATCGGCGGAGTTTGACTTCTATATTTGGGGGGGGGGGTGCAGGAGTTCGCTTTGCCCCTCACATTAACAATCGCGGGGTGAATATAATTTATTTATTTTTAATCTTAATTAAACTCCTGTAAATAAATTAATAAAGGTGTCAGGTTTGGGCGGGACATGACAAGCGTCTGTTCTATGGAGAGACTCGACCCCGACAGAGTAACGTGGAAATTCCACCAACAGCTCGGGAGCCGTGAAACAGGAGACGGACAACCGCCCCCTTTCTCATTTGAGCAAACCAAACACAAATCAAACTTCGATGAGGGGTAGCGGTGTGTGGGTTTGTGTCGAAAACGTCGTGGCCTTTGGTATCTTGCGCGTCGTTGTGCAGTGCAGTGAATCCCGAGCGATGGCCGCCGGTGGTGGCGGTGTGTCACGTGGCGTGGTGCCTATGTGACGTCACGGTGGTGGTGTATCACGTGGTCTGGTGCCTACGTGACGTTGCGTTGGTGGTGTGTCACGTGGCGTGGTGCCTATGTGACGTCACGGTGGTGGTGTGTCACGTGGCGTGGTGCCTCACATGACGTCGCGGTGGCAGCTGCTGGTGAAGCGGTGGTCCACCAACCCCCTGATGGACTTCAGCCGCAGCGGTTTGCGGTAGAAGTCGGCACACTGGCACCGGGTGTCCAACCCATGGACGATCACTCCTGGGCAACGGGTGGAGCGAGCGCGAGTCACCACTGTTCAGGGTCACCGCGCGACGCTCACGAATCGCGTTGTTCCGAGATAAATCGCCGAGTCGGCAGCGCGCCTGCTGGCTCGCGTGGCCGTGTGAGCGGTGGTTCTTGTCCGTTCACCGCGTTGGTCCGATACGCTGACTGGCGTCCGAATCGCCGCTCTCCCTTCGCCTTGCCGTGGTGGCGAGATGTTAACTACCTCGCCTGATATACAGGAAGTCGTGGGTTCGATTCCGACCCTGACGCCTGTTGTATATTTGGAGTGTGCGTGTCTCTCTCTCCCCGTGGTCGCGTGGATTTTTCTCTGGGTCCTCGGGATTTTCCCTCCACATTTAGAATCAACTTGCGTTTCGAGTATTTGGCTGCTATGAATGCCCACGCTATAATCCAATCCGTTGAGCTATCATTTGTGATAGCCAGGTAGCTTATACAAATAGCTAAATATCTCAGTGGGCCTTACCTGGTAAAATAAAAATGTAGATAAAATAAGCTAATAATAATTATTTAATTATATATCATCGCTCCATCTGGGATGTATCGCCCTTGCACTGTGTGCCGTACTCTAAGAACCACAGCCCTCTTCGTGCCTGACGAAGGCTTCCCTGCACGGTGGGGGGCGTTTGACCATACTTCACCACGCTGGTCAGTACGGGTTGGTGAAAGGCGGAGCTCAGGATCCGAAACTCTTACCTCGGGTCGCCAGCGTCAACACAAGTTAGCGCACCCACTGTGCCGCCACTCCCTCGTGATGCCACACACGCGACTCTCTAAACCTGAAAGAATGTCGTGGTGTGCCGCAGAGTCTCAAAGTGCAATTCAGCGCACGGCGCCATAAACCCCGTGAACCCAAACACACTTGGTTGCACCTCAGGCTATACGGACGGGCGAGATGTCGCCACACTCTGATGGGCACAGGTGAAATATCTTCAACATTTTGACCACTTTCGAGTCTGGCTCTAAAATGCGCTGTCTCACTCATGAGGATTTGAACGTTGGGCGGCGTCACGGGAAGGGCCTTAGGGTTCAAATCCCTCACCTCGGCCAACAGGGACAGCCACTTTGAGACCAAAACAGGAGGAGGATTTCTCCACAACTCTGGCTGTCGCCTGATGATGCTGGTTGTAATTACCGGCGAAATATTGTACTCGAATTGTAAATGTTGGCGGCTTACTCTCCAACACACCGGTGAACTAGTAACGAATCTGAACGCGTTGTTTACGTGACAAACTTTACTAATTGGCACATTTATATTTGCGCGATGTAACCCCCAAAAAACCTCTATTGTCCATAATATTGGTCGCGAAAGCCCTACTACTACTACTACTACGTGTTAGACTACATAGATACGACATGAGCGCTGTACACTGCAATGGCACAGAGCAATGTGCGCTCTTCCTTCACGAGTGGAAAATGAAATACACGAGCCAGAGTGGAGTACGACTGTGGCCATGCGGCCCGAACTACGGACCATGCAGTAAACTCCCTGTGGCTCTGCGCTCCTTCAACGGAGGAGGAACTGCAAATCTAACACGAACTATCTCTCTCACTATGCGGAAGCCCTCTCGTCGTGGCTAGCAGCAGACACTGGCATCAAACTCCTGAACATATTGTAACTGCTGCCATTCGCGAGAGTAGAATAGTGCCACAGGGTTATACGATTTTGCCAGGAGCCGCAGGGGCAACGCGGATTTTAGGATGCACCGATTTGTGGAGGACGGATGATTGGAGTTTCGCCGGAGTACGCTCTTGTCTTCTGCGGACGAACGCAAAGTCTGAACACGTTTCCAGAATCGGTCACGATCTCCGTGCCTCAGAGTCACGGTCCGCGTATGTCCGTGAAATATTGTGAATTGCATCATCCTCATCCTCATCTGCCATCTCATATGCGGAGTGATGGCGAGCTGCACATTGGGCCTGCAAATCCAGAATTGTTCAATTTAACCTGCCGGCGAATCCGTTAAGCCCAATGGGGAAAGCCACCTAAATATCCTCCTTGTCTCTGTCCACTCAGCAGTATGAATGGATTCGCCAGACTTAGTGCATTGGCAGGTCTTGTGTGTGTGTGGTGGGGTAAAGTGTGGGTACGCCGACCGGTTCGATGACATCTTGAAGAGTTTGAACAGTGTACCCACGAGAGCTCGCTCCACCAGCGAGCAAGATATTGCAGGGCTGCTGCTGGCCAATCAGAATCGCACGTCGCTGGCCAATCAGAATCGCACGTCGCTGGCCAATCAGAATCGCACGTCGCTGGCCAATCAGAATCGCATGTCGCTGGCCAATCAGAATCGCACGCGCCGTGCCGTTTGCACATCGCTGGCCAATCAGAATCGCACGTCGCTGGCCAATCAGAATCGCACGCGCCGTGCCGTTTGTACATCGGCGCGTGCCGATTGCCTCATTCAATTATCTGCATTCGGCAGAAAAGCAGGTTTCCTGTTGCTGACCTTTTGGGCGCGCGTGACCGATAATAAGGGGACCGGTTGTCGATCATAGAACCCAAATTAGCATCACACGTTTAAAGTTGGGTCAACAACTGTACGAAGTTTTCAGCGAGTGAGCGAGCGAGAGTTGTTTTACCTGTCGTTTCATTTGTTCAGGAAATAAAGCATTTGAGGAGCAAACGAATAAATGTGCCACAGTAATCACCTCTTTGTCAACCCACTGCTGGAATGTGGGCGGGGGGTGGTCATAGACGTGGGTGCCGCACAAGCTCGAGACGACATCCGCGGTGGTGCTGCCCGACTGGGGCCGCTAGCGTGGCCTCTACCACCTCCCCGCAGCAGCAGCCCCGTGCAGCGCCACCTCGCTCGGTTCGCGATAGCCGCGGCGAACATCGCGGGCGCGAGAGAGAGAGAGGGGAGAGGAGGAGGGGGAGCCCGCGGTGGTCGCGCTGTCGCGCCGCGCTCGCGTTTTATAAACAAAACAAACATATTTTACTTTCTTGACGCGATGCCTGTGAAATAACTGATCGATCGGCGTGTTGGAACTCGACAATCGCTCGTCGGCCGCACCGTCGCCTTGGAAACGTTTGCCGGAGTTCATTGACGGCGTGGCGTGATCGCATCGCATCGCAACTTGATTTGTCCCAGTTGGTCCAACCGATGGTGGCACGTGTGAGCGAGGGCGCGTGCCTTGTGAGCGCAGCAATGACGAGCAGCCCCCTTTGGCAGTCGCCACAAAGACACGAACCGCACCTCGAGAGCCGCACGGAGGCTCCAGCAAAGCGCCGCAACCATTACCACGTGCAATTCCACATTTATTGCCGGGCGTGATATCGCGATAATCGTCTTATCGCGACGAGGCGTGATCGTCTCGTGCGAAGCGCGGCGCGGCCGCCCATCCAAGCGACCCAGAGCCCGCCGCGCCTGTGTGACCTGGTGAGATGGAGCGCGTTGGCGCCCACGTCTCACCGTGGGAGGTGGAGAGGAGAGTGGCGATCAGCAGCAGCAGCAGCAGGAGGAGCAGGAGAGGCGACCTCATGTCTGCAGGGATGTCTCCTCTCCGCGTCGTTCGCGCCGCGCTTCTGAGCTCAGGACGCGCATCCGGGCCAATAAATAGCAGCGGAGGCTTTTTTTTCGTATCCCCCCTTCAGCGAGCGCTGCAGAAAATAATGAATGAACTCGCTCGCGACTTCAAACCAAAAGCAACAGGAGGAGGAGGAGGAGGCGGAGGAGCACCGAAGCACCTTTTAGTCGGAGGAGGTCTCTGGCGGCAGTAATCTTTGTCGCTATCGCGTCAGAGGCGTCGCGTTGTCGTTGTGTCGCGAGTGAGTGTAGTTGTGTTAGCGAGGTGGCACCGCTCCGCAAACTCCACTCGCCCCGGCGCCCGATCGGTCGGCGCTCGCAGAAAGTGACATTCTGGCGCCATTCGCCCACCGCTCCCCGCCCAACCGATTTGGCGGAGCGTCGGCACCGCCCAACGCCACCAACAAAAGAATCATTCCCCACCAGCCGCCGATTTGACTCCAGAGTCGGGCAGCCACCCCCCCCCCCACACACATCCACCCCAGCCCTGTGTGCGTTACCCGGGGCTCGCAATGTCCCGCCTGGCAGTCGCTACAGCGCCACCGCAACCACCAAAGACAAAGATCCTCCCCGTGTAGCCTCAGCAGGCTGCTGGGGCAAGTGCTGTTCGCGAGCACTAATGAAGGCCGGCACGGCACACGAGTGGGTGGGTGGCCAGCACCACGCCCGGCCGCCTTTGTCTCCCGAGTGGCGATGTTTACACTGCACCGCACCGGGTGCTGATTTGAGGCTGAGTCGACCTAGGTGAGGCCCGGGACCGGTTCAGATAAAGTCACTGCAGTTGGCCGTGAGCGAGAATCGAACTCGGGTGGCCAGCTCAGCGAGCTGACTGCTACACTACCGCTCCCCACACCGCAACCACCGCCACAAAAGCAAAGTTAGCCAGCAATGAGATGACGTGCGCGTGGGACCTGCTGTGGGAACTCCGCGGGCAGAGAGAATTCTTGCAGAGTCGTAACACAAACCGCCGCCGTGCAGGCGAGAGAAAGGAGTTTTCATCAGACGCAAAGCGGTGCGCTGCTCACTGCGATTTCCGATCGCAATCAGCATCTGGTCACCGTGACACGACGCTGGTTCTACAATTTGACTATGATCGCACGTAATTAAAGCTAAATTCGTTATTCTGCGGCCTCGCCTGTACGAGTCGACGAGGCTCTCTGCGCTGCAGCGCGCCTTCAAAGTTCATTTAAAGGAGATTTTCTCCAGCGGAGAGCTCTTCTGACAGCGGTGGCGAGAGCGAGAAATCGCAGGGCTGCACCTTGACACGTTTGAATTGAGAAGCAAGCCCAAGTGAACCACGCGGTTGACTGCGGGTTTGCACGTGTTTGCGCCGGTGCCACAATCATCTCATGCGTTGCATCCGTCTCACTGGAAACGGTCACAGGTACCCAAAATATCACAAGCGGTAAATCGATCCTATAAAAAATTAACCCGTAAAAACAAAGTTTTTCACTATAAATCCTTCATATGCGTGGCGGCTAGAGTCCTCTCGTCCTCTGGCTTGAGATGGCTGCCACCTATGGGTCAGATGAATGGCTGCCACCATTAAGCAATTGGTAATTAAATATAATTTATTTTTTCCAAAAAAGTGTAACATTTTTGAAAAAAAATTTCACGAAAATACATTGTCACGCACAACGAGACTGTGTGAAAATGTCAGCTCGATTGGATCACGGGAAGTGGGTTAAAAAACGACCGAAAGATTTGCACGGTCGCAAGCAATTGAACTTAATAAAAATTAACCCGTAAAAACAAAGTTTTTCACTATAAATCCTTTATATGCGTGGCACCGGGGCGGCTAGAGACCTCTCGTCCTCTGGCTTGAGATGGCCGCCACCTATTGGTCAGATGATTGTGTGCCAGCATTAACCAATTGGTAAATAAATATTTTAAAAAATTTCCCTAAACAGTGTAAAATTTAGGAAAACATTTTTCACGAAAATTCATTGTCACGCACAACGAGTCTGTGTGCAAAATGTCAGCTCGATTGGATCACGGGAAGTGGGTTAAAAAACGACCGAAAGATTTGCACGGTCCTAAGCAAGCAAGCGAACTTAATGTAAAGGATTTAATAAAGGATTTAAAAACGGTTACCGGTTTGCCGCTCATCATTTAATAGTCCGAGTGGCCTACACGATAATAGCTGCGCGAATGTGTGTGTGTCATTGTTTATGATAGTGCAGGGAGCACTGGTGGGTGGATTGGCGAGTGGGTGGGTGGATGGGTGAGTGGAAGGGCTAGTGGGTGGATGGGCGTGTGGTTGGGTAGGTGAGTGTATGGGTGGGCGAGTGGGTGGGTGGATGGGTGAGTAGGTGGATGGGTGAGTGGATGGATGGGTGAGTGGGTGGGTGGATGGATGAGTGGGTGGGTGGATGGATGAGTGGTTGGATGGAAGCAACATTAATTAATCGAATCAGATCACTTGCCACGCGGTCATAAACGAATCGCCCTGTGCGAGCCAGAGAGATCTCTTGAGAATTCGTGGACATCGTTTATATGTCCTCTCTCAGCTGTTGGAACAAATACGGCGGACTGAAGGAGGCAAGCCGATACAAACGAAACGAGATAAACGCGACGACAAATTCATGTGGCGTGGCACAATTTCGATTCAGAAATGCAGCTGTAGCAGTGTCCTGTCGTGCGTCAAAACGGTGGCTCTGGGATTTGATGTGTAGGGGTGTTAGAGAGAGAGCCCGTTATGCATGGCAGCCTATGGTAAACAAACACAGTAGGCGGGGCTACATGTGTGCACAAGCAGGTGCCCTCTGCGACGTCCGCGCCAGACACCCTGGGGGGTCGATTCGGTCGTTATGATCCCCCGGGGCCCCACCCCTCAGGGAGGGGTTGGGTATAAAAGGGGATTGTATCGAAGGGCTCGGGAGTGATGTTTAGCTAAAGAAGAGGAGGCGGAAGACGTCTGAGATAGAGCCCTGGACTCCCCCTGGTACGCCGTCCTTATCAGGACCGCGCAGGCTCGAGCCAGTGGCGTGGTACCAGAGCCAGAGCCAGTGCTGGTCTGGACTCTGGGTACCGGGCCCGACTGACCAGTGTCGGGCCAAGATAGCCTCCCCTAGCCCATTAGTGGAGGACTCAGAGGCAGGCTAGGGTTAGCTAGAGAGGTGTGTCCTCAGATAGACGGGTGAGGGGGCCGATACCCCCTCAAATGTGTATGTCACAACGTTGGTGTTAAATAAACAAGTGTGCCTCCAACTCCGGTGTGAACGAGTCGTGAGCGTTACTACATCTGGCGTCAGAAGTGAAACAAAGTACGAACATGGATACACGCCGGACGACTCGAGTCGGAGTACCAGGGGCGGAGGACACCGCTGCAGTCGGAGGGCCCGAGATGGCTGAAGATGCCATCGAGCAGCCGGGGCTGGGTGCATCCACGCCACAGCAGCTGGAGGAAGGGGAGCCGTCGACGGAGGGGCTGAGGCAGGCGCACGCGAAGCTGGCCGAGCTGCTGTACGCCGCAGCCGCCATGCTCGACAACATCACGCGGCTGGGGGCTGCGGGACCGCCACGAGGCGACAGCAGCCAACGACCACAGCGCCTTCCCGCCATTTCAACGGAGCAACATTTTGAAACTCCCGCCATCGCCGCAGCTGCTGTTGAGGGCGTGGCCGCTCTAAGCATCGCGTCCAACGGCGGGAGTACAGTGCCTGCCGCGTCACCACGGTTGCGACCGGCGATGCCATCGCTGGTTCGTGCCGACGCTGAGTTGAGTGAGGCGGACGAGGGAGTGCGTTCTTCCTCTGCAGCCGCTGCCTTACATCAGCGGCTACCTCCACTCAAGGAATTTGTGGGCGAGGATGGCGACTGGGGCGGCTTCCAGCGGCGCTTCCTCGCTCACCAGGAGATGGCACAGTGGACAGACGCCGAGGCTCTCCGCGCGCTGCCAGCACTTCTCGACAGCGACGCCCTCGCCACTCTAACATCGGCTTCGAAGGAGAGGCGCTCCACGCTGCGGAAGGCGATGCAGGTGCTGTCGGCGGTATATGGTCCACCATCGGACTGTCGCCAACTCTTTTACGATCGCCAGCGGGGGACGAAGGAGTCGCCCCTGGCGTACCGCACAAGCCTCCTGGCACTGGCGAAGGAGGCCTTTCCACGAATGGATGACGAGGGTGTCGACGCCATGGTGACAGAGAAGATACTTTTGCTGGCGGACGACTTAGACATCGTCATTGTCGCGCAGGACGATGCAGAGATGTGCTCCCTCCAAGCGGCCCGTCTCCTCCACGCAAACCTGTCCTCTCAACGACGGAAGGCCAGCAAGGCGGCGAGCGGGCGCGCCGTCGCTGCGGCCACCCTCCCGGCGGAAGAGGTTTGCGCCATCAACCATCAACGGCAGCACGGAGCGGGAGCGCGGGAGGACCGGGCCGGTTCAAGCCGTCTACAACGTCCATCGTCGCCACCAGCGCTTCCACGCTGTTATAACTGCGGCATCCGGGGCCACGTCGCCTCGGGGTGCCGCTCTCCTCGGCAGCGCGGAACGACACCTCAACGGGACGCCGGCCCTCGTCACAAGCTCCACCATCATAATCCGGCGAGTCGCGGCACCCCTCATGTTTGGCCCACGCACACGCCCGTCACACACTCGAACACCGCAGCGAAGGGGGGGCAAATATCGCGTACCATGGCACCAACACGCACCGCTCTGGGTACTCACATTGAACCCAGCCAGTGGTCCGTGTTGGCCCATCGGGTTGTAGCCGCGTCATCGGGGTCGTCGGCCGTTGTGGGTCACATCGATGGGGTCGAGGTGCGCATCCTGGTCGATACAGGAGCATCGGCGACCATTATTTCGGAGTTGATTTATAACATTCTCCCTGCCCAGAGCCGTCCTTTGATGCCTGTTAATGTGCCATTCTTTGCTGCTAACGGGGGTTCACTTGGCATCATCGGACAAATTCGAGCCCAAATTTGTGTCGGGGATATTAAATTATCTGGGCCGATTTTTGTTTCCTCCTCGCTGGCGGTTCCGTGCCTGCTGGGGACGGATTTCCTGGCCAAAATGCCGATTAGGATATTAATCGACCAGGGATGCATTGAGCTCCCATCGGGCCGACGCATGGCGTTTTTGCCATCCCCCGCTACGAGCCGGACGGCGTTCGCGACGGTGCCGGCGTTCGTAGATAGAACGGTGCGCGTTCCTCCGGGGGCGCAAATGTTAATTCCTTTGAGACTTCGGCGGCCCTTCGCTAAGGGCATTGGGGCTCAAGGGGTTTTGCTGGGACCGTCTAGGGCCGGGGTCAGTGGACCTAATTTACTCCCGGCCCAGACCATAGTGAGAGGGGATGGAGAACCCTTCATCGCGGTCCTCAATGTGGGCTCGCAGACGGTGGTGGTCCCACAGGGGACCGTGCTTGCTCACGCAACGCCGGTGCCCTGTGAGGAACCCGTCGCGAGTCATGTCGGCGCTGCCCCTGCACCGCGACCACATTCAGACAGCGATGAAGGGTGGCTCGAGGCGCTTTGCGCGGGATCGACGGACCTGTCAAATTTAGAGCGCCAACGTCTTAAGACACTACTGAGGGAATTTTCCGACGTTTTCAGTCGGGATAAATACGATTTGGGCTGCACTCATCTGCTGCGTCACCATATTGATACGGGTGACAGCGCGCCAATACGCCAAAATCCTTTTCGGTTGAGTCCCGCCGAAAAGGACCATGTCAAATCGGCTGTTGATGACATGCTAGCCGCCGACATAATTTCTCCCTCCAACAGCCCTTGGGGAGCGCCGATCGTCCTGGTTAAGAAGCAGGACGGTTCGTTGCGGTTTTGCGTTGACTTTCGGCGCCTTAATAAAATTACGGTTGCCGACGCATACCCGCTCCCACGGATGGACGAATCGCTTGACGCCTTGGCGGGAGCGCGATTCTTCTCCACATTGGACTTACTTTCGGGATTCTGGCAGCTTCCTCTGGACGATGATTCAAAGCCTAAAACTGCTTTCCGTACTCCGCACGGCCTGTTTCAATTCAACCGGTTGCCGATGGGCTTACACTCAGCGCCGGCAACTTTCCAGCGGTTGATGGAATTGGTTTTGGCTGGATTGCAATGGGAGTCGTGCCTGATTTATTTGGATGACGTCATTGTCTTTGGCAAAACTTTTGAGGAACATCTCCAGAGGTTGCGGGCGGTTTTCCTAAAGATGCGGGCTGCTAATTTGAAATTTAAGCCCCAAAAATGCCATTTGTTACGCGAGTCGGTGCGTTATTTGGGGCACATCGTGGGGCGCTCAGGTATTTCTACCGATCCCGCCAAAACGCAGTGTGTAAGCTCCTGGCCGACTCCCACCTCAGTGGGAGAGGTTAGGAGTTTTATTGGGTTTGCGTCGTATTATAGACGCTTCGTCGCTAATTTTGCGACTATCGCCAAACCCCTACATGCTTTAACATCTAAAGGGGTTCGGTTTTGCTGGGGTCAGGAGGAGGAGGCTGCTTTTTGCTCCCTTCGGGATGCTTTGGTAAACGCTCCTCCCCTGATTTACCCTGATTTTTCAAAACCGTTCTTGCTCGACACCGATGCGAGCAACACGGGTATTGGGGGCGTGCTCTCCCAGGTGGTTGACGGCGTGGAACATGTGGTTGCGTACGGCAGTCGGGTGTTGTCTCCAGCGGAGCAACGGTATTGTGTCACCCGTAGGGAACTGTTGGCAATTGTCCATTTCGTCCAACAGTATCGCCCATATCTGTACGGTCGGCATTTCACCGTCCGCACAGATCATGCGGCACTGCAGTACGCCCTGAGGGTTCAACAGCCATCGGGACAATTGTCCCGATGGTTGGAGGTCCTCCAGGATTACGATTTCCAAACCACATACCGTAAGGGCGTTCGCCACACCAACGCGGACGCTCTGTCACGCTTGCCAACCACCTCCGAGTGTGCATGCCTCCTGGGGTCTGGACGTTGCAGGCCTCCAGGGGACACATCGGTACCTGTCTTGGCGGCCGCCAACGACGACGATGCAATGGTTCCTAATTCGATCGAACAGCAGGGCAAAGATTCCCTGTTGGGGTTGCCCGTCATTGAATGGGGGCGCCTCCAGATGGAGGATGTCTCCCTCCTCGGGTGGCGACGTCGCGTTGGCGGTGCGGCGGGGGGAAAAAGTGGTGGTTCCGACGCATGGGAAATGTGCCAAGGTCTGCTAATGCATTGGGACGGGAAGTCACGTCGACATCGGCTGGTTGTCCCTACTGGGTTGCGGGGTAGGGTGGTATGGGCCGCTCATGAGCGCCTCCTACACCTGGGGACCCAAAAGACTCTCGCCTTGCTGCAACTTGATTTTTACTGGCCTGGCATGACGAGGGATGTGGGGGATTTGTTGGGATCGTGCCCTCAATGTGCACAACGCAAACCGCCGGCACGGGAGTCTAACCCGCCCTTGCAATCGATCAAAGTGTCCAGGATAAACGAGCTGGTCGCTCTGGACATTTTGGGACCATTCCCCGCCACCCCCAGAGGGAATAGATATTTGTTGACGGGTGTCGAGTATTTTACACGTTGGCCTATGGCCTGGCCTTTGGCCAACCAGTCGGCAGCAGCCATCGTGGAGGCCTTTGTTCAGGGTTATGTCCTGGACAAAGGTGCTCCGGAGAGGCTGCTGACCGACCAGGGCAGAAATTTTTCCGGTAAACTACTCAGACAAGTCTGCGATCTCCTGGGCACAAAGAAAATTCGGACCTCCCCATATCACCCACAAACTGACGGGATGGTCGAACGTTTGCATCGCACCATCTCGTCCATGTTATCACAACAAGTTTCGGACTCGCAAACGGATTGGGACCTACAAATTCAGGGGGTCTTGGCGGCGTACCGGATGGCACCCCATGCGGCTACGGGGTTTTCTCCCTTTTACCTTATGTACGGCCGAGAACCAGACCCGCCTGTTCGTGCCCAGTTGCGGATCCCCGTGCCGCAGGGAAAAACTAATCTGGCTGACCACGTTAAATTTAATCTGGACAAATTGACCGAGGCACGGGATGCTGCAATGCAAAACTCTGACCTCCGTCAGAAGGCAAATGAGCGCCTCAGATTGAGTCGAGCGCACATGCTGCAGTGGAAGCCGGGGGACAAGGCATGGTTGCACTGCCCCCAGGTGCCACTGGCAACCTCCTCTAAACTTGTGCGGCCGTGGCGGGGCCCTGTGGAAGTGGTGGAGGTGTTACGTCCGCAGTGCGTGCGCATCAAGTGGGGGAAGCGGCGATGGTTCGTGCACCCCTCCAGATTAAAACCCTTCGCTGCGGTTCACAACCCCACTTCACACGCGCGTGGCCAAACATGTGGGGGGTCGGCCGACTTGCTGGGTCCGTCTCCGTCGCTCTCACCTAATGCCTTGCCGGCTGTGCCACCTTCAGGAGCATCAGGAGTGACGGGCTCACGCCCGATCACCCCTCCTGCGGATGCCGAGGGTCACGCGGAGTCAGAGGAATGCTCACCTCAAGACGGACAGTCGCCACCTGATTGTCCGCCACGCGGGGTTACCCCGTGTGAGGGGCCCGCTGCAAGGACGCGCGCTAAAATGCGCAAACTGTTGTGAGGCCGGAAAATGTGTACATAGCTGTTGTGTTTATTGGGTGTTGTGTGGATGGTGTGTTTCCCGCTCCTCGGATGTACATATGCTGGGTTCACCGTTTGTTGTGTGTGCGGGGTGGGTTCCCTGCTGGTTGTATATAAGCTGTTTTTTTTACGGAATTCGTATTTATTCGGGGGGGTGCGTCGGGTTGTTTCTCATCTTGTTGTTGCGTTCTTGTTCTGGTTCCTGTTATTGTTCAAAAATAGTGAGGCACACGCGCGGTCAGGGGGTGAAGGCACCTTTATTGTCAAATTTTTGTATGTTGGCAGCCGGGACGGCTGCATGCTATGCGGGGGGGAGTGATGTAGGGGTGTTAGAGAGAGAGCCCGTTATGCATGGCAGCCTATGGTAAACAAACACAGTAGGCGGGGCTACATGTGTGCACAAGCAGGTGCCCTCTGCGACGTCCGCGCCAGACACCCTGGGGGGTCGATTCGGTCGTTATGATCCCCCGGGGCCCCACCCCTCAGGGAGGGGTTGGGTATAAAAGGGGATTGTATCGAAGGGCTCGGGAGTGATGTTTAGCTAAAGAAGAGGAGGCGGAAGACGTCTGAGATAGAGCCCTGGACTCCCCCTGGTACGCCGTCCTTATCAGGACCGCGCAGGCTCGAGCCAGTGGCGTGGTACCAGAGCCAGAGCCAGTGCTGGTCTGGACTCTGGGTACCGGGCCCGACTGACCAGTGTCGGGCCAAGATAGCCTCCCCTAGCCCATTAGTGGAGGACTCAGAGGCAGGCTAGGGTTAGCTAGAGAGGTGTGTCCTCAGATAGACGGGTGAGGGGGCCGATACCCCCTCAAATGTGTATGTCACAACGTTGGTGTTAAATAAACAAGTGTGCCTCCAACTCCGGTGTGAACGAGTCGTGAGCGTTACTACAGATGTTTGACAGCGACTTCCGAGGGCTCGCTGACAATCGACCTTTTGATTCACGCTCGGGCACACCACCCAGCATGCCCCGCGGCGCGTTCACAGCATGTCAATCAATCGGGGCCCGAAATGTTTTGGGTATCAGAGGCGGAATTTGTCCACGCAAGTACAAAAACGATATGCGGTAAATTACGAGATAAATTTATCTCGCAATCATTGGCGATCGGGCTGAGGTCTGTAAAATCCCCAGTGAAGAACCTAGTCGGTTTTGTTCAGACACTTGCTGGCGGCTGAACACAAAGATTCGAATTGCACGAACCTTGGGTAGTTGGGCCTGTGTTTCGATGAATGTTTGGAGGTTTGGATGGATTGATGAATGGCTGCGTAGATGAGGAAATGTCTGAATAGGTGGATAATTGGTGGATGGGTGGATAGGTGGATGTATGGGTGTGTGGCTGATGGATGAGTCGATGGCTTGAATGGATGGGTGATTGAAAGGGTGTATGGGTGAGTGAGTGAGTGGGTGAGAGGATGGTTCAGTTGAACAGGTGGACGGGTGAATTATCGCGTTTGTGGATGTATGGATGGGTGATTGAGCTTGTGAACATGTGTCTGGGTGGTTGAATTGGTTGATGGCTGGTTGATTGAGGAGCTCGTTGAGTTTGAGGGCGGATTTGGTGTCAGTCACCCCAGCTCTGGCCTCGATTTACCTGTCCCGACGGGTGCTGGCAGCATTGCAGGCGCCAGTCCAGCTGCCTTAAAGCACTCGCAGCTTGTAAATCATCATAACGCGGAGATGTTAATGATAAGGGGAGGCTGGGGGCGACGGGAGGGGGGGCTGTTTATTCAAAGCCCCGTTTAAAATTCGCCGTCGTTTGCTTTCCGACACACAAGACGGCGTTGATCGACTCGCATTGATCGACTCAAATCGCTCCAATCGCATTTCGTCATCGCGTGCGGTGGCGAGCGAACGTCCCCCCGCCCCCCCCCCCCCCCCTGGACCCTGGACACTGCACGCGCTTTAGAACGAGACGAGGTGTATCTCCTTTACACCATCAGGAATGCTGTTAGCGCTTCATACGCGACGAGCGATGCGTCTGTGTGATATCAGTACGGCTGTGTTATGGCAACATGAAACGTTACGGCAGCGCGTGTCGAACGTTCAATGGCTTTGTCCATCACGATGATGAATCTGGCGAAGAGTGTTTCTTTTTCGCGTGGTTTTTTTTTATCTCTCGACCGCTTCGCGAGCGGCGTGGAGCGAGGGCCCCCGCGCCCCGTCTGGTGCCACTCGTGAGGCCAAATTAGTGGGGTTGGTGGTGGTGGTGGTGGTGCTGGTGGTGGTGCTGGTGGTGGTGGTGCTGGTGGTGGTGGTGGTGGTGCTGGTGGTGCTGGTGGTGGTGGTGCTGCTGGTGGTGGTGGTGGTAGTGGTGCTGGTGGTGGTGGTCACAGGTGGTGCATCAGCCAGTCATCTCGGTCATCTCAGTCAGTCGACCCGTGGCACCTGCTGGGTTTGCCCCGTGACCTCCTGCCAGCGGGCGTTCGACACTTCACGTGGCCTCAAGGTGCACATAGCCTTGCACAAGCGTGGTGGTGATGTCACCGCCACTTAGTGGCGAATGGCGGTTGTTGTTGTTGTTGGTGGTGGTGGTCACGTTGGCCCCAGGTGTGGAAGGTGGCCACACCTGCGTGTGCACACCCTGGCCACCTGGCCGGTTTGGAACGCGACCGTCAAGCGGGGCCCGGTGGGATGCGTCGACGAGGAAGCGGTCCCCGTGTCTCGGGTGAGACCCTTCCTCGAGATGCCACCTTGACGCCTCCGCACGAGTCCCAACGTGGCCTGGCTGGCCCACACGAAGGCGGCGTCTCGACGACGAGCGGGTGGCTCGCGGAGGCGTCAGCCGGGGTCCAGGCACGGAGCCGGCGCCGTCTTGGCCGCGGCTCCGCGCCAATTCTCCGCCGGATGGAGGCCGCCCCATTGGCGCGCTCCCCCGGCGGGCCCAGGGCTGCTGTTGCGCTCCCCACGCTCCAGCCGGGGGGATACAAACCCCGGGCAGAGCCCGGTTTGTAGTGCGGCGTACGTGACCGGAACGCGATGCGGTGGACAGGAACCACGGCACGTGACCGAGTGGTTGTGACGTCACCGCAGTGCTTGTGCCAGGCCGCGTGCACTTTGAGGCCAGGTGGCGTTGTCGGAAGGCTCGCTGGCAGGAGGTCACGGGACAGACCCACGTGCCATTTGTGATCTGACTGAGATGACTGGCGGATGCACCACCTCTGTTCCCCAACGTGCCAATTTGATGCGTTCTATCCGCCCGGTGCTCCACTCGTTGTTGTGAGCGTCGCTCCTCTTACACTCGCTTGTTTTTTGGAGGGCGATTGCCTCCCACTCCCCAATAGCGCCCTTCACGAGCCTCCTCCACCGAGGCCGATATTGACACCACTGCTACCGGTCGTCGGCAAGTCCACCCAGCCCCGCAGCAGTGTTACGCCTTCTCGAGTTCCGATGCCCCTTCTGGGATCGCGCTGCCGCTGCTGCTGCAACCATCCTAGAATCTCGCACGGATCTTAAAGACCTCCGCTGGCGAACAAGGAACCCAAACATCACGGCACTTCCTGGCTTTGAAATCAATCCCCTTGCAGTCGCGGTGGAACCAGCAGCCGCATCGGAGCATCGCCAGGGCCGATGCTCCACATCTCCTTCGACGGTGGACAATGAAAGACGAAGCCGGAGTGGTGCGATTGTGGCCGTGTAGCCCCACGCGATGGAGCTGTGGCCTGTGCCCCTTGCACGGGGCGAGGGACAGCAGAACCACGCGAACGAACTCCCTCCCCACTCCTGAAGCCCTCTCTCATGGGTCCCAGCAGCAGACATCGATATTGGCATTCGGCTTCTGGACAACATTGCTGCTTCTGCTGCTGGCACCATGCGCACGGAGAGAGACTGCCACTGAGGGTGTCACATCGGGGCAAACCCGCGCCTGTGAGAAGCGCTCACACATACAATTACTTGTTTAAGCACATACACACACTCGTGTTCAAACACACACACACACACGCGCGCGTGTAAATACCTGCTTCGCGTTTACAGCTGCTGTCAATATGTACACCTTTTAGCTGCCGCAAAGCGTGATATATTCATCGTGTTACCTGATATGGCGCAAGCTCAAGGGCAAACCCCGCCTCCACTATCTGTGCCGTAAATCTCACAGGCGACGAGTCGCCGTCGATTAGTGAAATCGGTGCACGGAGGTCTCCCGTAAACACTCATCGTCGCCAGCCAGGATCCATCCACTGCTGGATGAAGCCCGCCTCGAGCCGTTGCGTCTTTGTGTTTCTTCTGCTGACGTGGAGGCTGAGCACAGGGCCCCCAAGGCGTCATGCGACCAGCAACGAACAGCAACAAACAGCACACTCTCGTCAATGTTATCACAGATACAAGTGTAGCACATGTTTCTTCAATGGAGCGAGGTTGTTGTTGTTGTAAGAGTTTGGAAGAATAAGAAGAGGAAGAAAGGTGGCGATGGGAGGGAATTCCCCAGTGTAGCGGTGCGAGTGAAGGGGGCGAGTGAAGGGGGCGAGTGAAGGGGGCGAGTGAAGGGGGCGAGTGAAGGGGGCGAGTGAAGGGGGCGAGTGAAGGGGGCGAGTGAAGGGGGCGAGTGAAGGGGGCGAGTGGAGGGGGCGAGTGAAGGGGGCGAGTGAAGGGGGCGAGTGAAGGGGGCGAGTGGAGGGGGCGAGTGAAGGGGGCGAGTGAAGGAGGCGAGTGGAGGGGGCGAGTGAAGGGGGCGAGTGAAGGGGGCGAGTGAAGGGGGCGAGTGGAGGGGGCGAGTGAAGGGGGCGAGTGAAGGGGGCGAGTGAAGGGGGCGAGTGAAGGGGGCGAGTGAAGGGGGCGAGGGTGGAGGTCAAAGGAGGAGGAGGAACAGAGCTGAGAGGGGGGGGGGGGGGCAAAGAACAGCCCCTTGGAGAAACACCGACAGTGAAGAGGGCTGTGAGGAGGAGGGGGGGGGGGAGTGGCGGTGAGTGGACGAGACCGCCGAGGTGCGCACGAGAGAGACTGGGACTGCGGGCAGCAGGACAGCGGCGTGCCGAGACGAGAGAGAGAGAGAGACAGAGAGGAGGGTCGGAAGAGTCGGGAGAGTCGGGAGAGTCGGGAGAGTCGGGAGGGTCGGGAGGGTCGGGAGAGTCGGGAGAGTCGGGAGAGTCGGGAGGGTCGGGAGGGTCGGGAGAGTCGGGAGAGTCGGGAGGGTCGGGAGGGTCGGGAGGGTCGGGAGGGTCGGGAGAGTCGGGAGGGTCGGGAGGGTCGGGAGGGTCGGGAGAGTCGGGAGAGTCGGGAGAGTCGGGAGAGTCGGGAGGGTCGGGAGAGTCGGGAGAGTCGGGAGGGTCGGGAGAGTCGGGAGAGTCGGGAGGGTCGGGAGGGTCGGGAGGGTCGGGAGAGTCGGGAGGGTCGGGAGGGTCGGGAGGGTCGGGAGAGTCGGGAGGGTCGGGAGGGTCGGAAGAGTCGGGAGGGTCGGGAGAGTCGGGAGGGTCGGGAGGGTCGGAAGGGTCGGGAGAGTCGGGAGAGTCGGGAGGGCCGGGAGGGTCGGGAGGGTCGGGAGGGTCGGGAGGGTCGGGAGAGTCGGGAGGGTCGGGAGGGTCGGGAGGGTTCGGGAGGGTCGGGAGGGTCGGGAGGGTCGGGAGAGTCGGGAGGGTCGGGAGGGTCGGGAGAGTCGGGAGGGTCGGGAGGTTCGGGAGGGTCGGGAGGGTCGGGAGGGTCGGGAGGGTTCGGGAGGGTCGGGAGAGTCGGGAGGGTCGGGAGGGTCGGGAGAGTCGGGAGGGTCGGGAGGGTCGGGAGAGTCGGGAGAGTCGGGAGGGTCGGGAGGGTCGGGAGGGTCGGGAGAGTCGGGAGGGTCGGGAGAGTCGGGAGGGTCGGGAGGGTCGGGAGGGTCGGGAGGGTCGGGAGAGTCGGGAGAGTCGGGAAGGTCGAGAGGGTCGGGAGAGTCGGGAGGGTCGGGAGGGTCGGGAGGGTCGGGAGGGTCGGGAGGGTCGGGAGGGTCGGGAGAGTCGGGAGGGTCGGGAGGGTCGGGAGGGTCGGGAGAGTCGGGAGAGTCGGGAGGGTCGGGAGGGTCGGGAGGGTCGGGTGAGTCGGGAGAGTCGGGAGGGTCGGGAGGGTCGGGAGGGTCGGGAGGGTCGGGAGAGTCGGGAGAGTCGGGAGGGTCGAGAGGGTCGGGAGAGTCGGGAGGGTCGGGAGGGTCGGGAGGGTCGGGAGAGTCGGGAGGGTCGGGAGGGTCGGGAGGGTCGGGAGAGTCGGGAGGGTCGGGAGGGTCGGGAGGGTCGGGAGGGTCGGGAGAGTCGGGAGAGTCGGGAGGGTCGGGAGGGCCGGGAGGGTCGGGAGAGTCGGGAGAGTCGGGAGGGTCGTGTAGTTTGAGGACTAGAAGCGAGAGAGCAGCGAGCAGCGTGAGCAGAGCTGGCAGAGTGATTCCGAGCCAACAGAAGATTCCTTTCGGTTGGATGAGAGGGACGAAAAACCAAGTTGGAATTAGGGGCCGTCCATAAATTACGTCACGTACCTAGGGGGGGGGGGGGGGGTCAGACAGTTGTGACGATGTGTGACGATGGGGGGGCGGGGGGGGGGGGGTTGGGAAATGTGACGTCACGTAAAAATGCGCAACTTTAAATAAATATAGACAACACGTTCTACTTAATTAAATAGACTTTTTAATAAATGTTTTCTCCTACAACATCAGAGTGCAGCGCCACATTAAATACGCACTACAATGACAATAGTTTAAAGCGATTTGAAGCATGTTTTATTGGGGGGGGGGGGCAGAGCTTTGTGACGTCATATATGAGGGGGGGTTTGACTTTTTGTGACGCCGTGTGACGAGGTGGGGGGGGGGGGTCAAAAATCTTCCAAAATCGCGTGACGTCATTTATGGACGGCCCCTAAGAAGAAACCCAAGATGGGAATGAGGCATCAGAGCAGCCAACGTGGCTGTGAAGGCGCCCGAGGAGAATGGGATGATGGAAAGTGTCGCCCGCAGCAGATGAATCAAGGAGAACGAGGTGAGAAAGAGATCCAGAATCAGAAGACGAGAAGATCGTTGGAAATAAGAAGTAAAGCAGTGTCAGTTGAGTGGTTTTTTTTCCGAAAACCCGATTGAACCTCATCATAGAATTTCGATTAAAAGTTTGCGTTGTGGCCGAAACGTCGTGAAAATTGTATTTTATTGTTTTATTTTTTTATCATTTTGTTATTTCCCTTCTACGTGACTTTACCGAAAGAACCAAGAACACTCATCATAGAAGTTCTGCTGAAGAAGATGGTTAATGATACGATTCTATACGACACGTCCGATGATATTACCTTCGATAAGAATGGAAGACTTCAAACGGGGCGGTAGTCTGCACGCAGGATCAAGAGACGGATTGTTTAAAGAGCCGGGTGATAGCTGCTGCCTTGAGTTCCCATGGGAACCTGAAGAGCATCGAGATTCATGAATAATTTTGGTAATAAATGTAATTAAAATAGCTGAACATGGAATGATCAATTAATCAATCGATGGGTCGGTCCTGACGGTGAGTTGTGTCACTTTGAAAAAGAAAGAATGTTAACAATGTTAACATTATTGTTAGAAACTAACGTTGTTAACACTTTTAAACATTATTTGCATTGTTAGAAACTAACGGTGGAAGTATCTTGATTTAAAGCTTTCGTGACTGCAGGCATTCTTATTCTTTGGGTTTTGATCGCAACACAAGCCGTCGTCATCGCTTGGGTTAGATCGCGTAAATATATAAATGTGTCGTTAAACCCGCCACCACCCGACACAGCCAACTAGTAAGGTTTGTCACGTCAACAGAACGTGGCCAATGCTTTACTAGTGTAGTGGGTTCCAGGGAGACCAGAGACGGAGCGCTTGAGGCACACGTTAATTCAATACAACTGCGGGATACACGGGACCCTAACACAGAGGGGTAGTGGCCCCTCTACCCGATACCCAAGGAGGTACAGCCTCTGGGCTCGCGTGTCCTAATCACTGGGACTACACCCGCATTCATCGGGCTCAGGGCACCCGACCCCACTGGCCCACTCTTAGAAGGACGGCGGGTCTGGGTGTTCCCAGGGTCCTAGCCTCGCTGGTCTTCTTTCTTCAGCTTGACGACGACTGCCAGACTCGCCCAGAGGTCCGGCTTTTATACCCGTGCCCGGGTCTCTCCGCCCCTGGCCACGCCTCCCTTTCTGGAACTCTCCAGGGGGCTCTGGAATATCCCCCCAACCCCTCCCTTGGGGTTGGGGGGGCCTCGTGTCCCAACGGCCCGGCTCACCCTGCCTATCCCGGCTTACCACCCCCTATGGACACACGCGTGCTGCTACAGGTAAGGGTGCATAACAATGCCTGACACCGACGCTACACTAGTACAGCACTAGTCTATAGTGTACTGTATAGTGTAGTGTATATAGTAGTGTATAGTATAGTGTATAGTGTAATGTATAGTTTAGTGTATAGTTTAATGTATAGTGTACTGTATAGTGTAGTGTATATAGTAGTGTATAGTGTAGTGTATAGTAGTGTATAGTGTAGTGTATAGTGTAGTGTATAGTGTAGTGTATAGTAGTGTATAGTGTAGTGTATAGTGTAGTGTATAGTAGTGTATAGTGTAGTGTATAGTAGTGTATAGTGTAGTGTATAGTGTAGTGTATAGTAGTGTATAGTGTAGTGTATAGTAGTGTATAGTGTAGTGTATAGTGTAGTGTATAGTAGTGTATAGTGTAGTGTATAGTAGTGTATAGTGTAGTGTATAGTGTAGCGTATAGTGTAGTGTATAGTGTAGTGTATAGTAGTGTATAGTAGTGTATAGTGTAGTGTATAGTGTAGTGTATAGTGTAGTGTATAGTAGTGTATAGTAGTGTATAGTAGTGTATAGTGTAGTGTATATAGTAGTGTATAGTGTAGTGTATAGTGTAGTGTATAGTAGTGTATAGTGTAGTGTATAGTAGTGTATAGTAGTGTATAGTGTAGTGTATATAGTAGTGTATAGTGTAGTGTATAGTAGTGTATAGTAGTGTATAGTGTAGTGTATAGTGTAGTGTATAGTAGTGTATAGTGTAGTGTATAGTGTAGTGTATAGTAGTGTATAGTGTAGTGTATAGTAGTGTATAGTGTAGTGTATATAGTAGTGTATAGTGTAGTGTATAGTAGTGTATAGTAGTGTATAGTGTAGTGTATAGTGTAGTGTATAGTGTAGTGTATAGTGTAGTGTATAGTGTAGTATACTAGTACAGCACACCGGTGTGTTGCAGAGCCAGGCCACAACATTGACAAACTGAGTACGACGTTTCGCCAGTAATTACAACTAGCTTCATCAGGCGAAAGCCAGATTTGTGGAGAAGTCCACGTTTCGTTCCTTGTATAGAGGAGTAGATGTGGTGACCACGCTTCTGCGCTCTTGGGGATGCTCGCAAAATGTGCGTTGGTTCATTATGAGACCTCTAAGAAAAGTTGGCGACATAAGGCGGAGGATTTGGAAGGCACACGAAATGAAACGATGGCTGTGCGTGGACACCGCGACAATGTTTGGGCTCTCGGCGCGGCCCCCCTGAGTTTGGTTCAGCTCGGGGGGGGGTCCATCCAGAGGCGGGTTGCCCTCAAGGTGCTCAACACCGGCACGGGACCCGTCATCACCATCATCACCACCATCTTCACCATCATCAGCATCATCATCACCATCATCATCACCGTCATCGTCATCATCACCATTATCATCATCATTACCATCACCACCATCACCACCATCATCACCATCATCACCATCATCATCATTACCATCATCATCATCACCATCATCATCACCATCATCACCATCATCACCATCACCATCATTACCATCATCACCATCTTCACCATCATCACCATCATCATCATCATTACCATCACCACCATCATCATCATCATCATCACCGTCATCGTCATCACCATCATCGTCATCATTACCATCATCATCATCACAGTCATCATCACCATCACCACCATCATCACCATCATCATCACCGTCATAATCACCATCATCACCATCATCACCGTCATCGTCATCATTACCATCACCATCATCATCACCATCATCATCACCATCATCACCATCATCACCGTCATCGTCATCACCATCATCACCATCATCATCACCATCATCATCACCATCATCATCACCATCATCATCACCATCATCATCACCATCATCGTCATCACCATCATCACCGTCATCGTCATCATTACCATCATCACCATCATCATCATCACCATCATCACCATCATCACCACATCATTATCACCATCATCACCGTCATCGTCATCATCACCATCATCGTCATCATCACCATCATCACCATCATCACCATCATCATCACCGTCATCACCATCATCACCGTCATCGTCATCATTACCATCACCAGCATCATCACCATCATCACCGTCATCGTCATCATCACCATTATCGTCATCATCACCATCATCACCATCATCACCGTCATCACCATCATCATCACCATCATCACCATCATCACCATCATCACCGTCATCATTACCATCATCACCATCATCACCGTCATCATCACAATCATCGTCATCACCATCACCACTATCATCATCACCACCGTCATCATCATCATCATCACCGTCATCATCATCATCACCATCATCATCACCGTCATCGTCATCATCATCATCACCATCATCATCACCATCATCATCATCATCGTCATCATTACCATCACCATCATCACCATCACCATCATCACCATCACCGTGATCGTCATCATTACCATCACCGTCATCATCATCACCGTCATCGTCATCATCACCGTCATCATCACCACCATCATCATCATCATCACCGTCATCACTGTCATCGGCATCATCACCGTCATCATCACCATCACCGTCATCGGTGGACCAAGTAACTCGCCTCACGTGGTGTGCGACCCCTCAACAACAATAGACTACGCCCATGGGCGGAGTTGTGGGGTGGAGGGGGGCAATGCCCCCCCGTGCCCCCCTAAACTGCACACCTTTATTAATTTATTTTCAGTAGTTTACAATAAGGGAGGGGTGGAAGTTGTATTATTATTATATGAACCCGCCATTCCTAACGCGAGGGACAACGCGAACCGGGACCCAACTGCACTGCCATGCCGCTGTGCTTTGCACATAGAGAGTGATGCAACTTATGCCACCGCATTTTTCGTGTTCAAGTTCACTTACGAAATGATTACACAAACCCCCTGCCACTACCCCCCCACCCGGTCCCCGATAAAAATAGAAGTCAAACTCTGCCGATGAATACGACGCAAATCCTGATGCTGCTTTCTGGCTCTAAATCAGTGGCCGTTCTTCATAACCTGGTGGGGGGGGGGGGGGCATCACGCTGCGCCCCCTGGGGATGCGAGACGCCCTTTCTGGGGGTGCGAGACACGGACAGACTCGTTTTTTTTAGAAGGTCAATAATCTAAAACACAAATCGAGCACGGGCACGTCAGTACAAACTTACTTTGTTTTCACCAAACCTACGTCTCTATTCACATTGTACTTGATTTGTTTACGATTGAGAGCCCATGGGGTGGAGTAGAGGTTAAGAATCACGTCTCTAAATGTTCGCGTTGCAGCTCTCTATCTCGTCTCAACGAGAGCATCGTGGGGGGTGTGGGGAGGGGTGTTTGAGGAAGGGAGGGGGAGTGGTTGTCGTGACTGTACTTAGTAGGAATGTGGAATTTCCACGACTGATTCAGGACCGTTCACAGAGAAGAGGCCTCAACGTAGCCCAGTGCTCGCTTGAGGTTCAGTCTTTACGACGAGACGATCGATCGAGTTCCAGTAAACATGGTTGGTATGAAAACAAAAAGACCAACATTTATTTAACTCGTCATTGTACAGCACGCTAAGCACACAACACAGTAGCGATCACACAAGCGGGGAAATGTACAATTGTTCACAACGCGACACACCCTCAGGCAAGCACCCTCCTGAGCGCGTGTCGCGAGACTCGGTGAGGCTTTCCTGGGAAATTGATCACGAATCATTATTATGAGAAGAATGGAGCGGTGACGCAATGGTTAGCGCACCGTCCTCTGAACCTAGTGACCTGACCTTCATCGCCAGCCACGGTCAACATAAATGGCAGGCGATGTCCGAATCGGCCCCCTTCACCAGCCTGCACTGACCAGCACGGTGAAGTATGGTCATACAACCCCCATTATAGATACGGCTCGGGTAGGCCTTCGTCCAGCAGTGCGTTGACAAAGGATCTGCTGATTATGGTTTGTGTTATTATCACGAACGACACTCACGGTGCTGAGACGCGGTCGGTTTGGCGTTATTACCCAATGACGCATCCCACGTGACGCTCTCCTGGCGGCACGATGAGGGCCTAGCAGACGAGCAATCAGCGGCTCTCACAGCAAGCAGTGCACCACCTTGTGCGGGGCAGCAGTCTCAGAATATGACGTTACAGAGACGCTTCTGAAGTCTCCGCAACAGGCCTCACCGTCCACACGCATGGACCACATCCGCAGTGCCCTGCTGCAGAAATTGCCGAATTAAGCCACAAACCACGTTTGTCGTGGTGGTGGTGGTGGTGAGCATTGTTTGCGAGGCTGCTGGAGATCGAGATGATGCCAATCAGCTCGTCATCAACTCGCCACACTCGCACCGAAGGTGAGCCGTGGCTGTGAAGAACGAACGCCAGTTCCAGGTGCAATCGAACCGTGGGAGTCGAACCCGCGTCCTCAGTGGTCCTGGATCAGAGTCCCTGACGGAGCTCAGCCACCTATGGCCGCGTTCCCTCGTGGACACCCGCCCCCAACCTCCTTCCCGGCATGCAACACGTAACTCCGTCACAATCGCGCTCCAGAATCCCATCTGGATTTCGTGGTGGTTCCGCACTGACCCCACTCACCAACCCCCCACACACATTTTTGAATATTATAACAACGTAAAACAACCTAAACAACACAGAACACGAATCTAATTATACGATGTGCGTGGGCTAGATTGGGTATTCATGAAAAGAACGGGGTTTTGTAACGGATGCACCAGGGATTCCCAAAATTAGCTCGGTGTTGCGGTACTGGGGTCAGGATACCCACCGAATGTCTGTACCTTTACGTTTTTCGCAAAACCTTAAAGAAAAGAACCCCGCCACAAAGAAAAAGGAATGAAGATCCGAAGCCGGCGGTCTCTCTCTGCCCCTCGGCGGTCACTTTCCACCCTTCCTCATCGTCTTCATCAGCCAAACCTCCACTTCCAATCCCCTCTCCTGCCGGGAAAACAACAACAACAACAATTATTACCACCGTCATCGTTGCCTTCAGATGGTTGTTGGCTTCAACGCCTTTGACCCAAAACGTCGTCCTTTGATTAAATTCCGTCACGAGCTGTATTGGTCAGAATTTCATATCAATGCTTTGCCGCAGTGCAGCTAATGACTCGTCACGCGGCCTCAACGCGACAATTTGTCGTGAGGAAGCTTCGAGTAAACGTCGGTGAGATCTGGGCCATTGGAATCGCCCAGGGAAGTGCAGTAGGGAGAGAGGTGACATCGTAGGCGCAGTCTGACTTATATACAGGGTGCTTCAAAAAGATGTGAACACTTCCGAGAATTTGCAACAACACCACGAGAAATGGGCTGCCTCCGGGCTCTGGAGACCACTTGGAGATGATTCCAGGCACGCGTGTAGTAACTACTACACGTGTAGTAGCTACTACACGCGTGATGAAGGCTACTACACATGTAGTACCCAATGACATGTAGTAGCTACTACACGTGTAGTAGCTACTACATGTGTGATGAAGGCTACTACACATGTAGTAGCTACTACATGCGTGATGAAGGCTACTACACATGTAGTACCCAATGACATGTAGTAGCTACTACACGTGTAGTAGCTACTACATGTGTGATGAAGGCTACTACACATGTAGTAGCTACTACATGTGTGATGAAGGCTACTACACATGTAGTACCCAATGACATGTAGTAGCTACTACACGTGTAGTAGCTACTACATGTGCGATGAAGGCTACTACACGTGTAGTAGCTACTCTGTAGTAGCTACTTCAGATACGGGCCCCGCGCTAAACTCTTTCAAGCTATCAATTCCGGTTCAGTAATTCTGCACTTGCTCTATTACTACAGTACTATGCCGCCTTCAACTTTTATGAACGACTGGGTGTTTAAGGTTAGCGATTTGTCGTATTATCCGGCTGTATAGAAAATGAAAAAAATACAATTACTTTGCTAAGCAAGTTAGATATTTTAGAAATTTCTGTTTTAATATGTACGTGGTTTTATTTATTTATTTCGGGCCCCTTTCTGACAACATGAAGCTACAGGCCCCGCACTAGCTGAGTGCGGCGCTGGGGCCAGTCGGAGTGAGTCGATGACGGGTCTATGGACACCGCGCGCTGCGCCGCGTGCAGTGTCCATGGCGACGTCTGCGTGGCGAGACGCGTCGCCTGTTTTCGTGATCATCGCGCTCACGGCGCTCGAGAAAAACACAAACAACGCAGGGATGGAGCGAGTGGGCCCCCCCCCTCACCGCGCCCCCCCGCCCCCCGTGTCCCTCCCCTCGAGATACCTGGGGCGGTGAGCTCAGCCGGCACGCGGTTGCCGTCTCCTCCCATCGCCCCTCCTGTGCTGACTCCGCTTCCTATGGTGGCGCTTCATGGGCACAACGACCACCACCACCATTACAGTCACATCTTTAGACCACCACCACCACCACCAACACCACCAGCACCACCAGCACCATCAACACCACCAGCACCACCACCACCACAGTCACATCGTTCGTTAGACCACCGCCAACAACACCACCAACACCATGGTCACTACCACCAACACCACCAATACCACCACCAAAACCACTATTACCACCAGCACCACCAACACCATCAACACCATCACCACCACCATCATCAATACCACCAACACCATCGCCAACACCAATACCACCACCATCACCACCAACACCACTAACGCCACCACCACCACCAACACCACCAACACCACCATCGTCAACACCACCATCGTCAGCACCACCAGCACCACCACCAAACAAAGCAAACAACAAAGATCCCCCGTATAGCCTGTAACAGACTGTTGGGACAAGTGCTGTCAGCAAGCACCTATGAAGGCCGGCACGGCACACGAGGGGGTGGGTGGCCAGCACCACGCCCGTCTGCCTTTGTCTCCCCAGTAGTGATGTTTACACACCGCACCAGGTACTCATTTGAGGCTGAGTCGACCTAGGGGATGCCCAGCACGGTTCAGATAATCATCACCGGTGTTGGCCGTGAGTGGGAATCGAACTCGGCTCGCCAGTTTCGTATCGCAGCGCGCTAATCACTACACCACCACTCCCATCACCAACACTACCACCACCTTCACCACCACCTTCACCACCACCACCAGCACCACCACCAGCACCACCAGCACCGCCACCTGCTCTATTGCTATGCACACCTCTTGTCTCTCTATTTGCTCGTCTCACCTTCGGTTTGTATTGGCGGGTCATCGCCTCGAAGTTAGTTTCATTTCTGCACGGCTTCAGCTTTCTGCGGACACACGCGTGCGTTTATAAAAACAACGTTAGACCAGCGTGGTGAAGTATGGCCAAGCAACCACAGTGGCCAAAACGTGCGGGAAGTCACCCGGCAGTGGACTGATTAGACGGGTTCGTTTTCATGATCGGCCAGGATGAATACACCGCTGGATGAAGGCCTCCCCAAGCCTCTCACGCCTTCCCGCAGCGGGCTGCGTCTCTCTTTAAGAGCCCCGTATCTCTAAAGTCATCATCGTTGCTGTCTTATGGGTCATGCCTCTAAGTGATCCGGCCAAATGCACGTCTGGAAACCCGTCACCACCCGACACGGCCGAACAAGTAAAACATGTCACGCGGTGGCCGGCACGTCAACGTGCTATTGTTGTTGTTGTTGTTGTTCCAGCTCTCATTTATCACGGCCAAGTTTAGCAGCGATTAGATTCGCGACATTTCGCTTGAAACCGCGGCAAGCGTCTTTCACGTCGTGAAGCCGTCTCTGCCCGGCCCTCTGGTCCAACCGCGAATACGTCGCTGGGTGGTGGAGAGTTTTCAAAGCAATAAAAATCGGCGGGATCTCTGTGTTTTTAAATCCTTTATATTAAGTTCACTTGCGCGCTTGCTTGCTTGTTTACGACCGTGCAAATCTTTCGGTCGTTTTTTAACCCCCTTCCCGTGATCCAATCGAGCTGACATTTAGCACACAGACTCGTTGTGCGTGACAATTAATGTTCGTGAAATTTTTTTTTCCAAAATTTTACACTTTTTAGGACAAAAATATTATATTTAATTTTCCAATTGCTTAATGCTGGCATGCAATCATCTGACCCATATGTGGCAGCCATCTCAAGCCAGAGGACGAGAGGACTCTAGCCGCCACGCATATAAAGGATTTATAGTGAAAAACTTTGTTTTTACGTGTTAATTTTTTTCAACCCATGAATCCATGCATCTCGTGACATTGGCTGCGACACCCTCCGTGTCTGTTATTACCTGAGCAGGACTTGAACCCATTCGTCTCCCCGATACACACACCACTCTCTCCCTCTTCTGCCCCTGAACCTGTCGGGACACGCGGGCACATGGCAATTAATTATGTAATGATCTTGCTTATTGTACTTGCTTAAGTAAAATTACTAAAACTAAAACTTGTTATTTTATGAAACTAAACTTTTTATTCTACCAGGTAAGGCCCACTGAGCTGTGTAGCTCTTTATTCAGAAGCGACCTGGCTATCACAAATGATAGCTGAACGAAGCGGCTTATCACGTGGAGATTTATAGCAGACAACTACTCTAAACGCGTGTGTCTAAGTGTGGAGGGGAAAACCGGCGGACCCGGAGAAAAATCCACGCGACCACGGGGAGAGAGACGCAAACTCCAAATATACAACAGCAGGCGTCAGGGTCGCGATCGAAACCACTACCTCCTGTATACCGGGCGAGGTAGTTAACATCTCGCCACCGCTGCGAGATCTTATTACTTATTTGTAATTGTTTACCCAGGAAATCCTCGCTCAGTCGCAAAGGCGCCCAAGTCAAAAATCGGAAGCCCTTTTGTTACGTGAGGCACAAGGCACACGCGTGACCACAGCGCCACCCTGCCGCACTGTGAGTGTGCGTGTGAGTGTGTCTGTGTGTGCGTGTGTGTCTGTGTGTGTGTGTGTGCGTGCGTGTGAGTGTGTGTCTGTGTGAGTGTGTCTGTGTGTGCGTGTGTGTCTGTGTGAGTGTGTCTGTGTGTGCGTGTGTGTCTGTGTGAGTGTGTGTGTGCGTGTGTGTCTGTGTGAGTGTGAGTGTGTCTGTGTGTGTGTGAGTGTGTGTGTGTCTGTGAGTGTGTGTGTCTGTGTGTGTGAGTCTGTGTGTCTGTGTGTGTGCGTGTCTCTGTGTGTGCGTGTGTGTCTGTGTCTGTGTGTGTGCGTGTGAGTGTGTCTGTGAGTGTGCGTGTGAGTGTGTGTGTCTGTGTGTGTGAGTCTGTGTGTCTGTGTGTGTGCGTGTCTCTGTGTGTGCGTGTGTGTGTCTGTGTGTGCGTGTGAGTTTCTGTGTCTGCGTGTGCGTGGGGAGCCGTGGCGTAGCGGTTAGCGCTGCACTACGAACCCGGTCACCCGAATTCGATTCCCGCTCACGGCCAAAACCAGTGACGATTATCTGAACCGCTCTTGTGCCTCCCCCTAGGTCTACTCGGCCTCAAATGAGTACCTGGTGCGGTGTGTAAACATCGCCACTGTGAGAGCCGAAGGCGGCCGGGCGTGGTGTTGTCCACCCACCCCCTCGTGTGCCGTGCCGGCCTTCATAGGTGCTACTCGCTAACAGCACTTTGCCCCCAACAGTCCGTTCCAGGCTATACGGGAGGATCTTTGTCTTTGTGTCAGTTCCATCACAGTCACATCGCAGCACGCGCTCCGTTGCAACGGAAGAAGCGACATCTGAAGGGGCCCTGAAGCCGCATGAACAAAACCCGGGGCGGCAGTGTCGGTCCGTGGCTTTACCCAGTGAATGTCATTTGAGGGTCATATCGAAACGTGGGTTAATGATGCCGGAACGGTAATAGGCCTGCTCCCGTTGTCGTGCCACGTGTTTCGGTCAACACTCGCGCAGTGTTAACCAGGGCGTCCGCTGGGTTTCGAAGCGTGCGCGAGCCTCTGCAGAAGCCGGCAGCGCGTCATTCGGCACGATGTCCGACGTTTCGCGCCATCGACCCGCTCAACAACACGCGGTGCAACCCCAAAAAAACACACCGGTGAGGTGAGCGTGGGATCAACTTCGTACCCACCTCGCGTAATCAATGCAGCCGATCCTTCTCAATTCTTTGATGTAACATTTCAGGTGTTTCTGTTCGAAGGGTTTTTTCTCGACAGATTTCCAGTCACAGTGACAGCCATTGTAGGCTTCGCTTTGGGGCACTGCACACGCGGACGAGGAGGAGCGGAGAACGATCGTCAAGCGTGCAGCGTGCAGCCTGCAGCCTGCAGAATGCAGCGTGCAACGTGTGCGGTGGAAATTGCATTCCAGATGGTCACCGGTTCTATCTCCCGGCGCGGCATTTGAGACGACGGTGAAAGTTTCTTAAATAGCCCCAACCCCCACCAACCCGCCACCCGAACGCAGTCGCCACTTCACCGGGCTGGCCGAGACATCCCGGGACAGATTTCGACGACTCGAGGTGCGCGCCTGAGTTCGTGAGCAACACTCATCAATCACCGCCACCATCATCATCTCATCAATCACCGCCACCACCACCGCCACCACCACCGCCACCACCATCATCATCTCACTGCCGGCAACAGCGATGCTCGATCTGGGTTCCTTTGCCCCCGGGAACCCCCCCCCCAATCCCCCAACTCACCTCTCCACATACGGCCAACAGAGGCAGTGAATGACAAGAATCATGAAGGCCGTTACCAATTACTCATTTGAGGCTGAGTCGATCTCCACCGTTTTCAGAGTCGCCACTGATGTTGACCGTGAAAGGGAACCGAACTCGAGTCGCCGGGTGCGCGGCGCGCTAACCGCTACACTAACGCTCGCAGCACGTGCACACAAAGACAAAGATCCCCCGTGTAGTCTTAACAGACTGGAGGGGCAAGTGCTGTTATCGAGCGCCTGTGGAGGCCTGCACGGCACGCGAAGGGTGTTGGTGGCCAGCACCACGCCCGGCCGCTTTTGTCTCCCTAGTAGCGATGTTCACACACCGCACCACGTTTGAGGCTGAGTCGACCTAGGGGAGGCCCAGGACCGGTTCGGATAATCGTCACCCGGTGTTGGCCGTGAACGGGAATCGAACTAGGCTCGCCGAATTTGGCTCGCCGGGTTCGTAGCGCAGCGCGCTACACGCTACACCGCCGCTCTCCACATGCAGACACACACAGTGACACACACACAGACACACGCAGACACACACAGTGACACACACACAGACACACGCAGACACACACAGTGACACACACACAGACACACGCAGACACACACAGACACACACACAGTGACACACACACGCAGACACACACAGACACACACAGACACACACACAGTGACACACACACAGACACACACACAGTGACACACACACACATACACACACAGACCGACACATACACACACACAGACACACACACAGTGACACACACACACAGTGACACACACAGTGACACACACAGTGACACACACACAGACACACACAGTGACACACACACAGTGACACACACAGACACACACAGTGACACACACACAGACACACACAGTGACACACACACACAGTGACACACACACAGACACACACAGTGACACACACACACAGTGACACACAGACACACACAGTGACACACACACACAGTGACACACACACAGACACACACAGTGACACACACACACAGTGACACACACACAGACACACACAGTGACACACACACAGTGACACACAGACACACACAGTGACACACACACACTGTGACACACACACAGACACACACAGTGACACACAGACACACACACACAGACACACACAGACACATGCAGACACACACACAGACACACACACTGACACACACAGACACACGCAGTGACATACACACAGACACACACACACAGACACACGCAGTGACACACACACAGACACACACACAGACACACACCGCATGGAGAAGATTCGACGAACCTCGCTGGCGGTATGCACTCAATGGCAGGGAACAAACTCGAAACGTTTGACAATTAACATTTCGCTGCAAGCAACGGGCAGATGCACACGTCCGCATACCCCACGTGATTTGCCCATTCGCACCTGCGCGTGTGCGAACAATAATTGTGCCAAGTTTTGGAAAGGGGGGGGGTAAAAAACAATAATTGCGTTGTCTGCGCGCGCGCATCCACATTGACATCGATGTCTATTTACCTGTCACTGCAAGGGCAGCGATGCACAGCACTAGGATCGCGAACAGAGTCACGCCGACCGCCATGGCAAGACAGCCGCAAATCTTCGCCTCTCGTCTCGCCCTGCTGGAGCGTGTGCCGAGCGCGGCCCCGCGCCTCGATTTTATAGCTGGCGAGTGCGGCGGGGGGGGGGGCTCGCGGATTCTTGTAACGCGCGCGGTTTATAGGAAGTCGCAGACTCGGTGATTCCCCTTGAGCCGTGTGTGCACGTGTGTGTGCGCGTGTTATATGTGTGTGTTGTGCGTCTGTCTTTGTTAGACCTTGGTACGTTCTCGCTTACAGACTTGCCCCAAACAGTCTGTTGAAAGGCCATGTACGGGGGGGGGGATCTTCGTGTCTTTGTGTGTACCCCAGAGCTCCGGTTTGGCACAAGTCTGTTTTTATTGTGTGTGACAGCTGAAACAAACATTGACCCCCCCCCCCCCACACATGTACCTAGAGAAGAGACAAAGACCCCCCGTGTATCCCACTCAGGTTGTTGGGGCAAGTGCTGTTAGCGAGGTGCTGTTCGTGCCGGCAGGGCGCACGAGGGGGTCGCGATGGTCGCTGTGTTTGTTGAACGTTGGGGACTTGGCCGGTGGGCAGCAGACGCAAGTGCAGCTCAATCGATCGTTGTGCTCGTTCCTCGAAGCTGCCGCGTCTGAACCAGTTCGGGGCACGCGCTCCACTCACCAAGCCGCAATTGACCCCGGAGCAATTGAAGCGTTGTGGTCAAACAACCCCCACAATGCCGTGCACGCGTGCGGGAGGAGGGTCATCGTCTGGTGTTTGTGTTACACGCTGACGGGCGCTCGAGATTGACAATCTGGTCAGCGCATCGTGTAGGGCTTTAACCGGGCAGAGCTTTATGGCGTTTATCCAGCTCCAAAGGTCACTGTAAACCGATGACAAGCACGATAACGTGTGTGCCTGTGCGTAGGGGTTCCCCATTCGATTGGTTTGTTGATTGCGGGCCCAAGCAAAACGTCCTCATCGTCTCCGTTGCCTTTGCCAAGAACGCGGCCACGTGTCCGTTTGTGGATTGGGGGATCGCCCCGTCCCTCCTCGTCCCCCCCTTTGCTCGTGAACCCGGGGGACGCTCCTGGTGTCCGGTCACCCGCAGGGCCGTTCTATCGACGCCAAATGCCGGAGCATCGCACGGCAGACGCAGCAAAGTCTCGACCACCGAGGGAGCGCTCAACAGCGGTCTTGCCGAGACCACCACTGTCGTTCCAGGCGGAGAGAGAAGGTGGAAACGAATCGGACTCGGATACAATGATGTGCAACCAGTATGGGAATACGCAGGGTGCTTCAAAAAAATGTTGACACTTACATGGGACTATCGTTTTTAATGGGAAAAGAACGGATAATGCACTAACATGATAACAAATGTCATGTTAATAGCTTCAAAAAGTCAAAGAGTCTACAATTTCAATTTAAAGCTTTCGTGACTTCAGGGATTCATATTCTTAGTTCTTTCGGTAAAGTCACGTAGAAGGGAAACAATAAAATAATAAAAATATAAAACAATAAAGAAACGTCGTGAGAATTGTATTGTTTTATATGTTTATTATTTTATTATTTCCCTTCGACGTGACTTTACCGAAAGAACCAAGAATATGAGTCTCCACTTGTTCGCCATCGTTGTCAACACGTGCCTGGAATCTTCTCCAGGTGGTCTCCAGAGCCCGGAAACACATTGGTCGTGGTGTCGTTGCAAATTTTCAGAGGTGTTCACATTTGTTTGAAGCACCCTGTGTGTATATATTCACATTTGCCAGAAGTCGCAAAACGGATTATCCCCAAATTAAGCGAATCGAGATGTGAAACCAGTGGGCAAAGCCTGGACAAAGAGCTCAATAAGAATGTGGAGAGAGCGAGGCGGGTGGGGGGGGGCTCTCTACGGGGTCTACAACAGGACCCGAGATGATGATGATGGTGGTGGTGATGCTGGTGGTGGTGGTGATGGTGGTGATGGTGGTGGTGGTGGTGATGGTGGTGGTGGTGGTGATGGTGGTGATGGTGGTGATGATGATGATGATGGTGGTGGTGATGGTGGTGATGATGGTGGTGTTGGTGGTGATGGTGATGGTGGTGGTGATGGTGGTGGTGGTGATGGTGGTGGTGGTGATGGTGGTGGTGGTGATGGTGGTGGTGATGGTGGTGGTGATGATGATGATGGTGGTGATGATGATGATGGTGGTGGTGATGGTGATGGTGGTGATGATGATGGTGGTGATGATGGTGATGGTGGTGATGGTGGTGATGGTGGTGGTGATGATGATGGTGGTGATGATGATGGTCGTGGTGGTGGTGGTGGTGATGGTGATGATGATGGTGGTGGTGATGGTGGTGGTGATGGTGGTGATGATGATGGTGGTGGTGATGGTGATGGTGGTGATGATGATGGTGGTGAAGGGGGCTGATGGTGGTGATGGTGATGGTGATGATGATGGTGGTGATGATGATGGTGGTGGTGATGGTGATGATGGTGGTGATGATGATGGTGGTGGTGGTGGTGGTGATGGTGATGATGATGGTGGTGGTGATGGTGGTGGTGGTGATGGTGGTGATGGTGATGATGATGGTGATGTTGGTGGTGATGATGATAGTGGTGGTGGTGAAGACGACGAAGCCGCCAGAGAGAAGCTGCAGGGCACGGGCGGCGCTGGGAACCGACGGAGCGGTGGGGGTTGAGTGGAGCCGGGTCCGCTCCGTCCCCTCTCCTCCCGTCGTGAATCCTGACAGGAGGTAGAGGGGGGGGGTACAGGTCGGCTAGATAAACAACAACAACGATGAAGAAATAAAGTTAGGGAACGATGAGTCGAGACTCTGCGTTGTGTTCTGTCCTCCGGAGAAGTGGGCGACTCCCCAACAGCTGATCACTAAGGGGGGGGGGGGGGGGGGGGGTGTTGAAACGGTGAAATTTTATTTAAATGTCTTCTTCAGAAGGGCAGTGGTGCATCTGCAATAGCGACCAGAGCCTCACCCTCCTCGTCACAGCACCACAGCCTCAATCTCCTGAGGCCAGCCCTAATCTCAACTGGAGGCGCGTGCCCAGTACCAATCAGCCATTGCATTCACTGAAATAATAATAACAGCAGCAGTGACAAACACACGCCTCGCTACCCCTGGCTATGAGCAGAGTGCACAGTCGTGACCGTGGTTCACCATGGGTGAGCTCACGCGTGGTTCACCATGGGTGAGCTCACGCTCGCCCCCAACGCGTGAAGACGATCCCAGTGCGAGTTTGAAATCGTCGACGGCAGGAGGGAACCGGCCTAATGTGCCGCATGGAACTCTTTCTCCGCGGGGGCGTTCACACAAACGCGCCCGGGGTCAAGGTACAGGCCCCGATCGTTAAAATCATTCCGTTTAATATAAATGGAAGTGTTAAAGGGATCGAGAAACGAAACTGATAAGTCACCCTGTACCAAGGCCCCCAATATATTGCTATAAAATAGATTTTTGTTAATATGATTGTGGTTATGGTTGTACTTTATTAATCCCTAATCTCTGCCATTACATAGAATGAAACAATAAAGGGTAAAAAAAAACAAAGCAATGTAATGCAATACACTATTAGACATTATTGTAAAACATAAATAAAAAGTCCATCCTGTGTGTTAGTGATTTTTTAAATATTTTAGGCAGGAAATGGCAGGATATTCGTTTTCAAATTTAGATATTTTTTTCTGGGGGGGGACCCCCACACCCCCCGGAAGATTTTCTTCCCCCCAATGTTGACTCCATGGCCACGGCCCTGCCCTGTACGGATTGAAAACTCGCTTCTTTGGAGCTGCTGCTCGTGTTTAGTTCGTTGTCCTCCCCGCCGCACCTCCCGTTAGCTGGCCACGCATCGTGCCAGCAAAAAGAAGTTCACCAAACGTACATGTACGTGCATGCGTACATGTACGTGCATGCGTACACAGTGACGGATTGTCGTGGTAGCAAAAGTAGCTACAAATGCTACGGGCCCGCACTTTCAAGGGCCCCGCGCTAAACGCTTCAAGCTGTCAATTCAGGTTCAGTGATTCTGCACTTGCTCTATTACTACAGTACTATACTGCCTTCAACTTTTATGAACGACTGGGTGTTCAAGGTTAGCGATTTGTCGTATTATCTGGCTGTATAGCAAATGAACAAATACAATAACTTTAGCATGCAATTAAAACATGTATGTGTTTTAATATTTAAGTGTTTTTTTAAAATTAAGGGCCCCTATAGAACATATGGTTGAGACGTAAGAGGCTCCAGCGAGGCGAATCGAAGGGGCGGGGGGGGTAATGCAACCGAATGGGAAGACTGGTCGAGAGAGAAAGAGAAAAAACACACGCAGGTTACCGAGCGCGCTTCGTGACCACGTTTACCTGGTTCACGTGGTCACGAAGCGCGTGCGTGGGTACACCACCGTGGATCGCAGGTCGCGCGCGCGGTGGGGTAAAGTGTGGGTACGCGCGCCTCTTCCAAGACGCCTGGTCCGCGTGGAAGAGTAGGCCAAATAACCCTCCACAGCTCCCTCTAGTGGAGGGTTCTTTCGCCTGCAGTGGCGGAGGTCGACCAATTGGAGGGGCTTCCACCTTTTACTTTTGTAAGTGAGCGGCGGAGGGAGAATGAACCACGCAGCGATTTGGGCCTCCACGCGGTTTGGAAGTGGTGGGCGCAGTCAACACTTCACAATGAAGGTTTCTTTGTCGGGCAGGTCGCGTCAATATGTGTCGTTAACCTCGCCACCACCCGACACAGCCGATAAGTGAGACGGTTTGTCACGGGAAACTAAACGTGCCAATTCGTTATCAGTCGAGCACGCCGGTGTGTTGGGAGTGTAAACACGCAACATTTACAATTCGAGTACGACGTTTGGCACTCAATTGTCGTCGATCTGCCCCAAACAGCCACTATTATGGGTAATATTGGTCGCAAAAGCCGACGTGTTCTACTGACTAACCTCTGTGGGTAGGATACCTTCTTCAAACCAAAATGCCATTTTATTTTTGCAGCAATAGATTCAGGAGCCAAATGCCAATGTCGATGTCTCATCTGCTGGCTACGACCAGAGGGCCTTCAGGAGAGAGAGATAGAGAGAGAGTTCGCGTGGTATTGCTGCTCCACCCCATCCTCCGGTGAAGGAGCGCAGGTCACAGCGGGTTTACTGCATGGCCCGTGGTGTGGGCTGCATGGCCCTGGTGATGTTCTGATACGGTTGATGATTCCGCCGGCGTCTAGGAGGAATGTCCAAGCCAGGAGGCGCGATGACATTCGGGTCTCCGTTCGCCGGGCAGCGATCTTCTGGGCGTGCGGAACCATTCGGATTGTTAGATCCCCGGAGAGACGACGATGCCTCCCTCGGTCGCTCTTCGTCGTGAACCGATGACACCTTGTCTATAACGAGGCCACTGGCCACTGGAGGCCGCTACAATATATATTTGAAAAAACGTCCATCAGTTGTTGAATGGAATCGCGACCATCGTGGTGAGCGGGTGACGAATCCCGACAGGCCTAAATATATTAGAACCCAGACATTGGAACTCATTGGCCAGGGTTCGTCCGCGTTGTTCCACTCTGTCCGCACAGCGGCTGAGATTCTAGGATGGGGGCAGCAGCAGCAGCAGCAGCGCGACCCCAGAAGCCGGAGGGTAGGAACTTGAGTCGTTGTTGAGGAGCCGCGATGCGTCTCCACAATGTTGCTTCTTGGGACACATTGGTGTAGGCGCAGAAAACCGGTAACCCTGAACGGATCTGAACAGCCTTCTTCTCCTCCGCGCTCACCACCAGACCGAGCCGGAGTCAGACCGAGAACGCCCTGGGAGCTGGTCGCGGACGTGGCTATTGCGTGCGAGGGATACTCAGGTGAGGGCCATTTAAACCCGTGTGTAAACACTCTGAAGGCGTTTTACTGCGTGGGAATAACATTTTGTCTGGTGTGTTTGTCTTGTGCCACGAGTAATGTGAGCAGTCGGCGCAAACCACCGCATGCCCAGGCAGCTTCTCTTTGGCCAGATAGAGGGGAACTGAACAGTCGCGGCACGGGCTTGAGAAGAGATGGGCCGTGGTACAGAAGATGTGGAGCTGAGTGGACTTGCCAATGCTCTGCACCAGCGGTGTCAATAGGAGGAGGCTCGTGAAGGAGGCGACTGGGCAGTTGGAGGCAGTCGCGCCGTCCATCAACAGCAGGGGACAGGAGCGAAGCTCACAACAACGAGCGGAACGCCGGGCGGATAAACAGCAGCAAGTTGGCGCAGTGGGGAGCACAGGTGGTGCAGCTATGCCACTCATCTCAGTCAGTCAGCCCATGACCCCTGGGGGTGACCCCAGCACCACGCTCGGCCGCGCCCCTGCCTCCCCAGTGATGAAGTTTACACGCCGCACCAGCCACCCATTTAAGGCCGAGTCGACCTAGAGGAGGCTCCGGGGCCGCTTCAAACATTCGCCACTGTTGTCGGACGTCAAGGGGAATCGAACTTGGGTGGCCGGGTTCGTGGCGGCGCGGTGCTAAGCGCTGCGCCACCGCTCCCCATTCACACAACTCGCAAGGGCCGCGGGTAAACATCCCTCCCACGCAGTAAATTCCCCCACACCGACACCGTGCAATTACCATTATATATTTTTATTACGGGTGGAGAATTTACGACTTATTTATTTAATTGCGCCTATAATCGAATGCGCTCGCGTGGACCCCCCCACCCCTCCTCCTCCTCCTCTCCCCCGCGAAGGTGCCACGTGGGAGGCGCAGCTCCGGGTGTCTTCAGGAGGAGGAGGAGGGGGGGTTGCGGAACGAGTTTGTTCTGATTTGCGCTCTCCTGCTGATGTGGCACTGCGATGATGATGATGATGTGCCTTGCAGGTGGGGCCGAAGGGCAGGCAGGTTCGGAGGGGTGGTGGAGAGGGGGAGGGAAGGCCAAAGTGGAAATACCCAGGCAATTAGCAGGCAATTCGCAGGCAATCAGCGTTCATGATTTGCGGAGCAATTTGGTGGCAAGGCGGAGCGTTCGAGCGACTTTATGGCTGCTGTGTTCTTGCGCGAGCCGCGTGGACTCCCGGCTTTATTGCGGCACTGTACACACGCATCACCGATGGTCACCATCAGCAACTAGTTATCATCATCATTATCATCAATCGGGCATGATCATCGCCCTTGTCCCACCCCGGGGAGAGGGTCATTGTAGAGATGGCAGGCCATGATGACGAGCGATGCGAACATGCCGGTGGGGGCGGGGTGTAGGCGTCACTTTCCACCCACCCACCCACGCACCCACCCACCCACGCACCCACGCTCTCACGCACCCACCCACTCACGCACCCACCCACTCACGCACCCACCCACTCACTCATCCACTCACGCACCCACGCACTCACGCACCCACCCACTCACGCGCCCACTCACGCGCCCACTCACGCACCCACCCACTCACGCGCCCACTCACGCACCCACTCACGCACCCACCCACTCGCTCATCCACTCACGCGCCCACTCACGCACCCACCCACTCACGCGCCCACTCACGCACCCACTCACGCACCCACCCACTCGCTCATCCACTCACGCGCCCACTCACGCACCCACCCACTCACGCGCCCACTCACGCACCCACTCACGCACCCACCCACTCACGCACCCACCCACTCGCTCATCCACTCACGCGCCCACCCACTCAGGCGCCCACCCACTCACGCGTCCACCTACTCACGCGCCCACCTACTCACGCGCCCACCTACTCACGCGCCCACCCACCTACTCACGCGCCCACCCACCCACTCACGCACCCACCCACCCACTCACGCACCCACCCACCCACTCACGCACCCACCCACTCACCCATCCCCTCACCCACCCACTCAAGCACCCACCAATTAATTCCCTCACATCCGAGAAATCACGGCAAAGTCGCTTGACGTCACTTCCCACCCACCCATGCACTCACCTCACCCACCCCGCTGCGACGTCACTTCCCACTCTCAAGAGCATCTCGGCGCTTGTTCCTCCGCCTGTCATCGACAGCAGCGATCATCATCATCACAATCATCATCATCATCGACAATCATCATCCACAATCATCAGCCATCATCATCATCCTCCACAATCACCGGTAGCTATCAGTTATCATCGTCACAATCATCCACAACGCTCATCATCATCGTCATCACTGCCGTCGTGTAATTGGAAGACACGTGACACGTGGCTTGACCGACCGCATCTAAACGACGAACAGGGGCAGATTCACGCTTCTCCCTTCGTGAATGGACAAATAAAAACAGAAAACGAAATACACCGCAGGGGAGGGAGCGATGCTGGCCGTGTAAACCCAAACCAAGGGCGGTGGGGCGCCCAGTCGCGTCAGCTGTTGGCAGGGGTTGAGTCTACGGAGACGCTGGCATCGTGAACAAAAAGAGCTTTATAGATCATCGGATTCCTGCAGTATATATTTTATGATTCTGAAGGTGCTGCAGGCTCCGGTGCGGCCACGTGGTTGGGCAGCGGTGTTGTATATGTTGGGTCTTGAAAAATTAATGAAATAATACAAATTTAATTGAAATTGGAAAAATGTGCGATTATTAGAAATTATGCTAATTTATGTATGCCAATTAGTGAGCAAATATTAATTTATGCGAATGTATGTGTCTTCTTGGTTCTTTCGGTAAAGTCACGTAGAAGGGAAATAATAAAAATAAAATAATAAAATTATATTATTTTATGTTTTATTTTCTTTCGGTAAAGTCACGTAGAAGGGAAATAATATAAAAATAAAACATAATAAAATAATATTATTGTATTATTTTTATTATTTTAGAAGATGAATCCCTGCAGTTACGAAAGCTTTAAATCGAAACGAATGTATGTGATTATGCTAATGTAGGTCGTTATGACAATTAGGTTAAGCTTCTTTGTCTCGAGTCGTATTATCAATCGGGAAAATACAATTATTCACGCTTTAACATTTACTGATTATGTCTTAGTGTGTTCATGTCAAGTCTTGAATTCTAATCTCAACGCAGGATACAGTTCTTAAAAATAAGATTATTATGCATTAACTCAGGAAGGAAGCACTCAGACTCATTAAGCAATTTTAATTTTAAACAAAAACATGACACTCTAATATGCGAACTCTCATGCTTGTAATTATCCACGGTACCAACGGGGAAGCAGCCCTCACCGATCCGTACATGTAACCATCAATGATTGCGTTGTTAACTGGGCAACCAAACAATTGATTAGTAACGCGAGCAAATACGGCGATAGGGAAAGTCCTTAAAATATACACGCGACGATATTCATACGAAAGGCAATAAAAAGCAAATTATTATATCCCGAAGGTAAAAGTACACGTCAATAGATTCATCGGCAAGATTGTATAATTAACGAAACGTCTTGAGACAATTGTGTGCAGCGGTGTGTCCTGCTTACGCGAGATGCTTGTCTTTTTGCTAAGCTTCCATTGATTCGTGGGCAGGATTCGGTGTTCAAAAGAAAGGTTTAACACAATATTCTCCCTGTGAGCGTATAGATTCGTAACGAAGGTTTCAAAAGTTTTGTTTGCATCGATGAATCTATTGGTAATTTTACGCAATTAAAAAGAAAAATAATTTAAAAAAATCTAACGACTAATGTACTTATAAACGACCGTATTCGTATCACTCTATGAGCATCAATGTTTTCACAGTCAGCTAATGGTTCATCCTCTTATAATTAGTCTTCTTATGATTGGCTAGGGTTGGTTACATGTGTGTGTGTGTTGGATCGTCTCCTTGGTAATTCTTGTGTTAGTTCGGGTGTGCATGTGTGTGTGTGCGTGTGTGCATGTGTGTGTGTGTGTGCGTGTGTGTGCGTGCGTGTGTGCATGTGTGTGTGTGTGTGCATGTGTGTGTGTGTGTGCGTGTGTGTGCGTGCGTGTGTGCATGTGTGTGTGTGTGTGCATGTGTGTGCATGTGTGTGTGTGTGTGCGTGTGTGTGCGTGTGTGCATGTGTGTGTGTGTGTGCATGTGTGTGTGTGTGTGCATGTGTGTGTGTGCGTGTGTGCATGTGTGTGTGTGCGTGTGTGCATGTGTGTGTGTGCGTGTGTGCATGTGTGTGTGCGTGTGTGTGCGTGTGTGCATGTGTGTGTGTGTGTGCATGTGCGTGTGTGCGTGTGTGCATGTGTGTGTGCATGTGTGTGCGTGTGTGTGTGGTTTTGATTCCCTGGATCAATTCTTTATGTCGAGCGGACGCCGGCGCGGTGAGTGTTGGCGTGTGAAGTGTGAATGCGGGAGTATCATACGGACGCCTTCGGAGCTCCCTCTCGCACGTGGCGTGTCTGCTGTTAACTGCCGTCTCTCTCCATTGCGGGATGAGCTGCGTCGGCACGATGCTTGTCCTTGAAGATGCTGTGTCGCTCGTGTCGCTCGTCCGCTGGCATGTGACACCTGTGCTCGGTGGCCCTGGCGGCGCGGCTCTGCGTTCTCTCCACGGCTCCGGGTTCTTTGGCGATGAACGATGCTCTCGTTCGCTGGTGGCAGGCACCAATGTCTGATGGAGCTGGTTCTCTGTGATGCTGGCTTGGTCGATGTTTGGCGCTTTCCGCCCTTACTCGACGATGATGGTTGCTGGAATTCTTGTCAGCTCCACTCGCACCGCAGCGGCTCGTGGGAGCGGCACTCGGGGCAGAGTGGCTTCGAGCGATGCCTCGTCAGTCAACTCCGAATTCGCGCTGGGTAGCACATCGCTACTCAGCGAGCCTCGCCATCCTGGATGATTGCAGAGTATTCTTCTTGGTTCTTTCGGTAAAGTCACGTAGAAGGGAAGTAATACAATAATAAAAATAAAACATAATAAAATAATTCTCACGACGTTTCGGCCACAACGCAAGCAGCCGTCCTCAGGTGAAGACCAGGTCTGTCAGGGAGACAGCGTCTGAATGAAACACCACCAGGCTTGGAGCGTATATTTAAGTTGGGTTGAAAGGGGGGAAGGGCGCCTTGACAAAAGAATTTGCATATCAAGAGGAATTTAGCATATTTATGGGAAATGCAGGAATGTGATTAGTACTACTTGTGAAATGCGTAGGAGGTGGGCGGGGGGGGGTTCAAAGTCATATTATGCCCGTGCATTATGCAATGATTGCAGAGTCTTCTTCGTTTGCTGGAGTCCTCTTCGGTTGGATTCTTCTTCTGCTGGCAAGCTTCTGAAATGTATGGGCCGAGTCTCTGGTTCTATCTGAATTCTCTCCCCTCCCTGCGTCTCTTCCCCCGCGGCTCCGCCTGATTCCCCCCCCCCTCTTCCTTTGGTGAAATCGAGCGGGCTGTTTTCCGTCAAGTTTATGCTCGTTTGCATTCCCCCCCCTCCTTCTTAGTGTTTGTTATCTCGAGGCCAGACACCCTTCATACGTATTCATGGCTGCCATGTGTTAGTGTCGAATTGTTGGAAGACAAAGGTGGCCGGGGAGGCTTTGGTTCCATGGAATACACATGACGTGGTCTTGTGTGTGTTGGATTTATTCCTTGTATCTCTTGTGAGTTACCCCCGGTCTTAATATATCGTGGTTGTTATTCGGTTCATGTTTAATCAATATTCGTAATGCTCCTCGTGACGTCATTATTTTGAGGGTTTTGCCAAGCTTTGTTATAAGTCTGTCTCCAGGGATTGGCGTTTTATTTTGAGTTATATTTTGATGCTGCAGGAATAGCTTTAGTTTGGACTTAAGTTTTCGTGATGGCAGGGGCTCGTGTATTTTGGTTCATTTGGTGAAGTCACATAGATAGAAAGATACCATACACACTAATATATGAGTTGAATAAGGGTGAAATAAAATAATTAACAATGATAAAACCACTGATATAGACTGGCAGCCTATGACGTTGATTTGTTCTTTTTGCTGAGTTTCAAATGTTTATCGTTAAAGAAGATGCGAGTTGTAGTGTTGTTTGTCTCTGCTCTGTGCGTGTGTGTTCTTTCTCTGGCTCTGCGTATTTGTTTGTGAACTGTCTAGAACATTTGGGAAGGTCGGGCTCATATGCCCTTTGTCGATCTGGAGATTTCCAGAGAGTCGCTAACCTTCCTTTGCCCCGAGTTTATTATTTAATGGCATTTTACGACCTCCAAATGCTGGGTGCTTGTGAGGAGTAGCGGGTTAAATGTTTGTTTTCATTGTTTAATAAATATATATTGGCCTAATTATTCTTGATATGAATTTTGGAAAAAAGGCATATATACAACAGCGGTGAGTAGAATATCCAATCAAAGTGTTGTACTCTACCGCGAGGCTCAATCGTCTATGCTCCCGGTAAACGTTGAAGCGACAGGAAACGTGGTAGCTCGACTCTGAGGCTCGGATGTGGAGGTTCATTTTGTGCACGTTAGATGCAGAGGCTTGGTCGTGTGTCATCACTCTCTATCCACCGTCGCTTGATAGTTTGCTGCTTTGGTTTTCCGCCCCGTTGCACTCGAAAGTCAATCTTCCATCCACGCCTTGCAGTCTTCATTGCGAGCAGTACCTGTGAGATGCAATGGCAGGTGAGAGGTGCAGGTCGTGATTCATGTACGCGCACAGCCCTTTGGTGAATCGCGCGCCCACACTTCAGCACAATGCTCAGCGCGGGTTGGTGAACGCGGGCAACAAAGAAAATGCGACCAACGAAGTACAGTACAACCGTGGATGTTGCTGCTGCTGCTGCCACCACGTTGCACCACAGCGCGGGTCACGTGGAGGTTGCCCGTCCACCCGCTCTGCACTGCCCCTTCCTGACGGCTGATGAGATCGTGGGCCTTGCCTTTATGCTTCGTGATTTATAATTGGATTTTAGGTTAGGCGTACGCAAATGATCTGCCTGAATGCACGTCTTTAAACCCTCCACCACCCGACGTAGCCAAGGAAATGCATTTGTCACGTGGTTTGCACCTCCGATTAGCACGGTTGGCTACGTACGGTGCGAAAGAAGTTCAACATTCACGTACATAGGTAATCCCAGGTCAACATAGGTAATCTCAGGTCAGAAACGACTCTCTCTCTCTCTCGAGGGCGCTACCTCAAGCTCTCGAGAGCACCGCCTGGCGGAGGCTCTTTCACCAGCAGTGACGTGAGCACAGCGTACGTTGAGGCTGCGTGCGGGGCGAAAGAAAGTTCAAGAGGCGGCACACACACGTGGCGGTGGCGGCGATCAGCGCGCCAAGTCGCCATCGTTCCAGCTCGCTCCTCCGGTCGAGTCGAAGGACATTGCTCACGACCGCACGCCGCGGCCGGTGTCAGGACGGCCGCCTTGGCGGATGTCTGTCCCCTGGTCGCTCGGCGCGCGCAGCTCCGAGCGACACGCGGACTGCGATCGCCGTTGCGTTCGGTCGTGGGAATCGTGAAGCGTTTCACGGTGGATAGAGAACCAGGGCGGCCGACGGATTCGAACCGTGAACGTCTGTGGCAGAGCGGCGAGCACGGGGGGCCGCCTCCCCGCCCCACAGAGAAGATGGCGGTGAGGATTTTTGTGGCAGGGAAACTCCCCCATCTCCCCCATCCCCCCCAACCCCCAAATCCCCCACCCCCCATCCCCCCCAACCCCCCCCCCCCCCCCATTTCCCCCATCTCCCCCATTTCCCCAAATCCCCCACCCCCCATCCCTCCATTCTCCCCCATCACCCCTATCCCCCCCCCTATCTCCCCCCACCCCCCACCAGGAACGGAGAAGACACTCACCCAACTCTCTTGATGAGCCTCTTGACCCAGTGCCATTTAGGGTTCAGGCACAGCTGGCTTCCCTTCCATATTGTGGCCCTTCAGTTCACACAGCACAAAGACAAAGATCCCCCGTACAGGCTTCACAGACTGTTGGGGCAAGTGCTGTCAGCGAGTCGCACCTGTGAAGGCCGGCACGGCACACGAGGGGGTGGGTGGCTGGGCAGCACCACGCCCGGCCTCCCTTGTCTCCCTAATGGCGATGTTTACACACTGCACCAGGTACTCATTTGAGCCTGAGTCGACCTAGGGGAGACCCAGGACGGGTTCAGATAATCGTCACTGGTGTTGCCCGTGAGTGGGAATCGAACTCGGGTCGCCGGGTTCTTAGAGCGGCGCGCTAACTGCAACACACAACAACGCACACATACAAAGAACCCCCAACACACACACACACACACGTGCACACGTGACTATACAGACATACAAAGAACCCCCAACACATACACACGTGCACACGTGACTATACAGACATACAAAGAACCCCCAACACACACACACACACACGTGCACACGTGACTATACAGACATACAAAGAACCCCCAACACATACACACACACACGTGCACACTTGACTATACAGACATACAAAGAACCCCCAACACACACACACGTGCACACGTGACTATACAGACATACAAAGAACCCCCAACACACACACACGTGCACACGTGACTATACAGATATACAAAGAACCCCAACACACACACACGTGCACACGTGACTATACAGATATACAAAGAACCCCAACACACACACACGTGCACACGTGACTATACAGACATACAAAGAACCCCAACACACACACACACGTGCACACGTGACAACACAGCGCACCAATAACACCGCCAATTTACCCAGGAAAACCTCACCGAGTCTCAAGTTTATTTTTGAGGAGGGTATATTGCCATGAGATGTTTGGGCGATGAACGCAACGAGTGGTGAGGGTTTGTCTTCGTGTGAGGAGGGGGGCGGGTGGGGGTAACGTGGTGGTGTGGGTGGTGCGGTGGAGTGTGGGAGATTTGTGGAGTGTTTGACTATGGAGACACGTGTGATGGTGGTATGGCGTGGTGCGTGGTCTGGTGTGGTGGTGCGGCATGGTGTAGCGATGGGATGATCACAGCTGTCTAAACCCATAAGAGGTTTACCCCGTATTCTTGTACAGGGAAATTGAGTTTTCAGGTCAATACGGCGTACAGCGGTCTCAATATGGGCAACATAAGTTTGTGTCTATTTGTTTGTGTTTCTCCTTTGTGATGAGACTTTGTCGGATGAACGTTGAGATTTGTAAATGGCACGGGGTGACTAATACGGTCTGAAATGTTCTGTAATAAGGTAGGGCCACTGATAAGGGGGTGACAGGTGTGGATGAGGGGTGATGGAGTGGTCGTGTGGTGTCGTTTATTGGGCCAGACTTTCCAGACCAACGTTACCCCGAATATTCTGCGGGGAACTCCACATTCTCACGGCGAGCGCCAGTGTCTCAACACTACAACCACTCTGGCCTTCCCGCAAATTGTTACATAATTGTATCGCCCCACAGATAGCTGATGGCTAAGTTACCCCCCCCCCCACCTCTCTCCCCGATCAGTCGGTATAACTGCAAGTCCATGGTGTTTGTGAGAGAGCGAGCGAATGAATGAACCTCACAGAGTGAGCGAATGAATGAAACTCACAGAGTGAGCGAATGATTGAAACTCACAGAGTGAGCGAATGAATGAACCTCACAGAGCGAGCGAATGAATGAAACTCACAGCACGTGCTTCTTGCAGATGGGCCCCCCTCTGCCCTTCTCGACGCACCGCACGTGTCTGGCTTCGTGCTTGGAGGCGAACCCCCAGCAGGGGCATATCCTAAACCCGGGGGGTAAACCTAAACACAAGGGAACAAACAAACAACATCAACACCAAGCACACGCGCCGATTAAAATACTTCTCAAAATTTCCCCTGGAGGCCCGCAGGAGGCCTCCCTGGACCCGCGTGACCCCGCCGGAGGGCCACAGAAGGCCTCCCTGGACCCGCGTGACCCCGCTGGAGGCCCGCAGGAGGCCTCCCTGGACCCGCGTTACCCCGCCGGAAGGCCGCAGAAGGCCTCCCTGGACCCACGTGGCCCCGCCGGAATGCCGCAGAAGGCCTCCCTGGACCCGCGTGACCCCGCCGGATGGCCGCAGAAGGCCTCCCTGGAACCACGTGGCCCCGCCGGATGGCCGCAGAAGGCCTCCCTGGACCCACGTGGCCCCGCCGGAAGGCCACAGAAGGCCTCCCTGGACCCGCGTGACCCCGCCGGATGGCCGCAGAAGGCCTCCCTGGACCCACGTGGCCCCGCCGGAAGGCCGCAGAAGGCCTCCCTGGACCCGCGTGACCCCGCCGGATGGCCACAGAAGGCCTCCCTGGACCCGCGTGGCCCCGCCGGAGAGCCACAGAAGGCCTCCCTGGACCCGCGTGGCCCCGCCGGAGAGCCACAGAAGGCCTCCCTGGACCCGCGTGACCCCGCCGGAGAGCCACAGAAGGCCTCCCTGGACCCGCGTGACCCCGCCGGAGAGCCACAGAAGGCCTCCCTGGACCCGCGTGACCCCGCCGGAGAGCCACAGAAGGCCTCCCTGGACCCGCGTGACCCCGCCGGAGAGCCACAGAAGGCCTCCCTGGACCCGCGTGGCCCCGCCGGAGGGCCACAGAAGGCCTCCCTGGGCATGCGTCGCCCAGCCGCAGTTTTGTCCTCGTCAAATATTCAACGACGGCAATGATGAAGTTACGTTCCGCGCGCTCGCGTGGCCAAACACAAAGTGTTTTTGTTCCAGTTATTTTCCAGGTTTTTGGGCGACCCATCTTGTCGACGTCGCTGGTTTTGTATCGGGGTAAGTTGCCTGTCATAGTAACGCGACTGTAAGTAAATGAAATGTCTTCCATAATAGAGGTTATTTTGGGGGGGGGGGGGTATTGGTCGCGAAAGACGACGTGTTAAACAAATGAATGTCTGTTGAATCGTCGTTACCAGCGTTGTCGTGACACCCCCCCTTCTCCGTGTTACAACAGGCGGCTTTGAGCTTGCGCCGTCACGCTCCCATCCTCTGCTGTCGAGCGCACCGACACTAAATCCACGCGTCCTCTCTGTGCACACAGAGGGGGCGCGTGGCGAGACTCAGCTAGTGCGGAAACGATGACGGTATTTCATCCATCAGCGGATCGACCGTGCGTGGCGGCGGCGGCGGCGATGAAGATGACGACGATGATGATGAGGATCATTCTCGAACTGTGCACCCGCTGCTTGGACGAGTGTCGTTATCCGGATTTCTTAAAGAGTCAAGCCCCTTCGCGCGCGCGGAGTCGCCTCCCGGTTCTTCGGTGTTCGCGGGTCAACGAGTCAAACTCACATTGGTGGGACGCGCGGTCAGAGCCTCGCAGGTGTAGGCAGCACCCTCCTGATGAGGAGCCTTGAGACTCCGCGAGGCTCCCACCGGGTAAACAACTGTCGGTGTCACTCCACCGCTGGATGAGGACCATTCCCGAACCGTCGGGGGTTATTTGACCGTATTTCACCACGACGGCCCGAGCGCGTTGATGAGGATCGGGGGAGCGTTGACGTCGGAGCATCGTCACCGTTTTACAACGTCGCCTCTCTGCGCCGCTCTCTGCTGTAAATGCAAATCTCGCGCAGTCGCCTCGGAGTCGTGGGCAAGGCCGCCGCCCATCCAGTCTCCACCCAGGCTCGGACCTGCTGAGCCTGCGAGCTCAGCCGCGAGTTTCATAGCGACGCTTTGACAACCCACTGGCGATCGGCGTTGTTGCGTCACCTACCCACACTTGAGCGCGGTCGGCGACAATGTACGGTGCAAAAGAAGGTCGACGCACTGCACGTACAGATGGGCGCACAACGAACTGAACTAGGCTGTCGCGCCCGGCACACCGCGTCCAGTATACCTGTGGCTGTGGCTGCTGGTCACGGGTTACCTGCTCGGGTCAACCGGCGACTCGCGGATTATTCAGTGAAACAAAAACGAACCCTCCCCGGTCGCAGCTTCGGGTCGTCGATCGGCGCCACGTGGCACAATGTTGGCACTACTCACGCCGATTGCCAAGACGCCGGGCGTGAGTCAGACATCGAAGGGGGGGGGGGGGGGGTTGCCATAGCGGAGGTCCTTCCGCCAGCAGTGGCGTGAGCGAGCGCTTGCGGTGCTGCGCCTTGACTTGTACGCACCTGAAGCAGCCTGACTCAGCAGCACCAGCCCGAGCAAGAGCAGCAGCAGCGCCCGTGAGTCCATCCCCCTCTCTCTCTCGCTCTCTCTCGTGCGGGCGGTCAGGCGACTCGAGCAGCCGGCTGACTTGAAGGTCAGGGTCCTAGGAAACCCCCTCCCTCGACTCTCTCCCCGAGTGGCACCACCACCAGCAACCAGCAGCAGCAGCAACCGCGTGCAAGGCTCCCACGCCACTCCCCAAGCACACTCCCACGCACGCCGGAAGGTGGAGTGGGGGGGGGTGGTTGGAGGTGATGCAGATTAGGCCAAGAGGGAGAGCGGTGGCGCAGCGGTAAGCGCAGCTACGGAACCGGCGTCTCGAGTTCGATTCCCGCTCACGACCGATAACGGTGGCGAATATTGAACCGGTTCTGGGCCACCACCGGGGCGACTCGCCGCTGACAATGAGCACCTCGCCCGAGTGTCAACATTAGCACCGGGGAGACATCGGCTTTGGCCACCCACCACGCCACGCGCGTGCTCAGCTGACGGCTCTTTGCACCGTGTGCGGTCTGTGGAGCGCCACGATGGGGGTCGTCGTCGTCGTCTTGGGCACGCACAAGCGGCGGTCATTCCGGCCGTGCTTTCACGAACGTCAACCAAATGAAGAAGTCCCCCCCCCGCCCCCCGCGGTTGCCCGGCTTAAGCCGCAATGGTGCAGCAGGTCTCTGGCGATGCGCGCACCGTGCCAGCGGCGTGTCCCCCCCCCACCCCCACCGCTGGCCTCGGTATTCCATCTGCCGCGCCGTGAGATTGGGCGCTCGCTGGGCCTTGGCTGGTGAAAGAAATAAAGAAAAAGAGAGAAAGGAAGCAGAGTTTAGTTGTAGTTGAGTCGAACTGGCGCACTCTGGAGCAGCACTCCGGGCTGTTCAGAGCGGTCCCGCTCCAATTCCTCGCGTCTTCGTTGCGGAGCAGATTCGTGATGTGCCGCGTCACTCGGGGAATGCGCGGAGGGCAGTCGAGGGGGCAGCAGCAGCAGCAGCAGGGCAGCCTTGACCCGTTGTTGGACTGCACGTCTATTGCTCGTCTAGTCGAATCGCATTCGCAAAACCCGCGCTGACGAGCGCGGCGAGGTATGTTCCAGCCAGTACCGGATTCTCCCAGTAGCACGAGTAGTTACAGCGAGGGAAACAAGTATTTGACCCCCTGCTGATTTTGTACGTTTGCCCGCTGACAAAGAAATGATCAGTCTATAATTTTAATGGTAGGTTTATTTGAACAGTGAGAGACAGAATAACAACAACAGAATCCAGAAAAACGCATGTCAAAAATGTTATAAATTGATTTGCATTTTAATGAGGGAAATAAGTATTTGACCCCCTCTCAATCAGAAAGATTTCTGGCTCCCAGGTGTCTTTTATACAGGTAACGAGCTGAGATTAGGAGCACACTCTTAAAGGGAGTGCTCCTAATCTCAGCTTGTTACCTGTATAAAAGACACCTGTTCACAGAAGAAATCAATCAATCAGATTCCAAACTCTCCACCATGGCCAAGACCAAAAAGCTCTCCAAGGATGTCAGGGACAAGATTGTAGGCCTACACAAAGCTGGAATGGGCTACAAGACCATCGCAAAGCAGCTTGGTAAGAAGGTGACAACAGTTGGTGCGATTATTCGCAAATGGAAGAAACACAAAAGAACTGTCAATCTCCCTCGGCCTGGGGCTCCATGCAAGATCTCACCTCGTGCAGTTGCAATGATCATGAGAACGGCAAGGAATCAGCCCAGAACTACACGGGAGGATCTTGTCAATGATCTCAAGGTAGCTGGGACCATAGTCACCAAGAAAACAGTTGGTAACACACTACGCCGTGAAGGACTGAAATCATGCAGCGCCCGCAAGGTCCCCCTGCTCAAGAAAGTACATACATGCCCGTCTGAAGTTTGCCAATGAACATCTGAATGATTCAGAGGACAACTGGGTAAAAGTGTTGTGGTCAGATGAGACCAAAACGGAGCTCTTTGGCATCAACTCAACTCGCCGTTTTTGGAGGAGGAGGAATGCTGCCTATGACCCCAAGAACACCATCCCCACCATCAAACATGGAGGTGGAAACATTATGCTGTGGGGGTGTTTTTCTGCTAAGGGGACAGGACAACTTCATCGCATCAGAGGGACGATGGACGGGGCCATGTACCGTCAAAGCTTGGGTAAGAACCTCCTTCCCTCAGCCAGGGCATTGAAAATGGGTCGTGGATGGGTATTCCAGCATGACAATGACCCAAAACACACGGCCAAGGCAACAAAGGAGTGGCTCAAGAAGAAGCACATTAAGGTCTTGGAGTGGCCTAGCCAGTCTCCAGACCTTAATCCCATAGAAAATCTGTGGAGGGAGCTGAAGGTTCGAGTTGCCAAACGTCAGCCTCGAAACCTTAATGACTTGGAGAAGATCTGCAAAGAGGAGTGGGACAAAATCCCTCCTGAGATGTGTGCAAACCTGGTGGCCAACTACAAGAAACGTCTGACCTCTGTGATTGCCAACAAGGGTTTTGCCACCAAGTACTAAGTCATGTTTTGCAGAGGGGTCAAATACTCATTTCCCTCATTAAAATGCAAATCATTTATAACATTTTTGACATGCGTTTTTCTGGAATTGTGTTGTTGTTATTCTGTCTCTCACTGTTCAAATAAACCTACCATTAAAATTATAGACTGATCATTTCTTTGTCAGTGGGCAAACGTACAAAATCAGCAGGGGATCAAAAACTTTTTTCCCTCACTGTACATAAGTAGTAGTTATATAAGTAGTAGATATATAAGTAGTAGCTGCATATGTCGTAGCTACGGGCCCCGCACTTTCAAGGGCCCTGCGCTAAACGCTTTCAAGCTATCAATAGCGGTTCAGTGATTCTGCACTTGCTCTTACTATAGATTCCAAAGAACACAGGATGAGATGTTACTATCCTTTGTGCAAGCACTTCCAAGAGTTCATGAACAGTGAGCCTGGTGACATTTGGGGAGCGCATCGTCAGTAGTGAACCTTTGGTTCCTAGGGTGTTTGGGCCTTTCACACTATACACCCTCCCCAAAGGCGGCCAGCGACAGGGTGATCAATCCTACGCTTGCGTCCCATTCCCAATTAGTCATAGGAGTTGCCTTGTTGTTGATAGCCAACATCCCATGGGACTATGCATGGCAGGGGCGTCCTCCTCCCTGAGTCAAGCATTGTTGACTGCATACCTCCTGGCCCTCTCACTTTGGGGCCCAGCTGGGGTCTTTCCTCTTCATCCAGAGCCACTGACTGCTGCCTTCTGCCGCCTCCGATACAGCTCCGATTGCCGAACGCTGGCTCTGGCCCTTAATTCCCAGGTCTCGAAGCAGTCTGGTTGTAGATGTTGCCACAAAACCTCTGCAGCCCACCTCCACTGGTCGGACTTCTGTGTTCCAACCATGATGCCGTGCTTCGGCAGCTAGATCGGCATAGCGCAGATGTTTTCGCTCATAAGCCTCATCTACTGAGTCCTCCCAGGGTACTGTGAGCTCAATGATGAAGACCTTCTTGAGCGAACGGGACCAGAGCACCATGTCAGGTCTTAGGGTGGTGGTTGCGATCTCCGGAGGAAACACAAGTTGCCGGCCAATGTCAGCTAGCATTTTCCAGTCGCGGGCCAAGCGCAGCTGGTCTCGCTCCATTGGTGTAGAGCCGCTCTTCGGTGGTTTAGCCCCTTCGCGGACAAAGGTCGTCCGTAAGGGGTGTGATGCTGCTGGAGTACTATACCGCCTTCAACTTTTATGAACGACTGGGTGTATAAGGTTAGCGAGTTGTCGTATTATCTGGCTGTATAGCAAATGAAACAAATACAATTACTTTACTATGCAAGTTAAACATTTATGTTTTAACCTTTATGTTTTTTATATATTTAGGGCCCCTTTACCAACAACATATGCTACAGGCCCCGCACTAGCTTAGTCCACCACGCTGAGCGCTTCATCTCCTCCTCCTGTTTCACTTCAGGTTATCACCCGTCCCGGTGTAACCCGGGACATCCCCGGCGAATGGTGTGCGTGCTCGGGTGGCAGTAGTTTGATCTTTGTACCGAGATATGGTGGCATTTGCGTTGAACTACATCGCAGGATATTGCACAGTTTTTATGATGGGCCTCGGCTGACTGAGAAATGTGTGCGGATTTGGTGATCGACTCTGAAGCCCATCACCCACCTCCGTCTCCCCCACCTCATTGCAATCCGCACATTGAGAACACGTCCAACCTAAGGCTGGAAGCGTCTTCTCATGATCTGTCTTCATGCGCTTGGGGGGGAGGTGCGGGGGGGGGGAGTGGGCATGCAAATAATGTCCGACGTTTCGTGCTGGGAGCTTCTTCTGCGGCCAGTTGAGTTCCTGAAGAGGCCCGAGCAGCGCGCTCAGCGACACGTCAGAGTCCCGGGCGATTCGGACCACGCGCCCGCTCGCAAGAGACGTGGGCACACACAGACAAAGATCCCCCGTATAGCCTTAACAGACTGTAGGGGCAAGTGCTGTGAGCGAGTAACACCTATGAATGCCGGCGCGGCGCACGAGGGGGGGTGGGTGGCCAACCACCACGCCCGGCCGCCTTTGTCTCCCAAGTGGCGATGATTACACATCGCACCAGGTACTCGTTTGAGGCTGAGTCGACGTAGACAATCGTCACCGGTGTTGGCCGTGAGCGGGAATCAAACCCGGGTGGCCAGGTTCGTAGCGCAGCGCGCTGACCGCTACACTACCGCTCCCCACTAGACGTGGACACGTACCACACACACACACGTACCACACAAACACACGTACCACACACACACACACGTACCACACACACACACACGTACCACACAAACACACGTACCACACACACACACGTACCACACACACACACACGTACCACACACACACACGTACCACACACACTCGCGCACGCACCCGGAACGATTATTGTTCGCAAAATTATTTGCCTGTTGATCTCAAGTTGTTTGCGCTGGGAACGTGGTGGGGGGGTGGGGGGTCACCGGTGGGTCTGTGCATCCTCACGTGACCTCTCACCTTGAATTGAAAGCGGGGTTTTTGTTGCCGCCGTGTTGTTGTTGGCGTGCGTGTGAATGCCGAGTTATTGCTTCTGCCAGTCTAAGTTTAGTGCCGCCCTCGTGTGTGCAGGAATGTTCTCGCGCCGCGCTCATGGTGCCATCGCAGGTAGGCGGAGGAGCTCGCACCCCCCACCCCACCCCCGACTCCTCCATCTCTTTGAACACGCTTCAGCAAACACACGTTTCGGCACAAAGCCGCTGGCCTCGCCCGAGCATCCTCACATTCCTGCTCGCGGGGGAGCCGGAGCGTCGCGGTCGTGCCCTGAGCCTCTGGCTGCCTCTGCCGGCCCGCGCACGCCGGCGTGGTGAAGTTCAGCCACGGAGATCACGTGGCCGACACGACACGGGAAACCCTCGGGCAGCAGTGTATTGGCATGGAGCTGTGCTCAATGCTCGACGTTTATTCATTGACGTATTTGTCAGTACGGCCAAAAATGAAATAGGGCACGGGTTGGTGAATGCCCTTTTGTCCGAGCGGGTTTGTTGTCGTGGCAATGCCCCTCAAGGTGCCACCATCAACTCGTAGGCAAAGAATCGCCAGTTCCACCACCAACTCTTGGATGATGCACACCCGGCACAAAGCCTTTACCGGTTTAGAATTATGTCAAATGGGTGTTTCACGTCCACTTTGGAACAGACGCCGTGTAGTTTTTTCTGGTAAATACCACCGCAGGAATACTATAAGCTAAGCTAGATAAATATTCATTTCACCAGGTAAGGCCCACTGAGCTATTTTCAGAAGCGACCTGGCCACAAACGAAGTGGTGGTTAATCGCGCATTTAGAGCAGGCAAATACTCCACACGGCCGTTTCTAAGTGTGGAGGGGAAAACCGGAGGACCCGGAGAAAAATCCACGACGACCACGGGGAGAACATTGCAAACGCCTAAATAACCTGGCATCGTCAGGGTCGGGATCGAACCCACGGCCTCCTGCGTACCAGGCGAGGGAGTTAACACGTCGCCACCGCGGCACCCCAACTAATAGCCGGGGCGGCCGGCCGGATTCGAACCGCAAACCTGGATTGCGTCACCGTGCAAGCGGTGACAAATGGTTCGCGCGCCTACCGCCCGCTTGCCGTGGCGCGTGACGTGCGTGCGATAATGACAATCTGCTGAGCGGATCAAGTGAGAACGCCGCTGTAATTTCCCCGAAGAAAAGTGCTCTTCGTAAAATCCCCCGAATCGTGACTTTCGTGAAATGACGAGGCAAGCGCGCGTCGCTGTCACACGAGAGACATCCACTCTCCCCCCTCCCCTCCACCCCGTGCCCGGGGCAACGTCTCTCACTCTTGCCTGCAATAAAGTAAAACATCAGCACCACACGCAGTGCCACTCGTACTGACCAAACGTCTCCACTGCTGCTGAGAAATGTACCTGAAAATTACTCGATTGGGGTGCTACACAGCAGCGGTAGCAGCAGCAACATCGCCCCCACCCCCCATTACTGCGAAAACTTGGCTGGACCCTCCTGAAAAATGAGTCTTGAGACTCAATGAGGCTTCCCTGGGTGAGCAAAGCGTAATCATCATAACTTGGCGATTTTCTGTTTTTACAGAACCAAAGCGCTGGGTGACAATTGTGATGATGGTTCGATTACAAAAGTGAAACGTGAATGCAGTTAAAGCACAAGGAATCGGTTTTAATCGATGAGTCGATGCATCGTTTACAAGACGGACTCCTCCTCCTGCTGCTGGAGCCACGCAGTTCCTCACTTACTGCTGCACCGGATGAAGTTCTGAGTGAAGCAGTCGGAGTGATCGATGGAACAACGCTCACTGATTCACTGCTGTCACTCACTGGGGGTCAGTCGCCTTCTCATATCACTCTTCTATCACTGCTAGCATGGTTACACGTGAAGCTCACTCATTGATTTGTCCATCCATGTTGAGGAGTTGGGCTACCAGACACTGACTGTTTCGTCTCATTTACATTGTGTCCAACCACAACATTGCAGGTCACAGGAACTCACTCGCCCATCTACTCACCCACTCACTCACTCACCCACTCACTCACTCACTCCCCTATCCACTCACTCACCCACCCACTCACCCACCCAGCCACTCACCCACCCACTCACTCACCCACTCACCCACTGACCCACTCACTCACCAACTCACTCACCCACTAGCTCACTCACTCACCCACCCACTCACTCATCCATTCACCCACTCATTCACTCACTCACCCACCCACTCACTCATCCATTCACTCACTCATCCACTCACTCACTCACTCATCCACTCACTCACTCACCCACTCACGCACCCACTCACGCACCCACTCACCCACCCACTCACTCACTCACCCACCCACCCACCCACTCACTCACTCACTCACCCACCCACCCACTCACCCACTCACTCACTCACCCACCAACTCACTCACCCACTCACTCATCCACTCACTCACTCACTCACCCACTCACCCACTCACTCACCAACTCACTCACCCACTAGCTCACTCACTCACCCACCCACTCACTCATCCATTCACCCACCCACCCACTCACTCATCCACTCACTCACTCATCCACTCACTCACTCATCCACTCACTCACCCACTCACCCACCTACCCACCCACTCACAACACTGCAGGTCACAACAACTCACTCACCCACCCACTCACTCAACTACCCACTCACTCACCCACAGCACACGAGGGGGTGGGTGGCCAACACCATGCCCGGCCGCCTTTATCTCCCTCGTGGCGGCGTTTACGCATTGCACCAGCCCTTCATTTGAGGCTGAGTTGACCCAGGGGAGGCCCGGGACCGGTTCAAGACAATCGCCACCGGTGTTGCCTCCGAGCACAGAGTCACGTGCACAGCCGTGAGCGCGATCGACGTCGCGAGTGTCGCTCACCGCCACGTGGCTCGCTCACCACCACGTCGGCTCATCACGACGTCGTCTCGACCACCACGACGTTGGGCGGTGTTCGCAAGCGCCGTGGGGCTCTCGGCGAGTCTGTGGGCGCCGATGTTTGAATGGCCCCGGGCGGAGCAGCACCGCTCTCTGCTGGTCACGACGCCGCCACCGCCCGCAGCTCTTCGGCTCCAAGACGCCGCGCGGATGCCGACGGCGACTCGACACTCGGGGGGGGGGGGCTCTCGAGTGTGGGGGGCGGGAGGTGGGGGGGGGGGCATCGCTCGCAGCGCCCGGTGGCTCTCCGAGTGGGGGGGGGGGGGCGCTTGCTCCTCTTGTCGGGAGCAAAGTTCACGTTTTGCGCTCGGGTGGTGAAAGAAAGGGACCAGCGGTGATCACAATAAAGCGAGTTTATTGCTTTAGTTGTTGTTGAGCAGCAGATAAGGAGACGTCTCGTGGGTCACAGCGTGACAAGGCGATAACCGACAGCAGTACGACGGCATGACGACGAGACACATCCACATCGGAGCAATAAAACACGGCGTTACAAAACAGTGCACGATTAACGTCAATTCCCATTATTTAGTTTAATTACGTTAATTAATCACTTCATTTACAATCAAGCGACGGGTCGGACAAATGACAAGAATCACTCATTCACACGAACGTGCTTTTCTGAGATCGCGTCAATGCAAATGTGTCGTCAACCCACCGCCACCCGACACGGCCAACTCGTAAGGCGCATCACGTGCCGATTGATCACCCACGTGACACGAACTCCTTCGCCACCACCTGGCGTGCTCACTGATTGGCACGTCTTGTTAACGTGACCCAACAAAAACAACAACCACCACCAACAACAACAACCACTAATCACCACCACCAACAACAACGTTGCAATATTATCAGTAATGATAATTGTTTTTTTACCCTTCTATCTGGCAACAAAACTGACACCTTTTTTACAAGGAGTCATGTTTGCATAGACCACAATACCTGCAGTCATAATGCAAACAAAAACATAACTCTGATAATGTATGCACTGTCCTTGAAGTTGATTGGTCCACACCCGAGACAGCTTTCCTTAGAGCCTAGTCTCACATGGGTTGGACCAGATGACGCAAAAAGGCGCATACATTATGACTGCAGGTATTGTGGTCTATGCAAACATGACTCCTTGTAAAAAAAGGTGTCAGTTTTGTTGCCAGATAAAAGGGTAAAAAAACAATTATCATATTTTTTCTTCTGGCAAATGAGGTTCCAATGGTGATTATCAGTAATATTCAGTCAACTTTCGCCATCAAAACGAAGTTGCGTAAGACATCGAAGTGCTGCTGTTGGTCTCGATCGATCCCACGATAGCGACTCCCTCCCTCCTCTCGCTCTGCTGCCCCACGGTGCTTCCAGGGACTTTCCTGTAGCCCGCCTCTCTCTCTCTCTATCTCGGCGACCTCTCCACGCCCCTAGGTGTGCAGCCGGCAACCAGCAGGCCGTGAAGAGAGATAAAGGCCACGGGATACAATGCGGAGTGTCAAAGTGAGACACATCCACGCTGCCTCAAACTCCTCACGAGTCGCCACGACAGCTGCATGCGAAACACGGCAATGAGCAGAGTTTGTGATTCACACATCGGTTTTATGTTTCGTGCTCGGCAACCTCGTGACCTTGGCGGAGTTCTGTCGTGTCGCCAGACCCCTTCACCACCCGACGCAGCCAAAACAAATGGACCGGTCACGTGAACCATTCTCACAGCCACTTGGTGTCTGGTTGCTCGACCTGGTTGCGATACATTCTCATCAGAGCCGCAGACACGAGTTGAAGCGTGGCGCTTCTGATGGCCAGCCGCTCGCTCTCTACCCTCCTGAGCGCCCACCCACCCCACTCACCCACCCTACTCACCCACCCCACCCACTCACCCACCCCACCCACTCACTCACCCACTCACTCACCCACCCCACCACACTCACCCACCCCACTCACCCACCTACCACACCCACCCCACTCACCCACCTACCACTCCCACCCCACTCACCCACCCACCCACTCACTCACCGACTCACCCACCCACCCACTCACTCACTCACCCACCCACTCATTCACTCACCCCACTCACCCACCCCACCCACCCACCCACCCCACTCACCCACTCACCCACCTACCACACCCACCCCACTCACCCACCCACTCACCCCACTCACCCACCCCACCCACCCCACTCACCCACCACACTCACCCACCCACCCCACTCACCCACCCCACCCACCCCACTCACCCACCCCACTCTGTGCTCACCATGACCACTCAGCCTCATCCACGACCTCGCGCGACTCGGGACTCGCCAGCCGCGGGTGACAATCGCTCATCTCAGTGGCATCGTGACAACGAACGCGCCCCCCACCCCCTCCTCCACCACCACCACGCAGTGCGGACAGAGGAAGACGGTCGTCGCGATCATTCGCCGAGCTGTAGGGTTGCCCTGCCCGTCCGGGCAAGCGGCGCTGATGCCCCGAATCGAGACGTCCACACGTTTCTGGATCAGACGAAGACCTTTGGGGGACGAGGCGATGGCGGGGAATTATGAAGGCGCGGGAGGGCGCTCAGAGTTTGCTTATCGCGAGAGACGAGATTTTGTGTTAAAGAGACGAGAGTTTGTGTTAAAGAGACGAGATTTTGTGTTAAAGAGACGAGATTTTGTGTTAAAGAGACGAGATTTTGTGTTATAGAGACGAGATTTTGTGTCAAAGAGACGAGGTTTTGTGTTAAAGAGACGAGATTTTGTGTTAAAGAGACGAGATTTTGTGTTAAAGAGACGAGATTTTGTGTTAAAGAGACGAGATTTTGTGTTAAAGAGACGAGATTTTGTGTTAAAGAGACGAGATTTTGTGTTAAAGAGACGAGATTTTGTGTTAGAGAGACGAGATTTTGTGTTAAAGAGACGAGATTTTGTGTTAAAGAGACGAGATTTTGTGTTAAAGAGACGAGATTTTGTGTTAAAGAGACGAGATTTTGTGTTAAAGAGACGAGATTTTGTGCTAAAGAGACGAGATTTTGTGTTAAAGAGACGAGATTTTGTGTTAAAGAGACGAGATTTTGTGTTAAAGAGACGAGATTTTGTGTTAGAGAGACGAGATTTTGTGTTAAAGAGACGAGATTTTGTGTTAAAGAGACGAGATTTTGTGTTAAAGAGACGAGATTTTGTGTTAAAGAGACGAGATTTTGTGTTAAAGAGACGAGATTTTGTGTTAAAGAGACGAGATTTTGTGTTAGAGAGACGAGATTTTGTGTTAAAGAGACGAGATTTTGTGTTAAAGAGACGAGATTTTGTGTTAAAGAGACGAGATTTTGTGTTAAAGAGACGAGATTTTGTGTTAAAGAGACGAGATTTTGTGTTAAAGAGACGAGATTTTGTGTTAGAGACGAGATTTTGTGTTAAAGAGACTAGATTTTGTGTTAAAGAGACAAGATTTTGTGTTAAAGAGACGAGATTTTGTGTTAAAGAGACGAGATTTTGTGTTAAAGAGACGAGATTTTGTGTTAAAGAGACGAGATTTTGTGTTAAAGAGACGAGATTTTGTGTTAGAGAGACGAGATTTTGTGTTAAAGAGACGATATTTTGTGTTAAAGAGACGAGATTTTGTGTTAAAGAGACGAGATTTTGTGTTAAAGAGACGAGATTTTGTGTTAAAGAGACGAGATTTTGTGTTAAAGAGACGAGATTTTGTGTTAGAGAGACGAGATTTTGTGTTAAAGAGACGAGATTTTGTGTTAAAGAGACGAGATTTTGTGTTAAAGAGACGAGATTTTGTGTTAAAGAGACGAGATTTTGTGTTAAAGAGACGAGATTTTGTGTTAAAGAGACGAGATTTTGTGTTAGAGACGAGATTTTGTGTTAAAGAGACTAGATTTTGTGTTAAAGAGACAAGATTTTGTGTTAAAGAGACGAGATTTTGTGTTAAAGAGACGAGATTTTGTGTTAAAGAGACGAGATTTTGTGTTAAAGAGACGAGATTTTGTGTTAAAGAGACGAGATTTTGTGTTAAAGAGACGAGATTTTGTGTTAAAGAGACGAGATTTTGTGTTAAAGAGACGAGATTTTGTGTTAAAGAGACGAGATTTTGTGTTAAAGAGACGAGATTTTGTGTTAGAGAGACGAGATTTTGTGTTAAAGAGACGAGATTTTGTGTTAAAGAGACGAGATTTTGTGTTAAAGAGACGAGATTTTGTGTTAAAGAGACGAGATTTTGTGTTAAAGAGACGAGATTTTGTGTTAGAGACGAGATTTTGTGTTAAAGAGACTAGATTTTGTGTTAAAGAGACAAGATTTTGTGTTAAAGAGACGAGATTTTGTGTTAAAGAGACGAGATTTTGTGTTAAAGAGACGAGATTTTGTGTTAAAGAGACGAGATTTTGTGTTAAAGAGACGAGATTTTGTGTTAAAGAGACGAGATTTTGTGTTAAAGAGACGAGATTTTGTGTTAGAGAGACGAGATTTTGTGTTAAAGAGACGAGATTTTGTGTTAAAGAGACGAGATTTTGTGTTAAAGAGACGAGATTTTGTGTTAAAGAGACGAGATTTTGTGTTAAAGAGACGAGATTTTGTGTTAAAGAGACGAGATTTTGTGTTAGAGAGACGAGATTTTGTGTTAAAGAGACGAGATTTTGTGTTAAAGAGACGAGATTTTGTGTTAAAGAGACGAGATTTTGTGTTAAAGAGACGAGATTTTGTGTTAAAGAGACGAGATTTTGTGTTAAAGAGACGAGATTTTGTGTTAGAGAGACGAGATTTTGTGTTAAAGAGACGAGATTTTGTGTTAAAGAGACGAGATTTTGTGTTAAAGAGACGAGATTTTGTGTTAAAGAGACGAGATTTTGTGTTAAAGAGACGAGATTTTGTGTTAAAGAGACGAGATTTTGTGTTAGAGACGAGATTTTGTGTTAAAGAGACTAGATTTTGTGTTAAAGAGACAAGATTTTGTGTTAAAGAGACGAGATTTTGTGTTAAAGAGACGAGATTTTGTGTTAAAAAGACGAGATTTTGTGTTAAAGAGACGAGATTTTGTGTTAAAGAGACGAGATTTTGTGTTAGAGAGACGAGATTTTGTGTTAAAGAGACGAGATTTTGTGTTAAAGAGACGAGATTTTGTGTTAAAGAGACGAGATTTTGTGTTAAAGAGACGAGATTTTGTGTTAAAGAGACGAGATTTTGTGTTAAAGAGACGAGATTTTGTGTTAGAGAGACGAGATTTTGTGTTAAAGAGACGAGATTTTGTGTTAAAGAGACGAGATTTTGTGTTAAAGAGACGAGATTTTGTGTTAAAGAGACGAGATTTTGTGTTAAAGAGACGAGATTTTGTGTTAAAGAGACGAGATTTTGTGTTAGAGACGAGATTTTGTGTTAAAGAGACTAGATTTTGTGTTAAAGAGACAAGATTTTGTGTTAAAGAGACGAGATTTTGTGTTAAAGAGACGAGATTTTGTGTTAAAGAGACGAGATTTTGTGTTAAAGAGACGAGATTTTGTGTTAAAGAGACGAGATTTTGTGTTAAAGAGACGAGATTTTGTGTTAAAGAGACGAGATTTTGTGTTAGAGAGACGAGATTTTGTGTTAAAGAGACGAGATTTTGTGTTAAAGAGACGAGATTTTGTGTTAAAGAGACGAGATTTTGTGTTAAAGAGACGAGATTTTGTGTTAAAGAGACGAGATTTTGTGTTAAAGAGACGAGATTTTGTGTTAGAGACGAGATTTTGTGTTAAAGAGACTAGATTTTGTGTTAAAGAGACAAGATTTTGTGTTAAAGAGACGAGATTTTGTGTTAAAGAGACGAGATTTTGTGTTAAAGAGACGAGATTTTGTGTTAAAGAGACGAGATTTTGTGTTAAAGAGACGAGATTTTGTGTTAAAGAGACGAGATTTTGTGTTAAAGAGACGAGATTTTGTGTTAGAGAGACGAGATTTTGTGTTAAAGAGACGAGATTTTGTGTTAAAGAGACGAGATTTTGTGTTAAAGAGACGAGATTTTGTGTTAAAGAGACGAGATTTTGTGTTAAAGAGACGAGATTTTGTGTTAAAGAGACGAGATTTTGTGTTAAAGAGACGAGATTTTGTGTTAAAGAGACGAGATTTTGTGTTAAAGAGACGAGATTTTGTGTTAAAGTGACGAGATTTTGTGTTAAAGAGACGAGATTTTGTGTTAAAGAGACGAGAGTGAGTTTGTTGGGCGTCGCCCTGGCCGAGTGCGAGGAATGCGAAGCGGCAGAACGACTCGTGCCTCTTCGGTTTGGCCACGAGCCAAGTTCGCACCGTGTGGGCCTGGGTCACGTGGGTGGGGGTCGTGTGATACCATCTCACCCCCAGTGTGTGGGGGGTGGTGTGTGTGGGGGGTGGGGGGGTGGTGTGTGGAGATGTTGGTGTGTGTGGGGGGGGTGTAGGGGGTGGTGTGTGTGGGGGTGGTGGGGGGGGTGTGTGGGGGGTGGTGTGTGTGTGTGGGGGGATGGGGTAGGGGGTGTGTGTGTGGGTGGTGTGTGTGGGGGGTGGGGTGGGTGGTGTGTGTGGAGGGTATGTGGGGGGTGGTGTGTGTGTGTGGGGGGATGGGGTGGGGGGTGTGTGTGTGGGTGGTGTGTGTGGGGGGTGGGGTGGGGGGTGTGTGTGGAGGGTATGTGGGGGGTGGTGTGTGTGTGTGGGGGGATGGGGTGGGGGGTGTGTGGGGGGGTGGGGTGGGGGGTGTGTGTGGGGGGTGTGTGGGGGGTGTGGAGATGGTGGTGTGTGTGGGGTGGTGTGTGTGGGGTGGTTGTGTGTGTGGGGTGGTGTGTGTGGGGGGTGGTGTGTGTGGGGGTGGGGGTGGTGTGTGTGTGTGGGGGTGCAGTGTGTGGGGGGTGGTGTGTGTGTGTGGGGGGTGGTGTGTGTGTGGGGGGGGTGGTGTGTGTGTGTGGGGGGTGGTGTGTGTGTGTGGGGGGTGGTGTGTGTGTGTGGGGGGTGGTGTGTGTGGGGGTGGGGGTGGTGTGTGTGTGGGGGGGTGCAGTGTGTGGGGGGTGGTGTGTGTGTGTGGGGGGTGGTGTGTGTGTGTGGGGGGTGGTGTGTGTGTGTGGGGGGTGGTGTGTGTGTGTGGGGGGTGGTGTGTGTGTGTGGGGGGTGGTGTGTGTGGGGGTGGGGGTGGTGTGTGTGTGTGGGGGTGCAGTGTGTGGGGGGTGGTGTGTGTGTGGGGGGGGTGTGTGTGTGGGGGGTGGTGTGTGTGTGTGGTGGTGTGTGTGGGGTGGTGTGTCTGTGGGGTGGTGTGTGTGGGGGTGGTTGTGTGTGTGGGGTGGTGTGTGTGGGGGGTGGTGTGTGTGGGGGTGGTGTGTGTGTGTGGGGTGGTGTGTGTGTGGGGGGGTGCAGTGTGTGGGGGGGTGGTGTGTGTGGGGGGGGGGGGTGTGTGGGGGGGGGTGGTGTGTGTGAGTGGGGGGTGTGTGTGTGTGGGGGGCGGTGTGTGTGTGTGTGGTGGTGTGTGTGGGGTGGTGTGTGTGGGATGGTAGTCAGGCCTGCTGTAGCTGCAGATCCCCTTCCCTGCCAGAAACCAGCGCTATGCTGCTAAGTGAGCGACTCTATGTCACTACACACGTCTAGGTCCTGTGCTGATTCAGCGTCGTGCGGGGAAACTGGCGCCCAGCAGCGGCTGTCCTCACATCGAATCTGCTCGTGCGCGAGCGTCCTTCAGTGGACTTCACCGTCACCACCTCTCCACGCACCCCCACGAAAGTCTTCGGCTTGTGCGGCTGGAAGCTCTTTGAGTGGCGAGCTGGCGCGGTGGGCTGTAGCTGTGTCTGAGCAGTCCTCTTTAGGATCCAACTCTGCTCACACCACCACCACCGCCACCACCCGCGTCCCCACCGCCGCCGCAGTTGGGAAGTCGCTTACAAAAGGTGCCCTAAAAATAGTCCGCCTCAAACCTGCCCTGTCTTGCCAGAGGGCATGGCACCTAGGAGTCGTGTGTGTGGTTTGGTGAGTGTTGTTTGGGATGTGTGTGCTCATAGTAGAGGGGTTTTGTGGTTAGATCGCGTAAATATATAAATGTGTCATTAAAACCGGCCACCACCCGACACAGCCAACTATAAGGGTTGTCACGTAAACAGAACGTGACCAATCGTCACTAGTACAGCACAAACCGGTGTGTTGGAGAGCCAAGCCTCAACATTTACAAACGGAGTACGACGTTTCGCCAGTAATTACAACCAGCTTCATCAGGCGACAGCCAGATTGGTGGAGAAATCCTCCTGTTTCATTCCTTTTATCGAGGCGTAGATGTGGTGGCCACGCTTCTGTGCCCTTGAGTCAACGTGCATTATGCGGGCCCATTAATCTTGTCCTTCCTGCCCATTGTATTTATTAAAACAGCCGTACCAACGGTAATCCCTATTGAAGTATGGTGGCCTGTGTAGGCATGCATTTAAACAATGTGTTATTTGATTATTCCCTTCCAAGTCGGTAGCTATCCGAACGTTAAAAAAACATTATTTCAATTTCAATAGATTATCTAATTAGTCTTGGCCAGCAGTAGCTAGTTTTGCACAGAACTTCAACATTATCAAAATCAATTGAGTGTCCTTGTTGGCACGCGTGTTCTGCTACTGCTGACAGTTGTATTTGGGAGAATTTAATATCTCCCTTGGTGTTATTTTAGTCTCATGCTGATCATTCGTCCTCTTTGCCCAGCATAACATTTGCCACAAGTGCCGTTAGTTGATAGCCTCGGTAATACATATTTTGTATCAGATATTAATTTCTGTATTTTATGTACCGTGCCAAATCTGATTCTGGTGTTTTGTTTTTCCAAACATCTGGCTAGTTTATTAGTTACTCCCGCAATGTACGGTATTTTGACCGTTTTAATTACTTGGGCAGTTTCAATGCGTGTGTGTTCGTGGATTGGGGTGTGCGTGTGTGGGTTGATGTGTGTGTGGGTTGGTTGATGTGTGTGTGGATTGATGTGTGTGTGGGTTGGTATGTGTGTGTGTGTTTGTGGATTGGGGTGTGCGTGTGTGGGTTGATGTGTGTGTGGGTTGATGTGTGTGGGTTGGTATGTGTGTGTGTTTGTGGATTGGGGTGTGCGTGTGTGGGTTGATGTGTGTGTGGGTTGGTATGTGTGTGTGTTTGTGGATTGGGGTGTGCGTGTGTGGGTTGATGTGTGTGTGGGTTGATGTGTGTGGGTTGGTATGTGTGTGTGTTTGTGGATTGGGGTGTGCGTGTGTGGGTTTGGTGTGTGTGTGGGTTGATGTGTGTGTGGGTGTGTGTTGGTTGATGTGTGTGTGGGTTTGGTGTGTGTTTGGGTTGATGTGTGTGTGGGTTTGGTGTGTGTGTTGGTTGATGTGTGTGTGGGTTTGGTGTGTGTGTTGGTTGATGTGTGTGTGTTGTGTAGCGGTTAGCGCGCTGCGCTACGAACTTGGCGAGTGACACATCGATCGACGAGGAGAAGGGGGTAGCAGAGAGAAGTTTTATTTCACAGGAAAAACAGCAAAGGCGACTTATATACGGCACCAAAGCACAAACATGCCCCATTTATACAGCGGAAGATTATACAGATATATATATTTATGATCGCTGTAAAAAAAAGGTTAGTAAATTCAGCGGATTAACTTTAAGATAAATCGTGCGACTCAAAACACTGAGGTTGCCAAAATGTGTGAATTGTTCATCGCCTGGGCACTTGACCGTTTCGTTCGTTTGGCGAAGGAGTCTTGCAACAGAATTCTGCCGGATATTGATCTGCCCAAATCCAGAAACCAGTTATGCATCGCCGTACTTGCTGTGAGAAACCCCACGTGTTGATCTCGACATTCATGAAACAAGGGGATTAATAATCGTTACACAACAGTAGGTGTCTACAGTTGCCTCCACCCAGCACCACAATCACTCAGGTGGCCAAATTTTTGACAACTGAGAGTTTACAAAATACAACAAAAAGGGCCCCAATCATGCACGCATACGTCTTTTCCATTGACACATCTGAGCCGAGCCAGCAAGCGGCCGTCATGGTCCAGGTGGTTTCCACTATTTGCCAAGCTGAATTGGAACCGAACCGTGCTAAGCTTGCCTGACACGACGTCTGAATCGGTCTCGGAGCCAAGCAGGGCCAGGAATGGGGTTAATGACGCACTCGTCCATTGCGTCTGGCGTTAGCGGCACAACGCGGGTTCTGCAGTGGAAAACAACCTGTCACCTGCCGAGCCGTGCTGGGCTGGCTCGGCACGGCTGCAGGCACGGCTCGCTTGTGTCGTGAAAAATCGGTGACAGGTGAAAGTAATTACCCCTCTCCAAGAAAGGCGAGGAACCTGCGTCCCGTGGGTCAGAGTCGGCCACTTCACTCGCCCCAGGGGCACATCATGAGGTCCTCCCACTTGAAGTGGCCCACGGCCACCAACATTTCTCCCTCACCTTCACCACACTAATCGGGCACTAGAGTTGTTTTTAATCTCTCAAGGTTGCTCAGCACAGGCTTGAAGGTTCAAAGCCCCACACGGTCAGCAACGAACAGTTTCATTGAAACATGGCAACGCTTTAAGTCTGATGTTAGCGCACTCAAAATAATAGCTCTTAGTGTTTAGTTCGTTGTCCTTCCGCCGCACACTCCGATTAGCGCGGTTGTCTACGTGGGGTGCGAACTAAGTTCAACACACTCACTCACTCGGCCACTCCTAGCGCCACAGGCGCTGCTTGCGATGGGCTGTCACATGTGTCCACGCGTGGTTGCACTCCAAAAGGCAACCGGGAATTCAAATTCGCTCCTCAAACATGAAGAGGCCGTCCCAGCCCTGGCTCAGGCCGTGGAGCAAGCACGCGCGAACCGGGCCGACAGCAGCTCGCAAACCTGCTGCCGCACAGACGCAAACAGTGCCGCTTGGAACTGAATTAAAAAACACGTGAATGTGTCACCGGTCAAAGAGGCAGCGCGCGTTCTGTTGGACAACGCCGTGCAGGGGCGCGTCTTGTGTCGTATTGTGTCGTCTTGTGTCGTCTTGTGTCGTCTTGTGCTGTCTTGTGTTGTCTTGTGTTGTATTGTGTTGTCTTGTGCTGTCTTGTGTCGTCTTGTGTTGTCTTGTGTTGTCTGTGTCGTCTTGTGTTGTCTGTGTCGTCTTGTGTCGTCTTGTGTCGTCTTGTGTCGTCTTGTGTTGTCTGTGTCGTCTTGTGTCGTCTGTGTCGTCTTGTGTCGTCTTGTGTCGTCTTGTGTCGTCTTGTGTCGTCTTGTGTCGTCTTGCTCTTTCCCGGGGTCCTCCTGGGCAGTCGGCGTGCGAGAGGGGGTCGGCCGCTAGTGGCAGCAGTGGATGCGCCTCCTCCCGCGCGCGCTTCTCTTGCCGTGGCCGCCGCTGGTCGCGCACAACGCAGCAAAGGGCACAGCGGTCGACCCCTCGTGTGGCCGCCTCGCGACGGAACGTGTTGGGACGCGTTCGCCCGGCTCGCTTTGCCGAGCGAGCCGCCCTATTCAATGCCGCGCACCGAGGCGGTGTCAGTCAGAAGCGCCCGTGGCCGTATCGCTGCTCTGATTCATGAGATATTGATGTCTGTGTCTCTGTGTGTGTTTTATTTAAAATATATATATTGCCTATTTAACTTCGGGGAGACCCAGGAGTAGATTCGTCAGCGATGTTGGCCGCGAGCGGGAATCGAGCTCGGGTCGGCGAGTTCGTAGGGCAGTGCGCTAACCACTGCGCCACCCATCCCCGTAGCGCACAAACACGGACACAGCCATCAACGCGCACAAACATCTCCGGCTAACAACAACAACTGGCTACGCACACTCATAAACACTTAGATAAACTCACACGCGCAGAGGGAAAGTGGCAAGTAGACAAAGACAAATATCCCCCGTATAGCCTTAATACACTGTTCGGGCAAGTGCTGTTAGAGAGCACCTATGAATGCTGGCACGGCGCACGAGAGGGTGGGTGGCCAGCATCACCCCGGGGCCGCCTTTGTCTCCCCGGTGACGATGTTTACACACCGTACCAGGTACTCATTTGAGGCTGAGTCGACCTAGAGGGGCCCAGGATCGGTTCAGATAAATCTTTACTGATGTCGGGTCGCCAGATTCGTAGCGCAGCGCGCTAACTACTCCGCCACTGTTCTCCACGCGTGCACACACACACACACACGTACACACACACCCGTACACACACGTACACATACACACACACACCCGTACACACACGTACACACGTACACACACCCACACACACGTAGACATACCACCGTACACACACACCGTACACACACACACGTACATACACGTACACACACGAACATACACACCCGTACACACACGTGCACACACACACACGTACGCACACGAACATACACACCCGTACACACACAATGTCTCACGTGCACACACACACCCGTACATACACGAACACACACACGCACACACACACGCACACACACACGTACACACCACCAGTACACACACGTGCACACACACACCCGCACACACCCAAGGACACACGTGCACGTCTTTGCAGGAGACCTGCCTAGCGGGAAGGAATGTTCCTGTGCTCATGTTTCACTGCCAAATACAATGAGAGGCTGCCCTGGCAGCGAATTACAACAACAACTCCTCAAACCGCACTCCGCGTCGTGTCCGTGTGGCTCGAGAGGGGAGGGGGGTCATGATGGCCGTGTGGGGGAGACCCTGGAGCCAGCGCCGCTGATGTCCTGGTTCGAGCCCCTTTTGGCGTCGCAGAGAGATTCAATGTACAGCGAGCTCTAATGTCTATACAGACGCAGGCGAATGTTTGAGATGCACGGAGAGAGAGACGAGTGGAGAGAGACAGGGGGGACATAAACATAGAGTAGGGAGAGAGGGGGGGTAGAGAGAGAGAGCGGGGTAGAGAGAGGGGGGGGGGGTAGAGAGGGAGGGGGTAGAGAGAGGGGGGGGGGTAGAGAGGGGGGGGGGGGAATGGGTAAGAAGGAGGAGAGCAGAGCGTGAAGTCTTTTGTGAAATCTTTCATAAAGCAAAGCAGTGAAAAAAACACAAAAACACGAAATGATGAACGAAGCAAAGTGCCGACTACATCAAGCATCTTCTTGTTCCTTCTGATCGTAAAAAAAGGAGAGAGAAAGAGAGAGAGAGGAAGCCGTCGCTTCGGATGTGATCGCGTTGCGATGAAGTTGGGGTTCTCCGGGAGTGTGGGGAGTTTGCTGGCCTCCGAGCGGCTCGCGATACCCGCACGAAGCGAATCGCCACTCAGTGTCGAGGACTTCGCGTTGCGGCGTCACGGGCCACATTCTGCCAAATCTGATTGTTTTTGTTTAAACTTCACTTGGCACCGAGCAGCAACATCGCTGCAGGCCGAGTCCGAGACTCGCAGCGAAGCTCGCCCCTTGCTGCTGCGCTTGATGTCCCCCACCTCCACCGCATCACCGATGAGCACGCCTGGTTACGTACGGCGTGAACGAAAGTCAACACACGCACCGCACACGCGCACACGCACACACGCGCATACACGCACGCACACACACACACACGCACACACGCACGCACGCACACACACACTCGCGCACACACACGCACACACACGCGCATACACGCACACGCGCACACGCACACACGCGCACACACGCACACAACACACGCACACACACGCACACCGCACACCGAACGTGCGGATTCATCTCGCGAGACCCTCCGCGTAACCTTCGACTCACCACTCGGACCCTGCCACCCATCGCCGGACCCTCTTCTCTTTGAGGCTCAAGCACACGGACAATCCTTGGCGCAGTTTGGCACTAAAACAACAACAACAACAACACAAACAAACACAACATCCAACGCATTCGTTAATAACAGTGTGGCACTCGTAATCATCATCATCATCATACTAAGCACTTTACACAGTTGCTGAGCACATGCCCAACAACCAAACAGCTCTGTGATCGTCACGGCCACGTTGTAGTCGATAAGCCTTGACAGACGCCTTCGATTGCGCGCGGTTATCGGGAGAGCTGGGAAACGAGACGATGGCGGGAGAGTGGGTGGGTGGGTGAGTGAGTGGGTGAGTGAGTGGGTGGGCGGGTGAGTGGCTGGGTGGGTGGGTGAGTGGGTGAGTGGGTGGGTGAGTGAGTGGGTGGGTGAGTGAGTGAGTGGGTGAGCGGGTGAGTGAATGGGTGAGTGAGTGAGCGGGTGAGTGGGTGGGTGAGTGAGTGAGTGGGTGGGTGAGTGAGTGAGTGAGTGGGTTGGTGAGCGGGTGAGTGGGTGGGTGAGCGGGTGGGTGAGCGGGTGGTGGGGTAGGTGAGCGGGTGGGTTAGCGGGTGAGTAGGCGGGTGATTGAATGGGTGAGCGGGTGGTGGGGTAGGTGAGCGGGAGAGTGGGTGGGTGAGCGGGTTAGTTAGCGGGTGAGTGAGTGGGTTAGTGAGTGGGTGAGCGGGTGAGTGAGTGGGTGAGTGAGTGAGTGAGTGAGTGACCGGGTGAGTGGGTGGGTGAGCGGGTGGGTTAGCGGGTGAGTGGGTGAGTCAGTGGTTGAGTGAGCGGGTGAATGGATGGGTGAGTGAGTGAGTGGGTGAGTGAATGGGTGAGTGAGCGGGTGAGTGGATGGGTGAGTGAGTGGGTGGGTGAGTGAGTGGGTGAGTGAGCGGGTGGGTGGGTGGGTGAGTGAGCGGGTGAGTGGATGGGTGAGCGGGTGAGTGGATGGGTGAGCGGGTGAGTGGATGGGTGAGCGGGTTAGTTAGCGGGTGAGTAGGTGAGTGAGTGTGTTGTGGTGACCTGCAGTGTGACGGCTGGGAGAGCCCCAGCGAGTGAAGTTCAGGGTAACATAATCAACGTTTTTGGGTTAGATGGCGTTATTTATAAATGTGTCGTAACCCTCCACCACCCGACACGGCCAATCAGCAAAAAAAAGTGTCACGTTGACAAAAGACAAATAGTTCACTACTTTAGCCCACCGGTGTGTTGAAGCGTGAAACCACAACATTTACAATTTTTGAATAGTGCGACGTTTCGCTGGTAATTGCATCCAGCATCACCCTCCACCACCCGACACGGCTGATTGGCCGTGTCGGGTGGTGGAGGGTTACGACACATTTATAAATAACGCGATCTAACCCAAAAACGTTAATTCAGGGTAGCAGTCGCCGTGGTAGTAGCGACAGAAAGTGATAAGAAGGCGACTACCCCCCAGTGAGTGAGTGGTGAGTGTCAGGAGCGAATCAGTGAGTACTGCACCATCAATCACCCTGGCCGATTTCACGTCGCAGACAGCGTGTCCCCTTCTTGAGAGCACATCAATCACTTCGCGGAGCAGCAGAAACGATGAGAGGGCACAGCCTCATCATCGGGGTGCCCTTCTCTCGCCACCACTCACACGGGCACTGCGCCGAGTGCAGATCAGAGCGGCGTCCCATCACCCATCAAAGCCATCGGGTAACCAGATTCCCACCGATACCGACATCAAAGCCGTCTCTTGTTTTGTTTCGCATCGGTTTGTGGGGGTGGGGGGGTGCGGTGCTGTTAGCGAGCACCCATTAAGGGTCGTCGTTGTCACTGCCCTGTTAGCAGAGGTCGCAACCGGGTACCCGATACCCGTACCCTACCCGATACCCGGCTACCCGTACCCGGCCAGGTACGGGTACCCGTTTGCGACCCTGGTGCGGCCGGGTCCGGGTACGGGTAGGCCGTGAGTCACTGGTGAGTAACCGTTTGTCACTCATTTCGGGTAGGGTACGGGTAGCGGGTATCCGTACCCGGCCGGGTAAGGTACGGGTACCCATTTGCGACCCTGGTGCGGCCGGGTATGGGTACGGGTAAGGAATCAAAACCCGTTTGCGACCTCTGGCTGTTAGTTCCACACCGCCCCTGCCCGCCACCCCGTTGTTGCTGTTGTTGTTGTTGCTGTTGTTGTTGTTGCTGTTGTTGTTGTTGCGTGCCGAGGCCACTCACACGACGGCGCTCGGGCAGCCGTGGCTGCTTGGCCGAGCCGGGTAGATGCACGAGAGGTGGCCGGCCCGCAGGCGCGCCGTGTACTCGGCGGAGAGGAGCTTCACGCAGTGGCAGGGTCGCTGGTGCATGCCCGCTCCTGCCGGGGTGGAATCGCGGCACCGTTAGCAGAGCCTCGTCCCGTCGTGGAATCATCGACAGCGTCATCGTCATCGTCATCGTCGTCGTCACATTGACGCGGCTGCTTGCTCACACGGGCCGAGGTTTCAGGTGTCCGTCGCACCTTGCGCAGCCGAAAGGTCATCGTCGAGGTCACGGGTGATGGCGGCACGGACCTCGACATGGCTTCCTGCCCCCGACCATCATCCCGTCGCGGGTGCAAAGGTGCCACTCGATCTCACAAGGACCCCTCTCTCTCAAGGACTCATCATCATCATCACCACCACCATCATCATTATCACCACCATCATCACCACCATCACCACCATCATCATCATCACCATCACCATCATCATCATCACCATCATCACCATCATCATCACCATCATCATCATCACCATGATCATCACCATTACCATCATCACCATCATCATCATCATCACCATCATCACCATCATCATCATCACCACCATCATCATCATCACCATCATCATCATCACCACCATCACCGCTATCACCACACCCCCCTGGTCGCCAGCCTCTGGGTGCCGATCCAATGCCCTCCTCCTCCACCCTTTGGGAGATTTACCGGACGACTCCCGTTGACCCACCACAAAGTTGGTACTCGTTTTATCGACCACGTTGAGATGATACAACAACAACAACAACAACAACAACTCAACACATTCGACAATAACACTGGGCGGCTTTAAAATAAAATGTACAATAGACGACGTTTCGGGAGATGGACCTTCTTCACTGCACCTCCAGCACAGGGAGTTTCGTGCTAAGAAGAAGAAGAGGAGACATCGCCCAACACGTCGCCTCTCGAAGCGTTTGTTTCTATTACACCGTGGCGGTGATTTTGACGAACGAGTTGAGTGTTTATTGTTGTTGTTGTTTGTTGTTTGTTGTTGTTCGCGCACCACAGCCAACACAGCAGCAGCAGCGTTCCCTACCGTTGTACATTCGTTTATTTGATGATGTGGATACGTTGAAGTCTCGCATTCAAACACAAACACATCAGTCAGTTGATTCTCTTCAGCATATGCGTCTCCCCTGGCCCTATATCCGTACCCTTACAAGGTAAAGTCACGTAAAGAGAAAATTAATCAATCACGACGTTTCGATCGCAACACAAACTGCTGACGCAGTTTCACCTGATGACGGTTGCTTGTGTTGCGATCGAAACGTCGTGATCGATTAATTTACTACCTACGCGACTTTACCGAAAGAACCAAAGAGAATGGATTCCTGCAGTCACGAAAACTTCAAATCACAATGATTACATGCGATGTTTTATATTAAATCCACGTTTTTGTTATTCTCGAGACGATGATTATTCATGCGTGACGATCGATCGTCGTGATTGACGATCGATCCACGACCGCGATATTTGAATTCGTGACTCTGCGACCTCGAGTTGAGAGCCGTGGGCCCATCTCGGAGCCACCCCGCGCGCATCCTCGCCCCGCCGCTCCCTCCCACGGGAAGCCGAACTCCCCCGTTCGCCGAATTCACGGCCACGTTGCAGTTGTTAGCAGGACCCTTCGAAAGTAAAATCTCGAGACACATCGAGGCTTTGTGGATGCGCGGGTTACACTTTGGTACTATCAACACACATTGCCATTTTCTATGGTTAACATCAGAGTAATGATACACATTGCAATGAATATTTTAATTGCTTACCATCAGCCAAAGTCCACGCGACGGAGAACAATATGAGGATAAGGATAACGGTCAGAGCGCACGGATTCACGCTGATTCCCATGCCTGGTGCCCGCCGAGGTCGGAGTCACGGAGACGAAATATCGCCGGAGTCACCGAGACGACTCGATGGGAGATTCCTGGGGTCCGTGGGGGTCCGCTGGGGTTCCGCGGGTTTAACAAGATGCGAATGAGGCTCGGGAAGCAGGTGATATGAAATATAAGCCTCCTCCTTATCGCACACGTCGACAAACCCACTCACCCGGTTTGTCCGGCTGCTGCTAATTTACCTTGTCAGCTCAGGAATCTTATCTCCGCATTGTGTTGTGGATTGTTGGGGTTTTTTTAAAGTTATAATTTACATGGCGATCGTAAGGTGAATGGTGATCCCGTGGTTAGCGCAGTGGATCTGGAAAGCCGAATTCAAACTTAGCCACTGAATTCAAACTCAGCCACCGAATTCAAACTCAGCCACTGAATTCAAACTCAGCCACCGAATTCAAACTTAGCCACTGAATTCAAACTCAGCCACTGAATTCAAACTCAACCACTGAATTCAAACTCAACCATCAAATTCAAACTCAGCCCCTGAATTCAAACTCAGCCACCGAATTCAAACTCAGCCACTGAATTCAAACTCAGCCACCAAATTCAAACTTAGCCACTGAATTCAAACTCAGCCACCGAATTCAAACTCAGCCACTGAATTCAAACTCAGCCACCGAATTCAAACTCAGCCACTGAATTCAAACTCAGCCACCGAATTCAAACTCAGCCACTGAATTCAAACTCAGCCACCGAATTCAAACTTAGCCACTGAATTCAAACTCAGCCACCGAATTCAAACTCAGCCACTGAATTCAAACTCAGCCACCGAATTCAAACTCAGCCACTGAATTCAAACTCAGCCACCGAATTCAAACTCAGCCCCTGAATTCAAACTCAGCCACTGAATTCAAACTCAACCACTGAATTCAAACTCAACCATCAAATTCAAACTCAGCCCCTGAATTCAAACTCAGCCACCGAATTCAAACTCAGCCACTGAATTCAAACTCAGCCACCAAATTCAAACTTAGCCACTGAATTCAAACTCAGCCACCGAATTCAAACTCAGCCACTGAATTCAAACTCAGCCACCGAATTCAAACTCAGCCACTGAATTCAAACTCAGCCACCGAATTCAAACTCAGCCACTGAATTCAAACTCAGCCACCGAATTCAAACTTAGCCACTGAATTCAAACTCAGCCACCGAATTCAAACTCAGCCACTGAATTCAAACTCAGCCACCGAATTCAAACTCAGCCACTGAATTCAAACTCAGCCACCGAATTCAAACTCAGCCCCTGAATTCAAACTCAGCCACTGAATTCAAACTCAACCACTGAATTCAAACTCAACCATCAAATTCAAACTCAGCCCCTGAATTCAAACTCAGCCACCGAATTCAAACTCAGCCACTGAATTCAAACTCAGCCACCAAATTCAAACTTAGCCACTGAATTCAAACTCAGCCACCGAATTCAAACTCAGCCACTGAATTCAAACTCAGCCACCGAATTCAAACTCAGCCACTGAATTCAAACTCAGCCACCAAATTCAAACTTAGCCACTGAATTCAAACTCAGCCACCGAATTCAAACTCAGCCACTGAATTCAAACTCAGCCACCGAATTCAAACTCAGCCACTGAATTCAAACTCAGCCACCGAATTCAAACTCAGCCACTGAATTCAAACTCAGCCACCGAATTCAAACTTAGCCACTGAATTCAAACTCAGCCACCGAATTCAAACTCAGCCACTGAATTCAAACTCAGCCACCGAATTCAAACTCAGCCACTGAATTCAAACTCAGCCACCGAATTCAAACTCAGCCCCTGAATTCAAACTCAGCCACTGAATTCAAACTCAACCACTGAATTCAAACTCAACCATCAAATTCAAACTCAGCCCCTGAATTCAAACTCAGCCACCGAATTCAAACTCAGCCACTGAATTCAAACTCAGCCACCAAATTCAAACTTAGCCACTGAATTCAAACTCAGCCACCGAATTCAAACTCAGCCACTGAATTCAAACTCAGCCACCGAATTCAAACTCAGCCATTGAATTCAAACTCAGCCACCGAATTCAAACTCAGCCACTGAATTGAAACTCAGCCACCGGCTCAATTCGGCCGAAGTCGATATCAGAACCGTCCCTGGCATCACCAACCTGCACCAAGGAGCGTGGTGAAGTATGGTCACAACAACCCCCCCCCCCCCCCATGACTGACATGGTGGAGAAGAGAACTTCGTTCAGCAGTCGATTGACAAAGGGCTGCGAATTGACTCTCTGCGGTGTGGCCCGGTATGTACGCTACGTTTGTCGAACTTCTTTTGCACCGTACATAGCCAACCGTGCGAATTGGAGGTGCGAAATCCAAGTGGTGGGTTGGGCACCGGGCACGGTACCATGAAGCGGTGCGTTTCACGTGCAGAAAAGTACTACGGGCGGGGTGAGTTCTGCATACCTGTCCACGCATACGCTTTACCCGTATTCTCGTACAGGGAAATTTAGTTTTCAGGTCCATACGGCGCACAGCCGTTTGTGTTTCTTCCTTGTGATCGGACTATGAAGGATGAACATCTACGACTCATAAGGGGCACGGGGTGATCATTGAGGTCTGAATTGGTCTACAATAAGGTTGGCACTGATAATGGGATTGACAGGCATGGTACTACGGGCGTAAATGTCGTGCCCCCCAAACCCGTGCCCCCCAACCTTCCCCCCGTGGTGGTGATGAGCGTGTATCGAGAGGGGTCGCCACGGCCCGTGCCCTTGACGCCGCCACCGAATCTCGCCATCGCCGACACCGCGTGACCTCCAGGCTCTCCTCCGCCCCGAGCGCCTCTCATCCCACTCGCACCAACCAGGGGCTGGCCACGGGGGGGGGGGGGGGGGGCGGTGCCCGTGGCCAGCTTTTGGTCTCCCACCAAAGACCAAAAGCCGGCGAGCCTCGGTCCGCCAGGACCTCAACGAACCCCGACCGACCGATCGACAACGATCCGGGCAATGTCCCTCGCCCGGGTCTCTGGGATCACGCTGCTGCTGCTGCCCCCATCCTAGAATCTGGAGCCGGAAGAACCCCGCTGTGCGAACAGAGTGGAACAACGCGGACGAACCCTGGCCAATGGGTTCTAATGTCTGGGGTCACTGGGTTCTAATGTCTGGGGTCACTGGGTTCTAATGTCTGGGGTCACTGGGTTCTAATGTCTGGGGTCACTGGGTTATAATGTCTGGCATCAGTTTTTGTCTATCACATCAGATTTTTGAGATATCAAATATTGCATTTTCAATAAAAACAGCAAATTTATGCTCATATACGAATAGCTAAACAGACATCCATTCAAGAATAAGATAAGATACAATATACAATCATAATGAAATAAACATTTAATGAGCCGTAGCACAAAGTTGTGAAAGTGACTGCATATCAATGTGAGTGAATGCATTTTACCATGTAAGAATTGAATTGTGAAGATAACAAAAATATGTACAAAAAGGTCATTCACAATAGTGATGTCACATCTGCATAAACGACCTCTTCTTAGACGATCTCCGATGTACAGCTTGTGGAATGTCTCTCATCAAGGACCAGCAGTAATCTGCCATCATGTTTGAGTCCCATCGGCCTTGGTTACGTTCTTCCATAACTTTAATGTCTTGATGAATGCGTTCACCTTGCGCTTCGCTCACGTGACCCATGTTCTCTGGAAACTGGGCCAAGTGACTATCTAAGTAGTGAACCTTGATGCTCATTATACATCCAAGTGCTTGGAAACTCAAGAGCAGCTCCTCCACAATCTCTCGATAGTTGTCCGCTTTCCTGTTCCCAAGGAAATTCCGCACCACATCAGAGAATGCATTCCAAGCTCTAGCCTCTGCCGCAGTCATTGTTGTAACAAAGTGTGGATCCCTGATGAGTGTTCTTATTTGAGGGCCATCAAATATTCCTGCCTTTTTCTTCTCGGCACTGAGACTTGAAAAGGTTGAACATATATAGCTGAGTCAGTCTCCAGTGTGATCAAGAGCATTGACGAATTGCTTCATTAACCCAAGTTTTCTGTGCAGTGGGGGAAATACAATTTTATTCCTATCAACCAGAGGCTCATTTTTGATGTTCTTGTCACCAAGCGTCAAACTGATTCTTGGTGGCCAGTTCTTTTTAACCCAATGTTCTAATGTAGCCCAACTGTCCCAGTAGCACAGGAAACGAGGGTATTTGGTGTGACCTCCTTGCTGACCCAGCAGAAAATTAACCATTTTCAAATCAACACAAATTAGCCATCCATGAACATGGTATTCCAATCTATCCAGAACAATCTTGATGGTGGCATACTCTTCATTCATTTTTACAGAGTGTCCTATTGGGATTGAACCATATATATTTCTGTTGTGAAGTGACACACATTTCAAACTCCTTTTACTACTGTCAATAAAACGTCTCCATTCACTTTAATCATATGCGGGCAGTCCCATATTGAGAAGAAGCCCTTCAACATCATTACAATAAACAAGTTGACCATCTGAATGGAAGCACTTTCGCAGTGCTGCTTCTCTGTTACGATGAAAGGAGACACTAGTGCCAGGTCTGAGTAGTCCTTTCTCTTGCAGCCTGGAAGCCAACAATTCAGCAGACTGCTTTGGCAAATACAAATCTCTTACAAGATCATTCAATTCAGGCTGACTAAGCAGATACATTTTATCACAATCTGCATCAGATGGCGTATATTCGATCTGAGCATCATCATCATCATCATCATCTGTAGAAGCAGGTAGACTGAGGGATTCAACATCAATGTCTGGTAGCTCAGTAAATGCAGGCACAGGTATGTCCTCACAGTGCTCAACTGGTCGTCTGGCAGATGGGATATCTGGGTATTGTAAGTGTTGTTTGTTTTTCTTATTGAAACCTTTTACATTGACCAGGCAGAAGTAGCAGTTATCTAAATGGTTTGTAGGTTCTCTCCAAACCATTGGCACACCAAGCTTCAGCTTAGCATTCTTTTCTTTAGACCATGATCGCAAAGTTTCAACACAGGTTTTACACACTTTGTGAGGAGCCCAATTGTTGTCTTGGTCTCCAAGTCGAACTTTAAAGTAGGCAAGATAAACCTTCTTGACAAAGGTACTGATGTTGCGCCTTTGACCCTGCAAAGTGAAGCTGCCACAGATGTAGCAGAAGATATCTGGGTCATTACTGCATTTCCTTCTTTCGGATGTTGTAGCCATTGTTAGATCACGCCCTGCAGAAGAGAAATATTAAATAAATGTGGATATCTACATAAAATGATATTATAAACACACTATCCTAAAAATACAGCACCATATTTGAACACTAAAGCAGTCACTGACTCGCAACAACTTGCAATCATAAGTGACAGAGTTAATGTCGGGCAAAATCAATGAAAATGGGGTATGCCGATAGCATAGAAATGAGATGTGATAGAGCAAATCTGAGATCAGATTTGGAATCAGCACCCTGAAATTAGTCTAAAACAGCTGCAAAAGTCCAGGCCAGATTTTTTTTTTTGACCAGTGTTATTGATGTACTTTTAATATTGTAGCGGCTTCTAGTGGACTCGTTAAATACAAGGTGTCATCGGTTCACGATGAAGAGCCACGAGGCATCGCCATCTCTCCGGGGATCTAACAATCCGAATGGCTCCGCACGCTCCGTCTCCTCGCTCCGTCTCCCCGGTGGGCGTCGTTTGGGGCTCCATCCTCTGCGTTGGCTGCCACTGTCGCTGCATCCGCGACCGAATGAGTGGGTGAGGGAATGATGTAGAGAGTGAGGGAACGACTGAGTGGGTGGGGGAATGATGTAGAGAGTGAGGGAACGACTGAGTGGGTGGGGGAATGGAGGAGAGAGTGAGGGAACGACTGAGTGGGTGGGGGAATGATGGAGAGAGTGAGAAAACAACTGAGTGGGTGAGTGAATGATGTAGAGAGTGAGGGAACGACTGAGTGGGTGAGGGAATGATGTAGAGAGTGAGGGAACGACTGAGTGGGTGAGGGAATGAAGGAGAGAGTGAGAGAACGACTGAGTGGGTGGGGGAATGGAGGAGAGAGTGAGGGAACGACTGAGTGGGTGGGGAAATGAGGGAGAGAGTGAGGGAACGACTGAGTGGGTGAGGAAATGAAGGAGAGCGTGAGGGAACGACTGAGTGGGTGAGAGAATGAAGGAGAAAGTGAGGGACCGACTGAGTGGGTGAGGGAATGAAGGACAGAGTGAGGGAATGAGTGAGTGGATGGTGGAATGATGGAGAGAGAGAGGGAACGACTGAGTGAGTGAAGGAATGAAGGAGAGAGTGAGGGAACGATTGAGTGGGTGATGGAATGAAGGAGAGAATGAGGGAACGACTGAGTGGGTGAGGGAATGGGGGAGAGAGTGAGGGAACGACTGAGTGGGTGAGGGAATGACGAAGAAAGTGAGGGAACGACTGAGTAGGCGAGGAAATGAAGGAGAGAGTAAGAGAATGACTGAGTGGGTGAAGGAATTAAGGAGAGAGTGAGGGAACGATTGAGTGGGTGGCGGAATGATGGAGAGAGTGAGGGAACGACTGAATGAGTGAGGGAATGAAGGAGAGAGTGAGGGAACGACTGAGTGGGTGAGGGAATGAAGGAGAGAGTGCGGGAACGACTGAGTGGGTGAGGGAATGAAGGAGAGAGTGAGGGACCGACTGAGTGGGTGGGGGAATGAAGGAGAGAGTGAGGGAACGACTGAGTGGGTGAGGGAATGAAGGAGAGAGTGAGAGAACGACTGAGTGAGTGAAGGAATGAAGGAGAGAGTGAGATAACGACTGAGTAGGTGAGGGAATGAAGGAGAGAGTGAGGGAACGACTGAATGAGTGAGGGAATGAAGGAGAGAGTGAGGGAACGACTAAGTGGGTAAGGAAATGAAGGAGAGAGTGAGGGAACGACTGAGTGGGTGAGGGAATGAGGGATAGAGTGAGGGAACGACTGAGTGGGTGAGGGAATGAAGGAGAGAGTGAGGGAACGACTGAGTGGGTGAGGGAATGATAGAGAGAGAGAGGGAACGACTGAGTGGGTGAGGAAATGAAGGAGAGAGTGAGGGAACGACTGAGTGGGTGAGGGAATGATGGAGAGAGAGAGGGAACGAGTGAGTGAAGGAATGAAGGAGAGAGTGAGGGAACGACTGAGTGGGTGAGGGAATGAGAGAGAGAGTGAGGGGACGACTGAGTGGGTGAGGGAATGAAGGAGAGAGTGAGGGAACGACTGAGTGGGTGAGGGAATGGAGGAGAGAGTGAGGGAACGAATGAGTGGGTGAAGGAATGATGAGAGAGTGAGGGAACGACTGAGTGGGTGAGGGAATGAAGGAGAGAGTGAAAGAACGACTGAGTGAGTGAGGGAATGAAGGAGAGAGTGAGGGAACCACTGAGTGGGTGAGGGAATGAAGGAGAGAGTGAGGGAACGACTGAGTGGGTGGGGGGATGAAGGAGAGAGTGAGAGAACGACTGAGTGGGTGAAGGAATTAAGGAGAGAGTGAGGGAACGATTGAGTGGGTGGCGGAATGATGGAGAGAGTGAGGGAACGACTGAATGAGTGAGGGAATGAAGGAGAGAGTGAGGGAACGACTGAGTGGGTGAGGGAATGAAGGAGTGAGGGAACGACTGAGTGGGTGAGGGAATGAAGGAGAAAGTGAGGGAACGACTGAGTGGGTGAGGGAATGAAGGAGAGAGTGAGGGAACGACTGAGTTGGTGAGGGAATGATTCAGAGTATATCTCTCTTCATCAGAACGCAGAGAGTCACGTGGTAGCGGTGTAAATCCCAGCCTGTCCCTCGCGGGGCCATTCTGCCCACGGCACGGACATCATTTGTGGCACCTTCGTGCCGCTTGCCCCAGGCCAGGGGTCGGCAACCAAAATAACAAGAAGAGCCATTTCTTTCCAATTCGGTACAAAATTCAGTATTTCAAGAGCCGCAATGCATCTGAGTACATACTGTACATACGTACATATCGTCAAGAAGCAGCCCGCAAAGAGCCGCATGCGGCTCCGGAGCCGTAGGTTGCCGACCCCTGCCCCAGGCACTTCAGTTGCGGAAACAAATCAAACAAATCACGTTGCGGGTTTTCCCCGCCTCGAGGTGTTCAACAACAACGACGACGACGACGACAAAATGTCTGGGGAACTCCCGGGCGGCGGGGCAGGAGGTTACAACTCAGAGGGGGGGTATCGGGTACCCGGTTCTGACCTCTGTTACAACTCGACGAGGGGTTCGTGCGAGCGGCGCGTGTGGCGAGTGGCACTTGTGTCAATCGCAGGCCTCGTCAGTGAGAGATTTCGCGAAGCCGCCTGTCACGACGGCCCGGCCTTGCCACGCGCGGCCACCAACTCCGTCACAAGTAGAAGTGGTTCACGCAGACTTGGTTCCTTGCAAAAGGTTTCAGTTTGGTGTTTAAATAACCTCACACAACTGTTTTATTGCCAGAAAGGTCAAACCTATTATTGTATTATTATTGTATTAGTCCTGCTTGGCTGCCAGGGTGGGACGGGGAGATGTTAACTCCCTCGCCTGGTGTACAGGAGGTCGCGGGTTCGACCCCGACCCTGACGCCTGCTGCTGCTGTATATTTGTAGTTTGCGTGTCTCTCTCCCTGTGGTCGCGTGGATTTTCTCCGGGTCCTCCGGTTTTTCCCACCACACTTAGAATCGACATCACGCGTTTAGAATATCTGGCTGCTCCTATAAATGTCGACACGGTGATGAGCCACTTCGTTGAGCTCTCATTCGTGAGGTCCAGGTCGCTTCTGATAAAGAGCTGCTAGACAGCTCAGTGGGCTTCATCTGGTAAAATAAAAAAATAAGTTTGTTTAGCTTAAGGCAGCCCACGCGTTCAGGGTTGTTCGCGCATCGCGTGAGGCAGCTGCAGGCACAGTTTCACTTCAACATTTGTTTCGGACAATGCATGGTTCCTTATCCACCCGCTGCTGGATCAGAGCCTCCCCCACGCTGTTGCGGGTCCGTGCGCACTTCATCACCACCACGCCGCTCGCTGGCGGATTGGTGAGGGCTGGGGTGGCGTGCGGGCAGGGCAGGGGAGTAGAGAGCACAGCGCCCTCTGGGCTTGGCTTGCACTGCCCTCTGGGCTTGGCTTGCACTGCCCTCTGGGCTTGGCTTGCACTGCCCTCTGCTGCCCACGGCGGAGGAGAACGACCCGTGGAGTGGGGACGGTGGTCGCCCCGTCCGAGATGAACATCCCTTGAGCCGAGCTCAGGCGCATGCCCGGGTAGCGAGCAATGATCGCCCCCATCGCCCCCTCGAACCGGCAGCCTGATGATGCCCGCTTAGGGGTCATGATGATGCTCGCTTAGGGGTCATGATGATGCTCGCCTAGGGGTCATGATGATGCTCGCTTAGGGGTCATGATGATGCTCGCCTAGGGGTCATGATGATGCTCGCCTAGGGGTCATGATGATGCTCGCCTAGGGGCCATGATGATGCTCGCCTAGGGGCCATGATGATGCTCGCCTAGGGGTCATGATGATGCTCGCTTAGGGGTCATGATGATGCTCGCTTAGGGGTCATGATGATGCTCGCCTAGGGGTCATGATGATGCTCGCTTAGGGGTCATGATGATGCTCGCCTAGGGGTCATGATGATGCTCGCTTAGGGGTCATGATGATGCTCGCCTAGGGGTCATGATGATGCTCGCCTAGGGGTCATGATGATGCTCGCCTAGGGGTCATGATGATGCTCGCTTAGGGGTCATGATGATGCTCACCTAGGGGTCATGATGATGCTCGCTTAGGGGTCATGATGATGCTCGCCTAGGGGTCATGATGATGCTCGCCTAGGGGTCATGATGATGCTCGCCTAGGGGTCATGATGATGCTCGCCTAGGGGTCATGATGATGCTCGCCTAGGGGTCATGATGATGCTCGCCTAGGGGTCATGATGATGCTCGCCTAGGGGTCATGATGATGCTCGCCTAGGGGTCATGATGATGCTCGCCTAGGGGTCATGATGATGCTCGCCTAGGGGCCATGATGATGCTCGCCTAGGGGTCATGATGATGCTCGCTTAGGGGTCATGATGATGCTCGCCTAGGGGTCATGATGATGCTCGCCTAGGGGTCATGATGATGCTCGCCTAGGGGTCATGATGATGCTCGCCTAGGGGTCATGATGATGCTCGTCTAGGGGTCATGATGATGCTCGCCTAGGGGTCATGATGATGCTCGCCTAGGGGTCATGATGATGCTCGCCTAGGGGTCATGATGATGCTCGCCTAGGGGCCATGATGATGCTCGCCTAGGGGTCATGATGATGCTCGCCTAGGGGCCATGATGATGCTCGCCTAGGGGTCATGATGATGCTCGCCTAGGGGCCATGATGATGCTCGCCTAGGGGTCATGATGATGCTCGCTTAGGGGTCATGATGATGCTCGCCTAGGGGTCATGATGATGCTCGCCTAGGGGTCATGATGATGCTCGCCTAGGGGTCATGATGATGCTCGCCTAGGGGTCATGATGATGCTCGCCTGGGGGTCATGATGATGCTCGCCTAGGGGCCATGATGATGCTCGCCTAGGGGTCATGATGATGCTCGCTTAGGGGTCATGATGATGCTCGCCTAGGGGTCATGATGATGCTCGCCTAGGGGTCATGATGATGCTCGCCTAGGGGCCATGATGATGCTCGCCTAGGGGTCATGATGATGCTCGCTTAGGGGTCATGATGATGCTCGCCTAGGGGTCATGATGATGCTCGCCTAGGGGTCATGATGATGCTCGCCTAGGGGTCATGATGATGCTCGCCTAGGGGTCATGATGATGCTCGCCTAGGGGTCATGATGATGCTCGCCTAGGGGTCATGATGATGCTCGCCTAGGGGTCATAATGATGCTCGCCTAGGGGTCATGATGATGCTCGCCTAGGGGCCATGATGATGCTCGCCTAGGGGTCATGATGATGCTCGCTTAGGGGTCATGATGATGCTCGCCTAGGGGTCATGATGATGCTCGCCTAGGGGTCATGATGATGCTCGCCTAGGGGTCATGATGATGCTCGCCTAGGGGTCATGATGATGCTCGCCTAGGGTCATGATGATGCTCGCCTAGGGGTCATGATGATGCTCGCTTAGGGGTCATGATGATGCTCGCTTAGGGGTCATGATGATGCTCGCTTAGGGGTCATGATGATGCTCGCTTAGGGGTCATGATGATGCTCGCTTAGGGGTCATGATGATGCTCGCTTAGGGGTCATGATGATGCTCGCTTAGGGGTCATGATGATGCTCGCCTAGGGGTCATGATGATGCTCGCCTAGGGGTCATGATGATGCTCGCTTAGGGGTCATGATGATGCTCGCCTATGGGTCATGATGATGCTCGCCTAGGGGTCATGATGATGCTCGCCTAGGGGCCATGATGATGCTCGCCTAGGGGTCATGATGATGCTCGCTTAGGGGTCATGATGATGCTCGCCTAGGGGTCATGATGATGCTCGCCTAGGGGTCATGATGATGCTCGCCTAGGGGTCATGATGATGCTCGCCTAGGGGTCATGATGATGCTCGCCTAGGGGTCATGATGATGCTCGCCTAGGGGTCATGATGATGCTCGCCTAGGGGTCATAATGATGCTCGCCTAGGGGTCATGATGATGCTCGCCTAGGGGCCATGATGATGCTCGCCTAGGGGTCATGATGATGCTCGCTTAGGGGTCATGATGATGCTCGCCTAGGGGTCATGATGATGCTCGCCTAGGGGTCATGATGATGCTCGCCTAGGGGTCATGATGATGCTCGCCTAGGGGTCATGATGATGCTCGCCTAGGGTCATGATGATGCTCGCCTAGGGGTCATGATGATGCTCGCTTAGGGGTCATGATGATGCTCGCTTAGGGGTCATGATGATGCTCGCTTAGGGGTCATGATGATGCTCGCTTAGGGGTCATGATGATGCTCGCTTAGGGGTCATGATGATGCTCGCTTAGGGGTCATGATGATGCTCGCTTAGGGGTCATGATGATGCTCGCCTAGGGGTCATGATGATGCTCGCCTAGGGGTCATGATGATGCTCGCTTAGGGGTCATGATGATGCTCGCCTATGGGTCATGATGATGCTCGCCTAGGGGTCATGATGATGCTCGCTTAGGGGTCATGATGATGCTCGCCTAGGGGTCATGATGATGCTCGCTTAGGGGTCATGATGATGCTCGCTTAGGGGTCATGATGATGCTCGCCTAGGGGTCATGATGATGCTCGCTTAGGGGTCATGATGATGCTCGCTTAGGGGTCATGATGATGCTCGCCTAGGGGTCATGATGATGCTCGCTTAGGGGTCATGATGATGCTCGCTTAGGGGTCATGATGATGCTCGCCTAGGGGTCATGATGATGCTCGCCTAGGGGTCATGATGATGCTCGCTTAGGGGTCATGATGATGCTCGCCTAGGGGTCATGATGATGCTCGCTTAGGGGTCATGATGATGCTCGCCTAGGGGTCATGATGATGCTCGCCTAGGGGTCATGATGATGCTCGCCTAGGGGTCATGATGATGCTCGCCTAGGGGTCATGATGATGCTCGCCTAGGGGTCATGATGATGCTCGCCTAGGGGTCATTATTATGCTCGCCTAGGGGTCATGATGATGCTCGCCTAGGGGTCATGATGATGCTCGCCTAGGGGTCATGATGATGCTCGCCTAGGGGTCATGATGATGCTCGCTTAGGGGTCATGATGATGCTCGCTTAGGGGTCATGATGATGCTCGCCTAGGGGTCATGATGATGCTCGCCTAGGGGTCATGATGATGCTCGCCTAGGGGTCATGATGATGCTCGCTTAGGGGTCATGATGATGCTCGCTTAGGGGTCATGATGATGCTCGCTTAGGGGTCATGATGATGCTCGCTTAGGGGTCATGATGATGCTCGCTTAGGGGTCATGATGATGCTCGCTTAGGGGTCATGATGATGCTCACCTAGGGGTCATGATGATGCTCACCTAGGGGTCATGATGATGCTCGCTTAGGGGTCATGATGATGCTCGCCTAGGGGTCATGATGATGCTCGCCTAGGGGTCATGATGATGCTCGCTTAGGGGTCATGATGATGCTCGCTTAGGGGTCATGATGATGCTCGCCTAGGGGTCATGATGATGCTCGCCTAGGGGTCATGATGATGCTCGCCTAGGGGTCATGATGATGCTCGCCTAGGGGTCATGATGATGCTCGCCTAGGGGTCATGATGATGCTCGCTTAGGGGTCATGATGATGCTCGCTTAGGGGTCATGATGATGCTCGCCTAGGGGTCATGATGATGCTCGCCTAGGGGTCATGATGATGCTCGCTTAGGGGTCATGATGATGCTCGCCTAGGGGTCATGATGATGCTCGCCTAGGGGTCATGATGATGCTCGCCTAGGGGTCATGATGATGCTCGCCTAGGGGTCATGATGATGCTCGCCTAGGGGTCATGATGATGCTCGCCTAGGGGTCATGATGATGCTCGCCTAGGGGTCATGATGATGCTCGCCTAGGGGTCATGATGATGCTCGCCTAGGGGTCATGATGATGCTCGCCTAGGGGTCATGATGATGCTCGCTTAGGGGTCATGATGATGCTCGCTTAGGGGTCATGATGATGCTCGCCTAGGGGTCATGATGATGCTCGCCTAGGGGTCATGATGATGCTCGCTTAGGGGTCATGATGATGCTCGCTTAGGGGTCATGATGATGCTCGCTTAGGGGTCATGATGATGCTCGCCTAGGGGTCATGATGATGCTCGCTTAGGGGTCATGATGATGCTCGCTTAGGGGTCATGATGATGCTCGCTTAGGGATCATGATGATGCTCGCCTAGGGGTCATGATGATGCTCGCCTAGGGGTCATGATGATGGTCGCCTAGGGGTCATGATGATGCTCGCTTAGGGGTCATGATGATGCTCGCCTAGGGGTCATGATGATGCTCGCTTAGGGGTCATGATGATGCTCGCTTAGGGGTCATGATGATGCTCGCCTAGGGGTCATGATGATGCTCGCCTAGGGGTCATGATGATGCTCGCTTAGGGGTCATGATGATGCTCGCCTAGGGGTCATGATGATGCTCGCTTAGGGGTCATGATGATGCTCGCTTAGGGGTCATGATGATGCTCGCTTAGGGGTCATGATGATGCTCGCTTAGGGGTCATGATGATGCTCGCCTAGGGGTCATGATGATGCTCGCCTAGGGGTCATGATGATGCTCGCTTAGGGGTCATGATGATGCTCGCCTGGGGGTCATGATGATGCTCGCTTAGGGGTCATGATGATGCTCGCTTAGGGGTCATGATGATGCTCGCCTAGGGGTCATGATGATGCTCGCCTAGGGGTCATGATGATGCTCGCCTAGGGGTCATGATGATGCTCGCCTAGGGGTCATGATGATGCTCGCCTAGGGGTCATGATGATGCTCGCCTAGGGGTCATGATGATGCTCGCTTAGGGGTCATGATGATGCTCGCCTAGGGGTCATGATGATGCTCGCCTAGGGGTCATGATGATGCTCGCTTAGGGGTCATGATGATGCTCGCCTGGGGGTCATGATGATGCTCGCTTAGGGGTCATGATGATGCTCGCTTAGGGGTCATGATGATGCTCGCCTAGGGGTCATGATGATGCTCGCCTAGGGGTCATGATGATGCTCGCCTAGGGGTCATGATGATGCTCGCCTAGGGGCCATCGCCGAGTAGCCTCGTGCGGCACAGAGACAGCTGCCGGGGGGGGGGGCTGGAGGTGTCCTTAGAATGTTTGAGAAGTGAGAAGTGGCTTATCACGTGGAGGAGGGCGCTCTTATCAAGCGCACACGTCATTCTCGCTGTCGTCACTGATGGAATCGTAACACTGTGACCTGCGGTAACTGGGCTATGTGTGGGGCGTGCACCTAACCTGGCACAGGCTCAGTGGCGACGTCGTCGTCACTTAATGGCGTATGGTGGCTGTTGTTGCGTTGGGTAGGTTGTGTGGGTTGTAGGGAGCGGTGGAGCAGTAGTTAGTGCACTGCACTCAAGGAACCCGACGACCCGAGGCAGTCCAACATCGGTGACGAAGATCTCAAGCGGTCTGTTGGGGTCTCCAACGTCGTCTCGGTCGTAAACGAGCACCTGGGTGCTGTGTAGACAAACACAAACCCCCCCCCCCACCAGCAGCAGCATCATGTGGGAGACAAAGGGAGCCGGTCACCCGACCTCGATGTTTGCTTGGCGAACAGCCCGAGGGCGAGGCAGGACATCTGTGCGTGCGAGGAGATGTTCAATGCGCGTTCACACCGCGAGGCCGAGATGTCACTCACCGTTCAAATAGGCGAATTTCTGTTTTTAGTTTTACACAACTCAGAATCATCATCATCATCATCCGGGTCTTGGTGAAGAATGTAAATAACAGAATGTAAAAGCGATCTCTGCACGTATCCGTCTCTCCACACGATGTATATAAAAGTGGAGGCATGGCTTGCGGATTTTATTTATCATCATAGGGGCCGTCCATAAATGATGTCACGCACCTGGGGGGGGGGGGGGTCAGACATTTGTGACGATGTGTGACGAGGGGGGGGGGGGGTGAGAAATGTGACGTCACATCAAAATGTGCAACTTTAAATAAATATAGACAACACGTTCAAGTTAACGTCTGGCAGGGCGGGGTGGGGTGAGGGGGTGGGGGGGGTGGGCGGGGTGGGGGGGGTCCTGGCAGGGCGGGGTGGGGTGAGGGGGTGGGGGGGTTGGGGGGGGGGTGACTACCGACAGGGCGGGTGGGGTGTGAGGGTGACTACCGGCAGGGCGGGGCGGGGTAGCGGCAGGGAGCCCGCGGTCGACTTGGCCCCGCGGCCCGAAGGGGGAGGGAGTGGAGGGAGTCGCGATGCAGGGAGGGGCGTGGGGGTGATGGTAGACGGGGGGAGGGGAGACGGGGCAGCGAGGCGGGGTTCAGAGAGGGGTGGCGGAGAGGAGGAGGAGGGGGGGGGGCTCTGAGCCGTGTGGCGCACAGCGTGGCAGAGGGCAAGGGGGGGGGGGTGATCCAATCAACACGGACACGGGAGCCAACGTGGACAAGTAGCAGCTGCCTGGCGTCGTGCACGGAGCCTGCTCGCGATGACGGAGTGTTGAGACTCAGCGAGGCTCCTCCCGGCCCTGTGTGCTGACTCGCGCAGCTCAACACGTGCTCGACGGCTCTTGATGCCAAAGACAAAGATTCCCCCTGTAGCCTCATCAGACCGTAGGGGCAAGTGCCGTGAGCGAGCACCTACGAAGGCCGCCACAGCTCACGAGGGGGTGGGTGGCCAGAACCACGCCCGGCCGCCTTTGTCTCCCCAGTGGCGATGTTTACGCACCGCACCGGGTACTCATTTGAGGCTGAGTCGACCTAGCGGAGGCCCAGGACCGGTTCAGATAATCGTTACACCGGTGTTGGCCGTGAGCGGGAATCGAACTCGGGTCGCCGGGTTCGCAGTGCAGTGTAGCGCCAACCCCGACACCACCGTTACCCACTTCAGCCGCTGTGGTGAAGCTGATGGTGGTTGTGGTGAAGCTGATGGTGGTTGTGGTGAAGCTGATGGTGGTTGTGGTGAAGCTGATGGTGGCTGTGGTGAAGCTGATGGTGGTTGTGGTGAAGCTGATGGTGGTTGTGGTGAAGCTGATGGTGGCTGTGGTGAAGCTGATGGTGGTTGTGGTGAAGCTGATGGTGGCTGTGGTGAAGCTGATGGTGGTTGTGGTGAAGCTGATGGTGGCTGTGGTGAAGCTGATGGTGGCTGTGGTGAAGCTGATGGTGGTTGTGGTGAAGCTGATGGTGGTTGTGGTGAAGCTGATGGTGGCTGTGGTGAAGCTGATGGTGGTTGTGGTGAAGCTGATGGTGGTTGTGGTGAAGCTGATGGTGGTTGTGGTGAAGCTGATGGTGGTTGTGGTGAAGCTGATGGTGGTTGTGGTGAAGCTGATGGTGGCTGTGGTGAAGCTGATGGTGGTTGTGGTGAAGCTGATGGTGGTTGTGGTGAAGCTGATGGTGGCTGTGGTGAAGCTGATGGTGGTTGTGGTGAAGCTGATGGTGGCTGTGGTGAAGCTGATGGTGGTTGTGGTGAAGCTGATGGTGGCTGTGGTGAAGCTGATGGTGGCTGTGGTGAAGCTGATGGTGGTTGTGGTGAAGCTGATGGTGGTTGTGGTGAAGCTGATGGTGGCTGTGGTGAAGCTGATGGTGGCTGTGGTGAAGCTGATGGTGGTTGTGGTGAAGCTGATGGTGGTTGTGGTGAAGCTGATGGTGGCTGTGGTGAAGCTGATGGTGGTTGTGGTGAAGCTGATGGTGGTTGTGGTGAAGCTGATGGTGGCTGTGGTGAAGCTGATGGTGGTTGTGGTGAAGCTGATGGTGGTTGTGGTGAAGCTGATGGTGGTTGTGGTGAAGCTGATGGTGGTTGTGGTGAAGCTGATGGTGGTTGTGGTGAAGCTGATGGTGGCTGTGGTGAAGCTGATGGTGGTTGTGGTGAAGCTGATGGTGGTTGTGGTGAAGCTGATGGTGGCTGTGGTGAAGCTGATGGTGGTTGTGGTGAAGCTGATGGTGATTGTGGTGAAGCTGATGGTGGTTGTGGTGAAGCTGATGGTGGTTGTGGTGAAGCTGATGGTGATTGTGGTGAAGCTGATGGTGGTTGTGGTGAAGCTGATGGTGATTGTGGTGAAGCTGATGGTGGTTGTGGTGAAGCTGATGGTGGTTGTGGTGAAGCTGATGGTGATTGTGGTGAAGCTGATGGTGGTTGTGGTGAAGCTGATGGTGGTTGTGGTGAAGCTGATGGTGGTTGTGGTGAAGCTGATGGTGGCTGTGGTGAAGCTGATGGTGGTTGTGGTGAAGCTGATGGTGATTGTGGTGAAGCTGATGGTGGTTGTGGTGAAGCTGATGGTGGTTGTGGTGAAGCTGATGGTGATTGTGGTGAAGCTGATGGTGGTTGTGGTGAAGCTGATGGTGGTTGTGGTGAAGCTGATGGTGATTGTGGTGAAGCTGATGGTGGTTGTGGTGAAGCTGATGGTGGTTGTGGTGAAGCTGATGGTGGCTGTGGTGAAGCTGATGGTGGCTGTGGTGAAGCTGATGGTGGTTGTGGTGAAGCTGATGGTGATTGTGGTGAAGCTGATGGTGGTTGTGGTGAAGCTGATGGTGATTGTGGTGAAGCTGATGGTGGTTGTGGTGAAGCTGATGGTGGTTGTGGTGAAGCTGATGGTGGTTGTGGTGAAGCTGATGGTGGTTGTGGTGAAGCTGATGGTGATTGTGGTGAAGCTGATGGTGGTTGTGGTGAAGCTGATGGTGGTTGTGGTGAAGCTGATGGTGATTGTGGTGAAGCTGATGGTGATTGTGGTGAAGCTGATGGTGGTTGTGGTGAAGCTGATGGTGATTGTGGTGAAGCTGATGGTGATTGTGGTGAAGCTGATGGTGATTGTGGTGAAGCTGATGGTGATTGTGGTGAAGCTGATGGTGATTGTGGTGAAGCTGATGGTGGTTGTGGTGAAGCTGATGGTGATTGTGGTGAAGCTGATGGTGATTGTGGTGAAGCTGATGGTGATTGTGGTGAAGCTGATGGTGATTGTGGTGAAGCTGATGGTGATTGTGGTGAAGCTGATGGTGATTGTGGTGAAGCTGATGGTGGTTGTGGTGAAGCTGATGGTGGTTGTGGTGAAGCTGATGGTGGCTGTGGTGAAGCTGATGGTGGCTGTGGTGAAGCTGATGGTGGTTGTGGTGAAGCTGATGGTGGCTGTGGTGAAGCTGATGGTGGTTGTGGTGAAGCTGATGGTGATTGTGGTGAAGCTGATGTTGGTTGTGGTGAAGCTGATGGTGAATGTGGTGAAGCTGACAGTGGTTGTGGTGAAGCTGATGGTGATTGTGGTGAAGCTGATGGTGGCCGCGCTGCGTGCGTCACACCGCGCCGTCGCTTCCTTCCTTCTGCCAGATCCCGCAGAATCGTCGTGACCTCTGAACTCTGCTCTGACCCTCTCGTTCCGCCGCAGTGGAGTCGACACCGATTTGGTTCAGAAGTAAACTAAATGAAGGCCACTGCTGGTCAAGAGAAACGAGGATGATGCGGGAGGCTGACATGAACAGGCTCGCACAGAGACCCACAGACTCACACAGGAGACCCATAGACTCACATTGAGACCCACAGATTCACACAGGAAACCCACAGACTCACATTGAGACCCACATATTCACACAAGAGACCCATAGACTTGCGTAGAGACCCATAGACGCATTCAATCCCATAGACGCCCATAGAGACCTACAGACTCGCATAGCGACCGATAGCCTCCCACAGATGGACGATGAATAAACCAGGTGACGCGAGTCGATGGTCCCCCAGTGCGGTCACGAATGACTGCACACGCAGCCCCACAACGACACGGAGTGCACCTTCAGCTCACGTGCTTTGTCCGTCAGGGTGACGGCTCCGCGAGGAGTTAAATAAATAAAGCGGTCTGCTACTCTGCAGCGTGCAAGTTGCAGCGTGCAAGTTGCAGCGTGCAAGTTGAAGCGTGCAAGTTGAAGCGTGCAAGTTGCAGCGCGCAAGTTGCAGCGTGCAAGCTGCAGCGTGCAAGTTGCAGCGTGCAAGTTGAAGCGTGCAAGTTGAAGCGTGCAAGTTGCAGCGTGCAAGTTGCAGCGTGCAAGCTGCAGGGCTCTGTGAACGAGACCTCGCCCGCAACACCGTGCACGTTACCCTGGGCACAGAGGCTGCCACATGGCGGTGCACTGCTTGCTGCGAGTTATGTGTTACTCGATGCTAGTCTGTGGGTCTCCTGTGTGAATCTGTGGGTCACTACGTGAGTCTATGGGTCTCTATGCAGCGTGCAAGTTGCAGCGTGCAAGTTGAAGCGTGGGAGTCTATGGGTCTCTGTGAGTCTATGGGTTTATACGTGAGTCTGTGGGTCTCTACGTGAGTCTGTGGGTCTCTACATGAGTTTGTGGGTCTCTGCGTGAGTCTGTGGGTCTCTACGTGAGTCTATGGGTCTCTACCTGAGTCTATGGGTCTCCACGCAAGTCTGTGGGTCTCTATGTGAGTCTATGGGTCTCTACGCGAGTCTATGGGTCTCTGTGTGAGTCTATGGGTCTCTACGCGAGTCTATGGGTCACGGCTGTTGCGGACCAGCGTCCCCGACACCCTGAGTCGCCATCCCAGTCACCTCGCGTGGGAAGGAGCAAGCGGCTCAAGGTGTCGATTCTCTCCCCCCCCCCCCCCCGGCGCCCCCCATCTCTGCCTCCCGCGCCGCGTTCGTGTCGCCTCCTCGCTCGCTCTCCGCCCCGGCTTCAAACGCCGTCCCTTTCATAGATGACCGGCAGCGCGGGTCGCTTTGATCTGAAGGACCTTCTGGGTAGAAAGCCGTCGCGAGGCGGCGCCCCACGGACTCCGCCACGAAGCGGCAGCGCTTCCCTCGCTGCGCTTTGAAGCTGCTGCTGCTGCTGATGCTGCTGCTGATGCTGCTGATGATGACGACAATCGCAAATGTCAGGACAACACGATGAGTTCGCCCAACCCTTGCGTGGCAGCACCATCATCAGCAGCGGCGCCGATGATGATGATGATGGCGATGATGATAATGATGTGTTCATGTCACCCTCCTCCTCCTGCTCCTCTTCCTCCCCCTCGCTGTGCGCGCCCGGGTTGGTGGGACACACGTGGATGAGGACGCGCTCTGCGTACAGCCCCGCTTCCACGTGCTGCGCGTCCGTGCTGCAGTCGTGCTCCGGGGCCCTGGTGGATGAAGCGGAGGGGGGTGAAGAGGAGGAGGCGGCGGTGATGTGCGGCGACTGATGCTGCTGATGGTGACTGTGGTCAAGCCGCTGCTGCTGATGATCATGATGATGATGATGACTCCGCTGCTGCTGATGCTGCTGCTGCTGATGACTCTGCGAGTCGCAGGCGGCCCGCGGCCTCCCCGTGGCCACGCTGCGTGCGTCGAACGTGGGGGTCGCGAGCTGCCGGATGGAGAGCGCGTACGCGTCGCGCGGGTCGCCTTCGGGGGGGTCCCGGGGCAGGGCCCCGCTCCGAGCAGGGGTCGATCGGGGTCCCAGCCCCCACGTCATCGCCTACGAGGTGGGGGAGGGAGGGGAAGGGGGGAGGTGCAGTGGTCGGTCACCTCGGGACGTCTGCCCGTCCACTGCTGGGTGAAGCCGACCCGACGTCGTCTCGGCCCCGAGGGTTGTGGCGACCATACTTCACCCCGCTGGTCAGTGCGGATTGGTGAAGGTTTGGGAGCGGGTGGTGGTGGTGGCCATGGCCGGTTCAGATATCAGGGGCCACTGATGCTGGCCCTGGCCGGGATTCGAACTCGGATCACCAGGTCCACGATTCATTCCGCCACCCCTCCACCCCCATCGTTATCATCGTCATCATCGTCGTCGACCTTTGTTGTTCACCCAGCAGAACCCCGCCGAGTCTCAAGACTCGTTCTTTTATATATAGGAGGGTGCCGCCGCATCTGAATGTTTGGCCGATGACGTTCTCTAAAGATTGACTTCCTGTGCACGTGGGGGGGAGGGGGGGGGCAGCACTCAAAGCGACGCGGATGGGCTGACGGGCCCACGGGGCTGGCAGGGCTGCGCTGTCCTACCCCCGTGCCACCAAACACCTCGCGTTGTCCTCGCACGGGCTGGGAGGTTCACGAATCTCTACGTGATCCACCAGCCCTCGCCTCCAACACGCTGGATTACAGGCAGGCGACATCATCATCGCCGTCATCGCCGCCACCACCGTCGCTACCATCATCACGATCACCACCGTCGCTACCATCATCACGATCACCACCATCAACATCGTTGCCAAAATCATCATCGGCACAATCACTACCACCATCAAAACCATCATCATCCCCATCATCATCATTATTCCCATCGTCACCATCGCTATTGATTCCACCCTGTGGGTACATTTACATAAGCGACCTTGAACGCAAGAATAGAAGAGGGAGGGGGCTCATGGGGGGTGGGGGTGGAGTGGAGTGGAGGAGGGGGGCGGGGTGAGTAGGTGAGTGACTCAGAGCTCACAATAGCAACGAACACGAGCACCGCGTGCCGCTGTCTCCCCGCCACGGGAACGTGGAATTTCCACTGCTCGTTTACAGCCGCTAACGGGGCCAGCACGTACGAACAGGTGAGAACCGCGGGCTCACGCGTGCGGCCACCCACCCCCTCGTGTGCCGTGCCGGCCTTCATAGGCGCTCGCTAACACCACTTGCCCCAACAGCCTGCTAAGGCTATAGGGGGGATCTTTACCTTTGCCTTTGATGGGGTTAGCTCAGAGAGGAACCTCGTGCAGAATAGGGGGAGAACAAACACCCGGCCGCCTTTGTCTCCCCAGGAAGCTCCGTCCTACGAAAGGACTTAACCCCGGCACTGCAATGTGGAATTTCATCGTCTCCCTTTGATGTCACCTGAGAGGTGCACACGCAGACATCCATACCAAGAGGCGCTACCATGTATGTCGACGCTCAACGCTCACAATCAGATAACGCGCAGCCAATCCACGACCCGCCTTTGCGGGTCGTGCGGGTGATTTGGCCACAGTTCACCACCCCCGGGGGTCAATGTTGGGTTTGGTGAACAGGGCACCCAGGAGCGGGTTCAGGAATCGCTGGCTATTGATGTTGGCACTCGGCGGTGGGAATCGAACTCATCTCGGCGGCTTTTTTTTAAGTGCGTGGCGCGCTGAACAAAACGCTCTACCTCTCCTCACGAACCCGCAAGCGGAGATCCCACCGCTCGGATTCATTTTGCGAGTCGGCGGAGCGAGTTTGCCCGGTGGGCGATCGTGTCGTGGGTCGTTGTGTAATGAACGTGAGCGGTGGCGCGGTTGGTAACGCCGCAGGAGCCACGCTGAGGTTGGACTCGCGACTCGACCCGCCCGTGGAGCTGCGTCTGTTCTCCCCCGATTCTTCATGAGGTTCGTCTCTGAGCTAACCCCCATCAAAGGCAAAGATACAGATCACCCGTATAGCCTTAGCAGGCTGTTGGGGCAAGTGCTGTTAGCGAGCGCCTATGGAGGCCGGCACGGCACACGAGGGGGTGGGTGGCCAGCACCACGCCCGGCCGCCTTTGTCTCCCCAGGGGCGATGTTAACACACCGCAACAGGTACCCATTTAAGGCTGAGTCGACATAGGGGAGGCCCAGGACCGGATTAGATAATCGTCACTGCTGTTGGTGGCCGTGAGCGGGAAGCGAACTCGGCTCGCCAGGTTGGTAGCGCAGTGCACGAACCGCTACACCACCGCTCCCCACTAACCGCAAAGACAAAGATTCCCCGTATAGCCTTACCAGACTTACTCTTTGGTTCTTTCGGTAAAGTCACGTATAAAGAGAACATAATAAATTAAATACTACCATACGACGTTTCGATTGCAACACAAGCAATCATCATCAGGTATAAATGAAATAGAAACACAAATCTAGTATACTTAGAAATGTCATGTAATACAACAGAGAGTCCGATAACATAACAGTCAACACCCTACCTGGTTGATTACGTTCTTCCTGAGAATGCTAAATTTGAGAGAGAGATAAAACACAGAACCAGAGACACACAGACAGACATATAAGCAGACAGATATCACAGAGATACATAGAGAGAGCACAAACATAGGCACACAGAGAAACTACGCCTCTGTGTCGAGGCCTTAAATAGAGAGAGGGGGCGGGGGCGGAGAGAGAGGGAGGGGTTAAAGAAATTAGCATGTCAATGAGTAGCACGGTGAGTGGTACGGTGCGAAAGCTTGAACAAATTAGGAGACAGGGAGAGAGACACACTAAATTAAATAACCTAGCAAAGTTTCGAAATGTAATCTAATGCAACACAGAGGGTCGGTCAACACACAATTAACGCATAGCCTGGTTGATTACGTTTTTCAAAGATTGCTAAGTTAGAAGTAAAGTGTGAAATGTTTAAGAGAGACAAGACACAAACACGAAGAACAGACAAAAGCAGAGAAGGAGAGGGACAACAGCCGAGACACACAGAGAGAGCAGAACATAAGAACGACAAAACGAGTGGAGACAGAGAAAGTACACTGTTGGGGCAAGGGCTGTTAGCGAGCACCTATAAAGGCGGCATGGTACACGAGAGGGTGGGTGGCCAGCACCACGCCCGGCCGCCTTTGTCTCCCCAGGGGCGATGTTAACACACCGCACCAGGTACTCATTTTAGGCTGAGTCGACCTAGGGGAGGCTCAGGACACGGTTCAAATAATTGTCCTCGGTGTTGACCGTGAGCGGACATCGAACGCGGGTCGCCGGGTTCGTAGCGCAGCGCGCTGACCATTACACCACCGCTCATCCAATCCCACCCCCACACACACTCACACTCAAACACACCCACACAAACAATGTCACCGGTGTTGGCCAAACATTACCTGCAGGTTACTCAACTGGGGTCACCACAACAGCAGCAACAGAAGCAGCAGCATCGCCCCCCCCCTGGATTCGTCCCGCACCACTCCACTCCACGGCTTTAACAAAAGCCACCGGCCAAATCTCGCCACGTAAGAAGGGTCCCCCCCTAAAACAACAACAACAACTTTTCTGGATAAATAACATGAAGACGATGATGACGCGAACGATTGTAAGCCTAAGAACAGAGTCAATGTCCCTTGGTCATGGATGATTACACCGATGATGATTGCATTGATAACGGCGATTGTAGAGATTGCATTGACATTGTTGATCCGACGAATCGCCATTAATACGTCACCAGTATAATGCATATCTATTTTTTCACGAATTATCACCACGATAATTATTCATCCTGAACGAGTAATCACCAATTCTCATTCTCACCACTCATTCACCACCACCACCACCACCATCCTCTCCACCACCACCACCACCATCATCCTCTCCACCACCACCACTCATTCACCACCACTCACCACCACCACTCACCACCACCATTCACCACCACCACCACCACTCACCACCATCCTCTCAACCCACCTTGCGCAGAAGGCGAGAGAGCCGTGAGTCCCCAGCCTTGGCTCACACGACTCGGTGAGCCACTCCGGGCTCCCCCCTCCCTCCCTCCGCATTCCAGCCCCCCACCGCTTCTCTCATCCCTCCCTCCCACCACCTCCTCCCTCCCTCCCTCCCTCCCACCACCTCCTCCCTCCCTCCCTCCCACCACCTCCTCCCTCCCTCCCTCCCACCACCTCCTCCCTCCCTCCCCTCCACTTCACCATTCCCATCTCCTCCATTCCCCACCTGCCCCCTCCCTCCCCATCCCCCTCCCCACTTCCCTCCTCCCCACCACCACCACCACCTCGTCCCCCCCACCTCCTCTCTCCCTCCCCCCGCCCTGCTCAGGTCGACGAGAACCCGTGAAGAGTTTAACCCCCGCACGGGGCGGGGCGTGATGGATGCAATGGCAGCAGCAGCAGCAGCAGCGTGAGGAGTTCTGCACGAGCCGAGAAGCCGGCCACGCGGAGCAGCACGAGGCATGGCGCGAGGTGAGACATCGAGCGGAATGATCGAGCGAGGGTCGAGGCGTGGTCGCCACTCTTCGCAGAGGGCTCGCGGTTCGACTCCAGCCTCCGCCCTGGTCAATACTCCGGGTGCATCGATCGTAAAAAAGAAAATCCGCGCCGTCTTGCTTCGCAAGTGGACGTCACGGATGCGGCGACGTTATTCGAGGAGAGAGGTCGGACATCGTGGCGGCGTCATGGTCCAAATTACATTTTTATTGTGGACACGCAAACGACTCCTGCTGTGTAGACCTGGCAGGAGCCTCCTGGAAAAGAGTCTTGAGACTCGGTGAGCCATTGCTGGGTCAACGAGCGGTTTGCTGACAAGACGCTCACACACACGCACGCGCACGCACAGATGGAAAGAACCCAGACGCAAGCTGACATGCCCCATCCTTCACCTTTATATCAAGAGTTAAATATCCACAACACTCGCTGTGCCGGGGAGGAGGTGTGGCCGATTCCCTTTGCATAGAAGACGAACAAACGGCCTTGAGAGAAGAGAATCCCGTCCGCGCGGAGGTTCCGATCGGCGGCGAGGGTTTGGCGTGGCTAAAAGACCCATCCTCAGGTTTTTTGTAAAACATCGCCACATCCCGAACCCCCATCGACTGTTGAATCTCTCGAACGTCCCTGCGATCCCCCCGCGCGTGAGACTACGAGTCGCCACCGACCGTCACCCTGCGCCCGGAGACACGTGGAGACACGTGGTGGTCCCCGCGACGCGAGTCGACGTTGTCAAAGTGCGGAGGAGGCGTCGGCGGCGACGCCTGCAGCCTCCCGCGGCGTCTTCCCGCACGCGGCATCACGCGATGCCGCGCCTCGACCACGTGGCAGCGCCAACCACTCGGAGTGCCCAGTGCGGATGTCACGTGTCAGTGTGGGTGTCACGTGTCAGTGTGGGTGTCACAGTGTGTGTCACAGTGTGGGTGTCACGTGTCACAGTGTGGATGTCACGTGTCAGTGTGGGTGTCACAGTGTGAGTGTCACAGTGTGGGTGTCACGTGTCAGTGTGGGTGTCACAGTGTGGGTGTCACAGTGTGAGTGTCACAGTGTGGGTGTCACAGTGTGGGTGTCCGGCAAAACAACCCCCTACCTCCTCGCGGTGCCGGATGGGCAACACTGTCGTGGACAGTGCTGTGGAGGGAGGGCTAATGCCCATTGGCCTCTCCCCTCATGGCGTCTGCGACCACCACTGTGGCTAAACGGGGGTTCTGGACGGGTGCGAGGGGTTGGTAACCCCTCCACCCTCAATTCATTACCACTAAACTACGAATGAAACATAAATATGCAACAAATAAGCTTGTGCTGGAGGCCCCGGGGGGACAGGCGTCTATGACGTCTCCTGGCCAAACCCCAATTGGCGGAGCCAGGAGATTGAATCTTCACCCTCGGGGCTCCTCCAGAAACAACGAAAAACCACTACGGATGGCCACGTGGAATGTTCGAACGCTCACTGCGGAGGAAAGGCTGCCACTCCTTTGTCGGGAGCTGGACCGGTACCGCCTGGATCTCTGTGGCATTCAGGAGGTCCGGTGGACCGGTTCTTGCTCCTGCCACTATGAGGGGTGGACAGTCCTCCACTCGGGGCAGGTGACTGCCAAACAACAGGGTGTGGCTCTTCTTCTGAACAAAAGAATGAATGCGGCGTGTGAGCGTGGCGGTGAGGTGTGGGAAGCTGTAAGCCCCAGGATACTTTGGGCTCGCCTTCCCATCAACCGGAGGCGAGGAGTGGTGGTCGTGGTTACTTATGCCCCCACCGAAGATGAACATCCGTGGAGGGATGCAGGCAAAGCCGATGAGTCAGATGCCTTCTATGACCTCCTGTCACAGGTGCTGGCTAAAGTGGCCACTCGGGACAGTCATCTTGTTGGGTGACTCCAATGCCCGAGTTGGTCATGATGCTGGCACCTGGTCTGGAGTGATTGGAAGGCATGGGCCAGATCAGCTCAATAACAACGGTAGGAGGCTGCTAGATTTTTGTGCAGCCCATGGGCTTGTAATTACCAACACGCTCTTCTGGCATCGGCGCATCCACACAACATAATGGATGCATGCCGGGTCCAAGCAAGAACATCTGCTGGACTACATAGTGACGGACCAGCGGATGGGAGCCCATGTCCTTGACACCAGGACCTACCGTGGAGCTGATCTGCCCTCTGACCATCGACTAGTCATCTGTAAGATGCGCCTGCCATTCTTCCACTCCGGTGGTGGGTGTACACCCAGGACCCCATTCCAACCAAAAGTGGCCTGGTCTCAGTTAGCTGATGAAAGTTGCAAGCGAGAATTTAATCATCGCTTGCAGCTGGGGTTGGCATCGTCCCCCACTCCTCCTGATGTCGAGGGTAAATGGGCGAGGTTTAGGACTGTGACTCATGCAGCTGCAATGGCTGCTTTGGGTACGCGGTCCAGACCTCCCCAGAAACCCTGGCTGACAGAGGAGGTGTTCAGGTTAGGTGAGAAAAAGCGACAGGCCCACTCTCATCGGCTACAGCATCCCACGTCAGAGAATGAGGTTTACCACAGCCTTCGCTCGGAGGTTCGGAGATCCGTAAGGCGCTGCAAGGATGGGTGGTGGTCGCGGGTTGCTGAGGAGATAAAGTCTGCCTCAGTGGCCCGCGATCACAAATCACTATTTAACTCCATCAAAAAAGTAACCTGCAGCGCCACACCTATTACCATCATTAGGGGAAAAAACGGTGATCCAATCTCCGACCCCCAGGAACAGGTTTGCAGATTTGCTGAGCATTTCTGTGAGGTCCTGGGGGAGGGGAAATCCCTCAGCCAGGAAAACATCATGGCACAAAGTGGGGATAACCCTGCTGAGGCTGCGGTGCCTCAAATATTGGAAGAGGTCACCCCCTGTGAGTGGCTGGCTGAGGTGCCATCTGTTGAGGAAGTACTGAAGGCGATCCTGAGTCTGAGACCAGGAAAGGCACCGGGCAGAGATGATCACCCAAGCGATGCTGAGGGAGGGTGGCGTTTGTGCACAGACTGCCCTATATGACATCATAACAACAGGCTGGACCACTGGACGGGTTCCGCAGGATTGGAAGGATGCCCTGGTGGTCCCCCTCTTTAAGAAGGGGGACCGCACAGACTGTAACAACTACAGTGGCATCTCACTCCTCAGTGTGCCGGGAAAGGTCCTGGCAAGGATTATTCAACATCGCCTTGCTAGGCACGCTGAGGAGAGGCTTGCGGAGCCCCAATGCGGTTTCAGGAAAGGGCGGTCCTGCACACATGCCATATTTTCTGTCCGTCTGCTACAGAAGAGGTGTAGGGAATTCCAACAAGACCTACATCTCTGCTTTATTGACCTGGTCAAGGCCTATGATACCATCAGTAGGCCTGGGCTCTGGGTTGTTCTTCGTGCTTTCGGAGTCCGTGACCCTCTGCTAACGGTCATTAAGGACCTTCATGATGGTGAGCGGGCCCGGGTAAAACTACGTGGCCGGGAGTCAGAGCCTTTCCCTGTACACCTTTGGGTGCGACAGGGATGTCCTCTGGCTCCCACATTATTTAACATCTATTTTTACCGAGTAGTTCGTGAAACCTTCAATAGCTGTACCGGGGGAATTTCCATTTGGTACAGATATAACGGGAGGCTGATCGACGCCCGGGTGCGATCAAGGGATGGCTCCCTATTGGTCAACTACGTTATGTATGCCGATGCTTTGGTAATAGCTGCTCATTCAGAAGAGGAGTTGGAGACGCTGCTGCTGAGACTGGAGCGTGCCACTAAGAGGTGGGGCCTTACCATCAGCCCCACCAAAACTAAGCACCTGCCTGGGTATTTGGTACCATCGGACACTCCACCCCCACAACCCCCAATCGGTGATGGGACAGTAGTGGAGAGAGTGGAGAGTTTCCCATACCTGGGCAGTGTGCTTATGACCGGCTCCAGTTTAACAGCAGAGGTCTCACTCCGAATCAGTCGAGCGGCAACATCTTTTCATCGGTTGCGTAACGCTGTGTGGAAGCTACCTGGTCTGTCGCTCCGCACGAAGCTTCAGGTCTTCTCGGCCACAGTCATTCCCTCCCTTCTCTACGCTTGCGAAACGTGGACCCCCCTAATGGAGCATTTTCGCCAGTTGGAAACATTTAGGCTGGCCTGCCTACGATCCATCCTGGGTTTAACCAGGCTGGATTGTGTGAGGAGCTCACAAATCTCCATCGGTGAGCTCCTCCGGCAGGCAAGGCTGCGTTGGCTGGGTCATGTAGCCCGCATGCCCAGACACCGCATGCCTAAACAGCTTTTGTTCGGCCGGATCGAGAGGGCTAAACGGGCGCGGCACGCGCTAGAGAAGAGATGGAGTGATGTGGTACAAGAGGATGTGGAGCTGAGTGGACTTGCCGATGACTGGTACCAGCGGTGTCAAGATCGGCCTCTGTGGAGGAGGCTCGTGAAGGACGCTACTGGGCAGTTGGAGGCAGTCGCCCTCCAACAACAGAGGGCGGAGGAGCGACGCTCACAACAACGAGCGGAGCGCCGGGTAGCTAAAGCACAGCAAGTTGGTACAGTAGGGGGCACAAGTGGTGCATCAGCCAGTCATCTCGGTCATCTCAGTCAGTCGACCCGTGGCACCTGGGTCTGCCCCGTGACCTCCTGCCAGCGGGCGTTCGACACTTCACGTGGCCTCAAGGTGCACATGGCCTGGCACAAGCGTCGTGGTGACGTCACCGCCACTTAGTGGCGAATGGCGGTTGTTGTTGTTGTGTCACAGTGTGGGTGTCACAGTGTGGGTGTCACAGTGTGGGTATCACATTGTGGGTGTCACAGTGTGGGTGTCACGTGTCGGTGTGGGTGTCACGTGTCGGTGTGGATGTCACGTGTTGGTGTGTGTGTCACAGTGTCACGTGTCACAGTGTGGGTGTCACATCTCGGTGTGCTCTCTCGACAGTGGGGTGACGTCTCGCCGCGCCGCCCTCTTGGCGCCACAGTCGCGCTTACACAGCCACGCCGCGAGCCCCTGGCCCGGCGGCGCTGCGGAGCGGAACGCGGCGTAGATCTCCTCCTCGCCCAGCTCGCCCAGCATCGCGTGGCACATCTGCAGCAGCCTGCGCAAGGAGAGACACCACGTGGCTGGGTGATCACGTGGCTGGGTGACCCAGTGGCTGAGTGACCACGTGGCTGAGTGACCCCTGGCTGAGTGACCACGTGGCTGAGTGACCCCGTGGCTGAGTGACCACGTGGCTGAGTGACCCCTGGCTGAGTGACCACGTGGCTGAGTGACCACGTGGCTCAGTGACCCAGTGGCTGAGTGATCACGTGGCTGAGTGATCACGTGGCTGAGTGACCATGCGGCTGAGTGACCACGTGGCTGAGTGACCCCTGGCTGAGTGACCACGTGGCTGAGTGACCCCTGGCTGAGTGACCACGTGGCTGAGTGACCCCGTGGCTGAGTGACCACGTGGCTGAGTGACCCCTGGCTGAGTAACCACGTGGCTGAGTGACCACGTGGCTGAGTGACCCAGTGGCTGAGTGATCACGTGGCTGAGTGATCACGTGGCTGAGTGACCACGTGGCTGAGTGATCACGTGGCTGAGTGACCACGTGGCTGAGTGACCCCGTGGCTGAGTGACCCCTGGCTGAGTAACCACGTGGCTGAGTGACCACTTGGCTGAGTGACCCAGTGGCTGAGTGACCACGTGGCTGAGTGATCACGTGGCTGAGTGACCACGTGGCTGAGTGACCCCGTGGCTGAGTGACCACGTGGCTGAGTGACCACGTGGCTGAGTGATCACGTGGCTGAGTGACCACGTGGCTGAGTGACCCAGTGGCTGAGTGACCCCTGGCTGAGTGACCACGTGGCTGAGTGACCTCGTGGCTGAGTGACCACGTGGCTGAGTGACCACGTGGCTGAGTGACCACGTGGCTGAGTGACCCCTGGCTGAGTAACCACGTGGCTGAGTGACCACTTGGCTGAGTGACCCAGTGGCTGAGTGACCACGTGGCTGAGTGATCACGTGGCTGAGTGACCACGTGGCTGAGTGACCCCGTGGCTGAGTGACCACGTGGCTGAGTGACCACGTGGCTGAGTGATCACGTGGCTGAGTGACCACGTGGCTGAGTGACCCAGTGGCTGAGTGACCACGTGGCTGGGTGACCACGTGGCTGAGTGACCACGTGGCTGAGTGACCACGTGGCTGAGTGACCACGTGGCTGAGTGACCCCTGGCTGAGTGACCACGTGGCTGAGTGACCACGTGGCTGGGTGACCACGCGGCTGAGTGACCACGTGGCTGGGTGACCACGCAGCTGAGTGACCACGCGGCTGAGTGACCACGCGGCTGAGTGACCACGCGGCTGAGTGACCACGTGGCTGGGTGACCACGCGGCTGAGTGACCACGCGGCTGAGTGACCCCGTGGCTGAGTGACCACGTGGCTGAGTGACCCCTGGCTGAGTAACCACGTGGCTGAGTGACCACGTGGCTGAGTGACCCAGTGGCTGAGTGATCACGTGGCTGAGTGATCACGTGGCTGAGTGACCACGTGGCTGAGTGATCACGTGGCTGAGTGACCACGTGGCTGAGTGACCCCGTGGCTGAGTGACCCCTGGCTGAGTAACCACGTGGCTGAGTGACCACTTGGCTGAGTGACCCAGTGGCTGAGTGACCACGTGGCTGAGTGATCACGTGGCTGAGTGACCACGTGGCTGAGTGACCCCGTGGCTGAGTGACCACGTGGCTGAGTGACCACGTGGCTGAGTGATCACGTGGCTGAGTGACCACGTGGCTGAGTGACCCAGTGGCTGAGTGACCACGTGGCTGGGTGACCACGCAGCTGAGTGACCACGCGGCTGAGTGACCACGCGGCTGAGTGACCACGCGGCTGAGTGACCACGTGGCTGGGTGACCACGCGGCTGAGTGACCACGCGGCTGAGTGACCCCGTGGCTGAGTGACCACGTGGCTGAGTGACCCCTGGCTGAGTAACCACGTGGCTGAGTGACCACGTGGCTGAGTGACCCAGTGGCTGAGTGATCACGTGGCTGAGTGATCACGTGGCTGAGTGACCACGTGGCTGAGTGATCACGTGGCTGAGTGACCACGTGGCTGAGTGACCCCGTGGCTGAGTGACCCCTGGCTGAGTAACCACGTGGCTGAGTGACCACTTGGCTGAGTGACCCAGTGGCTGAGTGACCACGTGGCTGAGTGATCACGTGGCTGAGTGACCACGTGGCTGAGTGACCCCGTGGCTGAGTGACCACGTGGCTGAGTGACCACGTGGCTGAGTGATCACGTGGCTGAGTGACCACGTGGCTGAGTGACCCAGTGGCTGAGTGACCCCTGGCTGAGTGACCACGTGGCTGAGTGACCTCGTGGCTGAGTGACCACGTGGCTGAGTGACCACGTGGCTGAGTGACCACGTGGCTGAGTGACCCCGTGGCTGAGTGACCCCTGGCTGAGTAACCACGTGGCTGAGTGACCACTTGGCTGAGTGACCCAGTGGCTGAGTGACCACGTGGCTGAGTGATCACGTGGCTGAGTGACCACGTGGCTGAGTGACCCCGTGGCTGAGTGACCACGTGGCTGAGTGACCACGTGGCTGAGTGATCACGTGGCTGAGTGACCACGTGGCTGAGTGACCCAGTGGCTGAGTGACCCCTGGCTGAGTGACCACGTGGCTGAGTGACCTCGTGGCTGAGTGACCACGTGGCTGAGTGACCACGTGGCTGAGTGACCACGTGGCTGAGTGACCCCTGGCTGAGTAACCACGTGGCTGAGTGACCACTTGGCTGAGTGACCCAGTGGCTGAGTGACCACGTGGCTGAGTGATCACGTGGCTGAGTGACCACGTGGCTGAGTGACCCCGTGGCTGAGTGACCACGTGGCTGAGTGACCACGTGGCTGAGTGACCACGTGGCTGAGTGATCACGTGGCTGAGTGACCACGTGGCTGAGTGACCCAGTGGCTGAGTGACCACGTGGCTGGGTGACCACGTGGCTGAGTGACCACGTGGCTGAGTGACCACGTGGCTGAGTGACCACGTGGCTGAGTGACCCCTGGCTGAGTGACCACGTGGCTGAGTGACCACGTGGCTGGGTGACCACGCGGCTGAGTGACCACGTGGCTGGGTGACCACGCAGCTGAGTGACCACGCGGCTGAGTGACCACGCGGCTGAGTGACCACGCGGCTGAGTGACCACGTGGCTGGGTGACCACGCGGCTGAGTGACCACGCGGCTGAGTGACCCCGTGGCTGAGTGACCACGTGGCTGAGTGACCCCTGGCTGAGTAACCACGTGGCTGAGTGACCACGTGGCTGAGTGACCCAGTGGCTGAGTGATCACGTGGCTGAGTGATCACGTGGCTGAGTGACCACGTGGCTGAGTGATCACGTGGCTGAGTGACCACGTGGCTGAGTGACCCCGTGGCTGAGTGACCCCTGGCTGAGTAACCACGTGGCTGAGTGACCACTTGGCTGAGTGACCCAGTGGCTGAGTGACCACGTGGCTGAGTGATCACGTGGCTGAGTGACCACGTGGCTGAGTGACCCCGTGGCTGAGTGACCACGTGGCTGAGTGACCACGTGGCTGAGTGATCACGTGGCTGAGTGACCACGTGGCTGAGTGACCCAGTGGCTGAGTGACCCCTGGCTGAGTGACCACGTGGCTGAGTGACCTCGTGGCTGAGTGACCACGTGGCTGAGTGACCACGTGGCTGAGTGACCACGTGGCTGAGTGACCCCTGGCTGAGTAACCACGTGGCTGAGTGACCACTTGGCTGAGTGACCCAGTGGCTGAGTGACCACGTGGCTGAGTGATCACGTGGCTGAGTGACCACGTGGCTGAGTGACCCCGTGGCTGAGTGACCACGTGGCTGAGTGACCACGTGGCTGAGTGATCACGTGGCTGAGTGACCACGTGGCTGAGTGATCACGTGGCTGAGTGACCACGTGGCTGAGTGACCCAGTGGCTGAGTGACCACGTGGCTGGGTGACCACGTGGCTGAGTGACCACGTGGCTGAGTGACCACGTGGCTGAGTGACCCCTGGCTGAGTGACCACGTGGCTGAGTGACCACGTGGCTGGGTGACCACGCGGCTGAGTGACCACGTGGCTGGGTGACCACGCGGCTGAGTGACCACGCGGCTGAGTGACCACGCGGCTGAGTGACCACGCGGCTGAGTGACCACGTGGCTGGGTGACCACGCGGCTGAGTGACCACGCGGCTGAGTGACCACGCGGCTGAGTGACCACGTGGCTGAGTGACCCCTGGCTGAGTGACCACGTGGCTGAGTGACCACGTGGCTGAGTGACCCAGTGGCTGAGTGATCACGTGACTGGGTGACCACGTGGCTGAGTGACCACGTGGCTGAGTGACCCCTGGCTGAGTGACCACGTGGCTGAGTGACCACGTGGCTGAGTGACCTAGTGGCTGAGTGATCACGTGGCTGGGTGACCACGTGGCTGAGTGACCACGTGGCTGAGTGATCACGTGGCTGAGTGACCACGTGGCTGAGTGACCACGTGGCTGAGTGACCACGTGGCTGAGTGACCACGCGGCAACGTGACGAGTGACGGCGGAAGTGGCGATGCGACGACAAGGGAGTTTCAATCGAAGTTTAAAAATTCAGTCGAGTGATTCCGATGAACGATCGATTCGTGAACTCGAAGGGGAAACACAAAGACTCGCACGGTCCGTGAGCACACGAGCTCGTGAGTACCGAGGCAATGTGCAATGAATATCACGTAGCGATAGACTTACCTTTTGTTGGACGTGCCAAAGAAATAAATAAAGGCATAAAATGCACTGAAACGCGGCGTGTAATTATATATTGCCTTCACTTTCTATACAGATACGTAAAATCGAAAGAGAATTTGCGTAAAAAAGATTATCATAGCCGCTCGACTTTCTTCAGGCACACATGAATAATAATGAGGGGGGGGGGGGGCATGTGGAGTGACGTCAGGCGCGGGCCACACACAGCGTTGAGGTCAAAATGAAAGCTAATTTGTGTAAACAAATTTTCGTTTCCGCTCCACCTTCTTCATGCGGAGTGACGGGGGGGGGGGGGTCCATGTGGAGGACCCCACCTGTTCATGATTATTAATGAGGGGGGCTGGTCGACGTGGAGTGACGTCACGCGCATTACACACAGACATGCTTGGCTCATTATATTCGTAACTCGCCTTTTTCCCGTCCAAGGACGACGGGTGTATTGCAGTAAATCTGAAACTTGCAAGAGAAAAGCAGCCCACGACGTGATATATTCATTGCCTCCATTCGTGTGCAATTAGTAAGGGCGCGGTGACACAGACCTATTTCATTTAAAGGTTATAATCTCTCGTTCATCACGACGTCCTTTTTACTTCGATGTCTCAACAGCGTGACGGAGATCACGTGACGTGAGGGTTCTGCCTTTGTCGTGAGGGTTGTAAGTTGACGCTGAGGAGGTTCGGAGGAGGCGCCTCGCCCCCCCACCAGGTGGAGTGACGTCACCCGCTAATGATTATTAATGAGGGGGGCTGGCCGACGTGGGGTGACGTCACGCGCGGGACACACAGACATTCTCGGCTCATCATCGTAGTGAACAGCCAGGCGTACCGCGTGGTCATCAAGCTGCTGTTGTGACGCTTCTGCGCTCCTCGTGGAAGGCTCAACGAGGACAGGGAGGAGGGGGAGGAGGAGGAGGATGGACCGATGGCCGTGCGGCTCGCCACTCACCGGAACGGCCACTTGCCACCGCCCATCATCATCCCCATGGCGTCCTGCGCCTCCAGGCCGGGGCCCGACAGGCGCTTCTGCCCGCTCAGCTCCTTGACCCCGTAGCTGCACGCACACAAAGACAAAGATGATCATTGGTTTTTTACCCTTCTATCTGGCAACAAAACTGACACCTTTTTTTACGAGGAGTCATGTTTGCATTGACCACAATACCTGCAGTCATAATGCAAACAAAAAACACAACTCTGATCATGTATGCACTGTCCTTGAAGTTGATTGGTCCACACCCGAGACAGCTTTCCTTAGAGCCGAGTCTCACATGGGTTGGACCCACCCCCACCCAGGTAGCCTGTCACAGACTGTTGGGGCAAGTGCTGTCAGCGAACAGCGATGGAGGCCCGGAACGGCGCGCGAGGGGGTGGGTGGCCACCAGCAGCGGCGGCGGCATGCCCGGCCGCCTTTGTCACACGATAACTAGTTTGCACATACACATGCATAAACTGATATATATGTAGTAGGACCGAATTAGGTGCACACACACGCAGCTTGGAGGCAACACTATTTATTAAACGGTAAGTAATATAACACTGTACATAAGGTGGTGAGCACCTTCCTCAACTCACTAACACTCTGGAACACGACACAGACTGGACCAGGCAGGCAACGGCCTGCCTGGCCCAGGACGACGACTCGGGACTTGACGACCAATGATGTCTTCTCTTTGGAGTACAGTACAACCGCCTTGCTCTCCGTTCACACCACGCTTATATCTGCTTTGGCGTGGCCGGCTCCGCCCCGGCGTGGCTGGCTCTCTCCAGGCCACGCCTCCCTTCCCCCACCTCTGGGAAGGTCGGATCCCTCCAGCACGTGACCCCCCAGGCACCCCCTTGGGGCCCCCAGCCCTCGTACAGGCCGACACAGTAGTGACCATTCTATGTCACTACACATATACATAAACACGTACAGCACCGTGTACATACACGTGAGTGGTGATACATGCAAGCGAACGTGCCGGCAAGGCACACGAGGGGGTGGGTGGCCAGCACCATGCCCGGCCGCCTTCGTCTCCCCCCCTGTGGCGATGTTTACAGACCGCACCAGGTACTCATTTGAGGCTGAGTCGACCTAGGGGAGGCCCAGGACCCGTTCAGATAATCATCACTGGGTGTTGGCCGTGAAGCGGGAATCGAACTCGGGTCGCCGGGTTCGAAGCGCAGCGTAGCGCTAACAGCGACACTACGACGACGACGTGCACACACAGAATCAGAATCTTCACTTAGACGGCAGGAATCCGATGAGCTATGAAGCTCTGTTTCACAGGTGCCCAGTCGAGGCCGGAAAGAACGTGACACCAACACACGTGACCAAAAGCACACGGCAGGAGTGCGAAGCACAAGAAAGGTAAACACCAAAGACAAATACAACACGACACCATGCCGGTCCTGCCACGCAAAGTCCACGGAGGTATTTACACACAAAACACGCGCACACACACGCGATATTAGCGCACAATGTCTCGCCAGCTGCAGCCCAACACTTGTTAACTTCACGATGTCTACAGACAAGGAGGCTCCCTCCCCTCCCATCCCTCCCCTCCCTCCCCTCTGCTCCCCTCTCTCCCCTCCACTCCCTCCCCTCCCCTCCCATCCCACCCCTCCCCTCGCTCCCCTCCCCTCCCTCCCCCCCCCCTCCCCTCCCTCCCCTCCCCGTGCAGGACCATGGGTCCCCGGGTTTGTGACGCGACGCGACGGGACGCGTGGCACGGCGCCCGCCGCCGTGAGTGCGACCCGGCGTCCGCGTGACTCCGCCGCCGCCTGAGGGTCACGAGACCGAGCGCGTGACACGCGCGTGACACGCGCGTGACACGCGGTGCCTGCAGGGCTCACGGCAGCGCCTCTCCAGCGCCTGTAACGCGAGCTGCGCTTCACCCCCCCCCCCCCTTCATTGTTGGCTAACGCGGCGTGCAAGCAGCGGCGACAGCTGCTGCCCGTGGGCGTGCTGCTGCTGCTGGTGGCAAACATCTGTAACGCGACACGGCCACGTCGGCGCAAACCCCGCCACCGCCACCGCACGCGTGTCCCTCTTGAATTTCTCCCCGACGTCGTCTTTGGTTCTTTCGGTCAAGTCAGGTAGATGGAAAATAAAATATAAAATAATTTTAAAAAATACGTCTTTTTTTTATACAATTTTTCTATCCACGTGACTTTACCGAAAGAACCCAAGAAGATGAATTCCTGCAGTCACGAAAGTTGAAAGTCAAAATCTCCCCAACGCGTCACGAGGGTGCCCAATACCGTGGCCTGACCTGGCCCACCAAAGACAAAGATCCCCCGTGTAGCATGTGAGACTGTAGGGGCAAGTGCTGTTAGCGAGCACTTATGAAGGCCGGAACAGCACGCAAGGGGGTGGGTTGGGCAGCACCACGCACGGCCGCCTTTGTCTCTCTAGTGACGATGTTTGTGCACTGGGTACTCATATGAGGCTGAGTCGACCTAGGGGAGGCCCAGAACCGGTTCAGATAATCGTCACTGGCATTGGCCGTGAGCGGGAATCGAACTCGGGTGGCCCAGGTTCATAGCGCAGCGTAGCGCTAACCGCTACACCACCGCTCCCCACCACCACCACCACCAACCACCGCCAGCAACGCAGGGGTTGTGCCACGGATGTGGGAAGGAGGCGAATATGTCTGCTTCGTTATTGTGTCACTTATATTGTCCGCAACGAGGTTAATGGTTAATGGTTGTGTTGTGTTGCTCAGCATCACATTCATGACGTTTCTACCTCGAGCGTCCGGCAGTTCACCGGGCGTTGGTTCAAGCGAGCCGGACTTTCAATGACTTTCAATGCGAGTTGCTGGAAAGCGCGGAGATGGTGGAGATGATTTACGTGATGGAGATGATGGTGTAGGTGATGATAGTGGAGGTGGTGTAGGTGATGGAGGTGGTGGAGGTGGTGGAGGTGACGGAGGTGGTGGAGGTAGTGGAGGTGATGGAGATGGTGGAGATGGTGGAGGTGACGGAGGTGGTGGAAATGACGGAGGTGGTGGAGGTGGTGGAGGTGGTGGAGGTGGTGGAAGTGGTGGAGATGGTGGAGGTGACGGAGGTGGTGGAGGTGACGGAGGTGGTGGAGGTGACAGAGGTGGTGGAGGTGACGGAGGTGACGGAGATTGTGGAGGTGATGGAGATGGTGGAGGTAACGGAGGTTGTGGAGGTGACGGAGATTGTGGAGGTGGTGGAGGTGATGGAGGTGACGGAGGTGGTGGAGGTGATGGAGGTGACGGAGGTGATGGAGGTGGTGGAGGTGGTGGAGGTGACGGAGGTGGTGGAGGTGGTGGAGGTGATGGGAGGTGGTGGAGGTGACGGAGATGGTGGAGATGGTGGAGGTGATGGAAAGCGCGGAGATGGTGGAGATGATTTACGTGATGGAGATGATGGTGTAGATGATGATAGTGGAGGTGGTGTAGGTGATGGAGGTGGTGGAGGTGGTGGAGGTGACGGAGGTGGTGGAGGTGGTGGAGGTAGTGGAGGTGATGGAGATGGTGGAGATGGTGGAGGTGACGGAGGTGGTGGAGATGACGGAGGTGGTGGAGGTGATGGAGGTGACGGAGGTGGTGGAGGTGATGGAGGTGACGGAGGTGATGGAGGTGGTGGAGGTGGTGGAGGTGACGGAGGTGGTGGAGGTGGTGGAGGTGATGGAGATGGTGGAGATGGTGGAGGTGACGGATGTGGTGGAGGTGGTGGAGGTGGTGGAGGTGGTGGAGATGGTGGAGGTGGTGGAGGTGATGGAGATGGTGGAGATGGTGGAGGTGACGGAGGTGACGGAGATTGTGGAGGTGACGGAGGTGGTGGAGGTGGTGGAGGTGGTGGTGGTGACGGAGATGGTGGAGGTGGTGGAGGTGATGGAGGTGACGGAGGTGGTGGAGGTGACGGTGGAGGTGGTGGAGGTGGTGATGGAGATGGTGGAGGTGGTGGAGGTGATGGAGATAGTGGAGATGGTGGAGGTGGTGGTGGAGGTGGTGGAGGTGACGGAGGTGGTGGAGATGACGGAGGTGGTGGAGGTGGTGGAGGTGGTGGAAGTGGTGGAGATGGTGGAGGTGACGGAGGTGGTGGAGGTGACGGAGGTGGTGGAGGTGACAGAGGTGGTGGAGGTGACGGAGGTGACGGAGATTGTGGAGGTGATGGAGATGGTGGAGGTGACGGAGGTTGTGGAGGTGACGGAGATTGTGGAGGTGGTGGAGGTGATGGAGGTGACGGAGGTGGTGGAGGTGGTGGAGGTGACGGAGGTGGTGGAGGTGGTGGAGGTGATGGGAGGTGGTGGAGGTGACGGAGATGGTGGAGATGGTGGAGGTGATGGAGATGGTGGAGATGGTGGAGGTGACGGATGTGGTGGAGGTGGTGGAGGTGGTGGAGGTGGTGGAGATGGTGGAGGTGGTGGAGGTGATGGAGATGGTGGAGATGGTGGAGGTGACGGAGGTGACGGAGATTGTGGAGGTGACGGAGGTGGTGGAGGTGGTGGAGGTGGTGGTGGTGACGGAGATGGTGGAGGTGGTGGAGGTGATGGAGGTGACGGAGGTGGTGGAGGTGACGGTGGAGGTGGTGGAGGTGGTGATGGAGATGGTGGAGGTGGTGGAGGTGATGGAGATAGTGGAGATGGTGGAGGTGGTGGTGGAGGTGGTGGAGGTGACGGAGGTGGTGGAGATGACGGAGGTGGTGGAGGTGGTGGAGGTGGTGGAAGTGGTGGAGATGGTGGAGGTGACGGAGGTGGTGGAGGTGACGGAGGTGGTGGAGGTGACAGAGGTGGTGGAGGTGACGGAGGTGACGGAGATTGTGGAGGTGATGGAGATGGTGGAGGTGACGGAGGTTGTGGAGGTGACGGAGATTGTGGAGGTGGTGGAGGTGATGGAGGTGACGGAGGTGGTGGAGGTGATGGAGGTGACGGAGGTGATGGAGGTGGTGGAGGTGGTGGAGGTGACGGAGGTGGTGGAGGTGGTGGAGGTGATGGGAGGTGGTGGAGGTGACGGAGATGGTGGAGATGGTGGAGGTGACGGATGTGGTGGAGGTGGTGGAGGTGGTGGAGGTGGTGGAGATGGTGGAGGTGGTGGAGGTGATGGAGATGGTGGAGATGGTGGAGGTGACGGAGGTGACGGAGATTGTGGAGGTGACGGAGGTGGTGGAGGTGGTGGAGGTGGTGGTGGTGACGGAGATGGTGGAGGTGGTGGAGGTGATGGAGGTGACGGAGGTGGTGGAGGTGACGGTGGAGGTGGTGGAGGTGGTGACGGAGATGGTGGAGGTGGTGGAGGTGATGGAGATAGTGGAGATGGTGGAGGTGGTGGTGGAGGTGTTGGAGGTGATGGAGGTGGAGGTGGTGGAGGTGGTGGTGGAGGTGCGTCTCACTCGTTCCAGGACTGCGAGCAGCATTGCTCCAGGGTGTCGAGCAGCTCGGACTCGGGCAGCTCGGAGCGGCCACTGAGGCCCTTGCGCGGCGCCGGCCTCTTGTGCAGGGCCCTGCTCAGGTGCTCCTGCATCTGGGGGCGGCGGGGGGGGGGGCAAGGTAGAATGAGCCCGACTCTCCCACGTGGGTAGGCGAGGACACGTGGTCGGTGATACGAGGGTAGGTGGTCCACGAGGTAGGGTAACCTGGGTGCTTGAATCTGTTTGGGTCGTTAACATCGTTTTTTATGACAAGGTAACCGAATAACAACGGTTATCAGTTTTGAACAGTGTATGAAGGAAACGTGTCTAGATCAGGCAGCGTGACGCTGCTTAGCCACAGTGCCGTAAACGGTCAACACACTGGACCCCCATACAATGGTCCTCTATCCAGAGGGGTTCCCTTTACCGGGGTCCTCTATGCAGAGGGTTCCTCTATCCAGAGGGGTCCCCTATACAATGGTCCTCTATGCAGAGGGTTCCCCTATACAATGGTCCTCTATGCAGGGGGGTCCTCTATCCAGAGGGGTCCTCTATGCAGAGGGGTCCCCTATACAATGGTCCCCTATCCAGAGGGGTCCCCTATCCAGAGGGGTTCCCCTATACAATGGTCCTCTATCCAGAGGGGTCCCCTATCCAGAGGGGTTCCCCTATACAATGGTCCCCTATCCAGAGGGGTTCCCCTATACAATGGTCCTCTATCCAGGGGGGTTCCCCTATACCAGGGGTCGGCAACCTACGGCTCCGGAGCCGCATGCGGCTCTTTGCGGGCTGCTTCTTGACGATATGTACGTATGTACAGTATGTACTCAGATGCATTGCGGCTCTTGAAATACTGAATTTTGTACCGAATTGGAAAGAAATGGCTCTTCTTGTTATTTTGGTTGCCGACCCCTGCCCTATACAATGGCCTCTATCCAGAGGGGTTCCCCTATACAATGGTCCTCTATCCAGGGGGGTCCTCTATGCAATGGTCCTCTATGCAGAAGGTTCCCCTATACCGGGGTCCCCTATACCGGGATCCTCTATGCAGAGGGATTCCCCTATACCGGGGTCCCCTATACCGGGGTCCTCGATACCGGGGTCCTCTATCCAGGGGGGTCCTCTATGCAGAGGGATTCCCCTATACCAGGATCCCCTATACCGGGGTCCTCTATCCAGGGGGGTCCTCTATCCAGGGGGTACCTGGTAGGCGATGGCTCGGCACGCGTCGCAGCGGAGGTGCTGCGGCATGTGCTGGGAATGTCCTTCCTCGTCGCTCAGCTCGGGCGTCTGGAAACTCATCCTTCCCCCGGCGGTGCCAAGTCCATCCGCCGCGTCCTTGCTCGCGGCGGCTGCGCAGGGCGACAGCAGCGCGCAGACCGCGAGGCACCACCAGCACCACGTGGTCATCATCATCTTCATCGTCGTCGTCGTGACGGTGACGACGATTCTACTGCTGCTGTCGCTTTGTGCCGATGATGCTGATGATGACACTGCCGATGATGGTGATGCTGCTGCTGCTGAGGATACTGATGATAGTACTGCTGCTGCTGATGATACTGCTGCTGGTACTGTTGATGATACTGCTGCTGCTGCTACTGCTGTTGATGATGATGCTGCTACTGCTGCTGATGATACTACTGCTGCTGCTGCTACTGCTGTTGATGATGATGCTGCTACTGCTGCTGATGATGATGATACTACTGCTGCTGCTGCTACTGCTGTTGATGATGATGCTGCTACTGCTGATGATGATGAGTGGCGGCCGCACGGGCGGACACGCGCACCCCCTGACCACGGACTTTCCCCTTCACGGCGAATCGATCCGAGCGACTCGCACGAAGCCGACGAGCGAATCGAAGACTCGATTCCTCGCGTGCGCGCACGAGGCGGGCGGAGTGTCCGCCCGGTAGCGGCGGTGATGGTGGAGGTGGTGATGGTGGTGGTGGAGGTGGTGGTGGAGGTGATGGTGGTGGTGGTGACGGTGGTGGTGGAGGTGATGGTGGTGGTGGGGATGGTGGTGGTGATGGTGGTGGTGGGGATGGTGGTGGTGATGGTGGTGGTGGAGGTGATGGTGGTGGTGGAGGTGATGGTGGTGGTGGGGATGGTGGTGGTGATGGTGGTGATGGTGGTGGTGATGGTGGTGATGGTGGTGGTGGGGATGGTGGTGGTGATGGTGGAGGTGGTGGTGGAGGTGATGGTGGTGGTGGAGGTGATGGTGGTGGTGATGGTGGTGATGGTGGTGGTGGGGATGGTGGGGGTGATGGTGGAGGTGGTGGTGGAGGTGGTGGGGATGGTGGTGGTGATGGTGGTGGTGGAGGTGGTGGTGGAGGTGATGGTGGTGGTGGTGACGGTGGTGGTGGAGGTGATGGTGGTGGTGGGGATGGTGGTGGTGATGGTGGTGGTGGGGATGGTGGTGGTGATGGTGGTGGTGGAGGTGATGGTGGTGGTGGAGGTGATGGTGGTGGTGGGGATGGTGGTGGTGATGGTGGTGATGGTGGGGATGGTGGTGGTGATGGTGGTGATGGTGGTGGTGGGGATGGTGGTGGTGATGGTGGTGGTGGAGGTGATGGTGGTGGTGGAGGTGATGGTGGTGGTGGAGGTGATGGTGGTGGTGGGGATGGTGGTGGTGATGGTGGTGATGGTGGGGATGGTGGTGGTGATGGTGGTGATGGTGGTGGTGGGGATGGTGGTGGTGGTGATGATGGTGGTGATGATGGTGGTGATGGTGGTGATGGTGGGGATGGTGGTGGTGATGGTGGTGGTGGGGATGGTGGTGGTGGTGATGGTGGTGGGGATGATGATGGTGGTGATGGTGGTGGTGGGGATGGTGGTGGTGGTGGGGATGATGGTGGGGATGGTGGTGGTGGTGATGATGGTGGTGGTGGTGGGGATGGTGGTAGTGAGGATGGTGGTGGTGGGGATGGTGGTGGTGGGGATGGTGGTTATAGTGGTGGGGATGGTGGTGGTGGGGATGGTGGTGGTGGGGATGGAGGAGGTGGTGGGGATGGTGGTGGTGAGGATGGTGGTGGTGAGGATGGTGGTGGTGGGGATGGAGGAGGTGGTGGGGATGGTGGTAGTGAGGATGGTGGTGGTGGGGATGGTGGTTATGGTGGTGGGGATGGTGGTGATGGTGGTGGTGGGGATGGTGGTGGTGGGGATGGTGGTGGTGGGGATGGTGGTGGTGAGGATGGTGGTGGTGGGGATGGAGGAGGTGGTGGGGATGGTGGTAGTGAGGATGGTGGTGGTGGGGATGGTGGTGGTGGGGATGGTGGTGGTGAGGATGGTGGTGGTGAGGATGGTGGTGGTGGGGATGGAGGAGGTGGTGGGGATGGTGGTAGTGAGGATGGTGGTGGTGGGGATGGTGGTGGTGGGGATGGTGGTGGTGGGGATGGTGGTTATGGTGGTGGGGATGGTGGTGATGGTGGTGGTGGGGATGGTGGTGGGGATGGTGGTGGTGGGGATGGTGGTAGTGAGGATGGTGGTGGTGGGGATGGTGGTGGTGAGGATGGTGGAGGTGGGGATGGAGGTGGTGATGGAGGTGTGGATGGTGGTGGAGGAGGAGGAGGCTCGTGGAGGACGCCGCTTGCTGCTACTGCTTCACTGCTGGGTTGCTGGAGGCAGTCGCCCTCCAGCAACAACGGAGGGCGGCGGAGCGCCGGGCGGTGACAATGCGGCAAGGTGGCAACAGTCGGGGGGGGAGGGGATACAGGTGGTGGTTGCATCTGCACGATCATCTCAGTCGGTCAACCCGTGGCACCACCTGCAGGGTCTGTCCCGAAACCTGCACCTAGCCTGGCACAGTAGGGGGTACAGCTGGTGGTGCATCTACCGGTCATCTCAGTCGGTCAACCCGTGGCACCACCTGCTGGGTCTGTCCCGAAACCTCCTGCACCTAGCCTGGCACAGTAGGGGGTACAGCTGGTGGTGCATCTACCGGTCATCTCAGTCGGTCAACCCGTGGCACCACCTGCTGGGTCTGTCCCGAAACCTCCTGCACCGAGCCTGGCACAGTAGGGGGTACAGCTGGTGGTGCATCTACCAGTCATCTCAGTCGGTCACTTTGAGGCTACCACTCCACGTGGTAGCCTCAAAGTGCACCTGGCCTGGCACAGGCGCTGTGGTGACGTCACTGAGTGACGCTGGGTGCTGGCGATTGGGTGGTGATGGGGCTCTCGGCATGTTCACCTGGCCATGACACGCGCACTCCGCTCTCTCCTCTCTCCTCGTCCTCTGCACCAGCGTGGACGGCACCCTCGTGTTCACCTTCTGAGGCGCTCGCTCGTCACCGTGGCGTGCGCGATGACCACCACAACCACCACCACGTGACTTTTCTTTCGTGTTGTGCGCGGTGCTTCTAGCGCCACAGCGCGTGGATTTGTAGCGTTTATTTTCATTTGTTTGCTGGTGACTTTGTGTGTTTCATATCGGAATCGCCTCCAGTGCTGTTGCTGCTGGCGGCAATAAAAGTTGTTTAAAAGTCAAAGTAAGTCTCTCTCTGCCTCTCTCCTCTCTCCGAGACGGGCGAGGGAGCAGCAGCAGCAGCAGGATCGCCAGGATCCGCAGACAAGCCGGGAAGGCGGCCGGAACTGGCGCCAGCAACCATTGCCCCAAGCTCTGTGGCCCAATATTCGGAATGTATGGCCAACTCAAATTCAGAATGAGTGTGTGTGTGTGTGCGTTGAACTTCTTTCGCACCGTACGTAGCCCAACCGTGATAATCGGAGGTTCGGGGGAGGGGTAACAAACTAAACACAAAAAACAGCAGTTCTAAAGAAATGAGTTTTCAATCTCGATGATGATTTATAAGTGCAAAGCTCCCAGTGGCTTCCGAGTATCGGAAGAGCGTTCCAGACGGCCGCAGAAGCACGCGATGTGTTGACCGCCGTCTTTGTTCGATGGCAATAGCCAAAATTCGCTGCTGCTGCTGCGAGGATGACCGCGTGATGGTTCACGCTCCTTGATGAGATCAGCGACTATCCTCGCGTGCGACAGCGCAACACTCGATCCCGTACAGGTAGAAGTGAACCCCGCTTGCTGTACACCCCGGCAAGCTGCGGGACGGCGACCTTAGCGCCCACGTGCAGGAGGGAGCCTCACGAGTCCGCATGTGATCCACCAACCCCGCCTGTTCCCCCCCCACCCCCCGCCCCCCTACTGCCTGGACAATGCTGCAGGTGTGGTGTCTGTGGTGTTGTGACCTGCGGTGTGGTGTCTGTGGTGTTGTGACCTGCGGTGTGGTGGTTGTGTTGCTGTGGCATGCGGCGTGGCACTGCGACGTGTGTCTATTCCCAATTTATTTTCAGATCACATTTCAACATTCGGATGTTTTGGCCGATACCAGTGTAATGGGTTCCGGAGACACTTGTAGAGGTAACTTCTTTATTACGATCCAACACTCCAACAGTCCTGATACTCTGTCACAGCCTAGGGACACAGCCTACTCTGGGGTCCTCCGGCTACAATTACCCTAGGGGAGGCTACCTGACCCGACCCAGCCAAGGTGCGGGTCTGGACTCTGGCTTCCTTGGACCTCGCCCTTACAAGGACGTAGAGCCGGGAGTCCCAGAGTCCCACCACTGGCCCGCACAGCGTCCCGGCCCTTAGAAGGACAAGCGGGACGAGGGGGTCCAGGGTCCTAAGCTGGCTGGTCTTGGGGTCTTGAGCTGCGACTGGCCCCGATCGGCCAGGGAGCGGCCCTTTTATCCCTCTTGCCCATCGAGGGGTGGGGTTGTGTGCTCCTAGATCCCCCGCAGCCCCCCGTTGGTGGCACCAAGGGGCTCAGCTGTCTGGGTTGTCTGGAATCCTGAGGCCCTGGCGCCGAGGGCTTAGCTGTCTGGGATCCTAGAGCCCCCAGCAGCCCCCCCCCTCTTGGGCTGGCACAGTGGCCCCTCCCCTGGGGGTCCGAGGTACCTGCAGATGGGCCCTGTCCACCACTGCCGGTAAGTGTGGCCCATCTACGGCACTACACCAGTATCATCGTGTTTTTTAAGCTAAGGAAGGAAACTGGAGAACCCAGAGCAAACCTCACACAGAGTCTGGGAAGAGCGTACAAACTCCACACAGAGTCTGGGAAGAACGTACGAACTCCACACAGAGTCTGGGAAGAACGTACAAACTCCACACAGAGTCTGGGAAGAACGTACGAACTCCACACAGAGTCTGGGAAGAACGTACAAACTCCACACAGAGTCTGGGAAGAACGTACGAACTCCACACACAGTGTTACCACTGTGCCACCCGAGAATAAAGAGAGGAGGCACAACTCACGAGCAGTACAATCACCTTGCTTCTTTAATTGACATCAATATTTTTCTACAACCAAAATCCGTACGCAATGTTTGAAGTCGCATTAATGAGTATTTCGCGAGAAATGATGAACGTTGGGAGGCAACATCAGTCCGGCCGTTCCGCCGCCTCCCGCGATCCTGCCATGTGGTGATCCACCTGCCACGTGCAGGAGCTCATTTCATCGCTCCATCTCCTGACGCCGCCCAGCGGCTGCGCCTACGCCGCTTGCTGCAGAGGTTCATGGTTCGAATCCTGCAGGCCAGCCTGGTTATTATTGCGGGTGTATTAACCGTAACAACAGGTGCCGTCCGATTTCGATTTAAAGCTTTAGTGACTGCAGGGATTCATCTTCTTGGTTCTTTCGGTAAAGTCACGTAGAAGGTAAATAATAAAAATAAAACATATAAAACATAATAAAATACTATTCTCACAACAGCCCTGTTCTTCACCTGAGGACGGCTGCTTGCGTTGTGGCCGAAATGTCGTGAGAATTGTATTTTATTGTTTTATTTTTATTATTTTATTATTTCCCTTCTACGTGACTTTACCAAGAAGGTGCCGTCTGCTTTACAGGAGACGCTCACGATCCCCTCGCGTCATTCAAAGCGAGTCGGCCATTGTGTGCTCGTGTCACGGTTCGAATTTTCAAAGTAAAAAAATTACCCACAAATTACTCGGTTGGGATTACAAATCGCAACATCGCCCCCCCCCCCCCTAATGGCAGACTAATACCCACTTTGCTGGCCAGGTGCGGAGCCACCTTATGCCCACAGGTAACACTGTGGGTGGCCTTTAAAAAAATGTGTTTAGATGTGATGATGCAAGTCGCTTATCACGTATAAAGCGCTTGCGAGACACCATGGCGTAGACAGCTCTATAACAAGTCATGATGATTGGAGGAAACTCCATTCATCTAAAAATGGAATGCTCACCTTTTCGGAAAACTACCCGACTGCGATTGCGCGTTACTATTGGAAATTGCACGCGTGAATTCCAATTCGATTGCGGCAAAAGTGTCACTTGAAGTGAGTCCGCGATGGCACATGAATCGACGCAGGATGCTCAGGGCGTTCTGAGTCTCTGCGTCTGAGGGCAGGGGAAGAGCTTCATCCTTATCATCATCAGCATCATCAGCATCATCATCATTATCGTCCTCGCCAGCATCTGGCTGCTCATCCCATTCACACTTTGGTTCCTTGCCTGCACACGCAGCGGCCATGTCCTCAGCATCACAAAACTCCTCTGACGTCTCCACGTCAGCGTCATCACACTCTTTGAGCTCTTCAGCGGCCGGGTCGTTGGGCACTGGGACGTCGTGCGAGTCGCCCGTCGTCTCGCCACCGACCCCCGGGTCTGCTGGGCGGACGTGGACCGCGAGGTTCGGTGGTAGTGGTGGAGGGAGGAAGACCAACTTGATGTTGGTCAGGTGGAGATCAGTCTGGCGCAGAGAGCCGCTGTCGAGCAAGAGGGCAATCTTGCGGCGGCTGTGCCGCAGCTCCCCGTCCCAGCTCAGCAGGTGCTCGTCCAGGATGGCGGCGCTCATCCAGGCACTGGCAGAGCTGCGGTAGAGCGCCGGCAGCTGGCTCAGGTCGTTGGACGCGTTTCTCCGTTTCTCCGACTTCCCGAGCACCACCAGAGGCCGCTTCTCGCTACGCGACGCGTTGACGCACTCCAGGACCGTCACTCGCTCCCTCGCCCTCTTGCTGCCGCAGGGGGCCTCGGCCGTCGTCGCGAGCCCCCGGTCGACGAACCCGCGGGGGAAGAGCGCCGCCTCGTCGGCGGTGAAGACGTCGTCGGGCGGGAACTGCCGCAGCAGCTCCCGCAGGACGCTCGCTCGCCGCCGCTCGGCCGATTCCGGCACGGCACGCTGCCCAAGCCGCGGCGTCTCGGCGCGATCCCGTCGCAAGGCGATGCTGTGCCGCGCCTTGAACCGATTGAACCACCCGTCGGACGGCTCGAACTCTCGGCCGAGCTCGGCCGCGAGCTGGCGAGCCTTCTCCTTCATGAGGGGCCCGCTGAGGCGCGCGCCCAGCGCCAACTTGTGCTGGAACCAGACGAAGAGAGCCTCGTCGATGGCCGCCTCCTTGCAGTTGCGCTTTCGCTTGCGGTCCGAGTTGTAGGACGATGACCGCCGTAAAATCTCCTCTCGGTTCTGGGGAACGGGAAGACAACGCGGCGTTCTAGAACGCTGCAGCAGCTCAGCCGACCGCAACGTCATCGCAGGCCGTGGTCAAATCCACTGCTGGATGATGGGCTCCCCAAGCCGCTGGCATCTCCCACAAATTTGCGATGCGATGTCCACCCAGAACCAGCACACGAGCCGATCTGTTGAACACGTACGCGGCTTTCGCGACCAATGTCATCCATAATACAGGTTTGTTTGGGTTAGATCGCGTAAATATATAAATGTGCCGATCTCATCGCTCCGTCTCTCCTCCAGGACGCGTTCCTTGGCTGCCACTCGCTCGACAAGCGCCGTTACAAGGCCACGGACCGTTCTGAACAAGTTTCAATCCAGTCCCTAATTTGCACGTGCTCTCTAATCCGTGCCATCGACCAAACAACGTGTGGGGGGGTGTGTGGGAGTGTGTGTGGTGGGGTGTGTGGGGGTGTGTGTGTGGGGGTGTGTGGTGGGGGGGGGGTGTGTGGTGGGGTGTGTGTGGTGGGGTGTGTGTGGGGGGTGTGTGGGGTGGGGTGTGTGGGTGGTGTGTGTGGGGGGGGGTGTGGGTAGGGGTGTGTGGTGGGATGTGTGGGGGGGGTGTGTGGGGGTGTGTGGGGGGGGTGTGGGGGGGTGTGTGGGGGGTGTGTGGGGGGTGTGTGGGGGTGTGTGGGGGGGGTGTGGGGGGGTGTGTGGGGGGTGTGTGGGGGGTGTGTGGGGGTGTGTGGGGGGGGTGTGGGGGGGTGTGTGGGGGGTGTGTGGGGGGTGTGTGGGGGAGGTGTGGAGGGGGTGTGGGGGGGGGTGCCCACCACTTCACCCCACCACACGTGACCTGCAATGCCAACCAGTGCAGCACGACATCTCCCGACGTTTCCGAGTTTGTTTATAAACTATTGTTTGCTGCTGCTGCTGCTGCTGCGGATCTTTGACATTTCTGCACGTATGGGGTAAACACCGACTGTTGTTGTTGTTTGTCACGCAAGGCACCGGCAAATGCTCCAAAAGCACCTCCAGTTGATGAACGACGCTTCTGCTGCTACTTTCATCACCAACAACATCAACAACATCACCAACAACATCAACAACATCAACACCATCAACAACATCACCACCACCAACAACAACAACATCAACACCACCGCCGTCACCTTGAGGGTCCTGTTGACCACGCTGCGCGACACCCCCGAAGTCGGCGGCCACGCGCGACTGGTTGGGGTTCCCCTCCAGGGCCCTCAGCATCTCCATCTTGGTGGCGAACGAGACGGTGACGCGGCGCGGGGGCCGACACGGCACCACCACCACCACCACCACCATGGCCACCACCACCACCATCGCCACCGCCACCGCCATCGCCACCACCACCACCACCATGGCCGTCGTCACCAGCCATCATCGACCCACTGCTGGATGAGGAGCTCTCACACCACCACCTACTCCTCACCACCCTCCTCCTCCTTACCACCACCACCTACTCACCACCCCCCACCACCTCCTCACCACCACCACCTACTCACCACCACCACCACCTACCCACCACCTCCTCCTCCTCCTCACCACCACCACCTCCTCCTCCTTACCCCCACCACCTACCCACCCACCACCACCTCCTCACCACCACCACCTACTCACCACCACCACCACCTACCCACCACCTCCTCCTCCTCCTCACCACCACCACCTCCTCACCACCACCACCTAACCACCACCTACTCACCACCACCACCTACCCACCACCTACCCACCACCCACAACGCAACGTGAACGGCGGCTCCGGGCCCGTGAGAAAGCGGGGGAGCGGTGGCGCTTTGGTTAGCGCACTGCACTAAGGGCCGCGGCCAACATCGGCGGCGAGTGTCACCTGAAGCGCTCTTCACCCTCCTCACCTTCACCTAACGCGTCCTGACCCACTCGCGGTGGTGGTGAAGTATGGTCAAAGAACCCCCCCACGCATCGATTGGGCCTTCGTGCATTGGAGGAGGGGGGGGTCGTGGGGAGCTTTGTCATTAAAATCAACATCCGGCCTCCACTGTCGATTCCAGCTGAGGAATCGGCCCGAGAATCGATTCCCTACCGCACGCATCGCCAACACGGGAATGTAATCGTGATGCGGTGAATCGGTAAACTGCGGATCGATATATCGATTATTCGCTACGTGTCGCAACTTTCGTTTCCGCAGTGACGTCACGTTCCGGCTCCCCTCCTCCCTCCCCCTCCTCCCCACCACCTCCCCCCTCTCCCCCCCCCCTCCTTCTCACCTCCTCCCCCCACCTCCTCCCCCCCCCTCCTTCCCACCACCTCCCCCCTCTCCTCCTCACCCCCCCCTCCTTCTCACCTCCTGCCCCCTCCTCCTCCCCCCTCCTCCCCCCACCTCCCCCCCCCCACCTCCCCCCTCCTCCCCACCTTCACCCCCCCACCTCCTCCCACCCCCTCCTCACCTCCTCCCCCCCTCCTCCATCGTGGCTCGAGTTTGCTCCAGCGGTGAGACCACATGCCATGGGACATTGTTGCCAGTGTAGTGTTGTGCAGACGGACTCTACTACACCAGTATCAAAGTATGAATCAAAGTAAGAGTAGGTTTTACCCTCTCTGCAAATAAAACAGGGGGATGTTAATATATTCTTTGTTTTTTTTTTTCGGTAAAGTCACGGAGGTAAAAAAAATCTAAACAAATAAATGAAAACAACTAAATTAAATGCATTTATTTTATTAGACTTTTTACCTACGTGACTTTACCGAAAAAGCCAAAGTTTCAAATCTAGAATGGCTGTTAAGATATTCAAACACCAAATAGAAACCTTTTTGCAAGGAATTAAATCTGCATCAACCACGCACAGTCCTTGTGGTGAATATGCAATCAAACACGCTCAGATACTGAAATTGACTGACCTACATCAGAGACAGTCCCTATGATCACTGTTACATTGTTTTTATAGCTTTATTTTGGTGATTTTTAAAACGTTTTGGTTTAGCCGTTTGTTTGTTGTAGTACAGAGTTAGCCTGATAACTTTAATCTAAATTGTCTTTTTGATTTAAAGCTTTCGTGACTACAGGGATTCATATTCTTGGTTCTTTCGGTAAAGTCACGTAGAAGGGAAACAAGAACATAATAAAAATATAAAACAATACAATTCTCACGACGTTTCGACTGCAACACAAGCAATCAAGATTTTCTTGCTGTGGATTTCACACCTGATGATTATTGTTTTATTATTTTATTATTTCCCTTCTACGTGACTTTACCGAAAGAACCAAGAATATGTCTTATGGTTGTTATTGTTTGACTTGCATCCCACTGGGATTTTTGCACACAGCATTGATTTATGGTGCTTTTTCTGGAAGATGTTGCAGTTGTTTCCTGCATTGTTCTGTTGCGTGTAGTCACTTTAGGATGCTCCTTGTTCATGTTTTCGTTTTGTTGCACCCGAGTCAAGAGCCGCATGGCTCACAGGGCTATACCTAATACATGAAACTGAACACTGAAAAAGGACCTAGTCTCACCAGTGCCGGGCCAGTATCAAAGTGTCGTGACATATAATGGGTCACTACGGCGCCTAGCGCCATCTACCGACAGAGAGAGAGAGATGAATTGCGTGTGGAGTAGCCATCTCTGCCAGCAGAGCCCACGATGTCATGGAAGAGGCCCCTAGGGGGCATGGTTCTGGTGGCTGGCAGAGAGGCGGCTTGAGTGGACGTAGCGGCCCGGTTGGCTGGCAAGAGCACGCGATAGGACAGGGGAAGGATGTGGGCCAAAGGTGACAGAAGGGACACGTGGTGTATGGCCCAGAATCTTCTGGTGAATCTAGATTTGAAGTTTTCGTGACTGCAGGGATCCATACTTTTTGGTTGTTTCGGTAAAGTCACGTAGGCATAAAATAAAGCAAAATAAATTAAATCACGACGTTTTGGGCGTAACACAATGATGACGGACGCTTGTGTTGTGCCCGAAAACGTCGTGATTTAATTTGTTTAGTTTTATTTTATACCTACGTGACTTTACCGAAACAACAAAGAGTAATATTCTGGTGAGTTCCAGAAGGGGGCGTGGCCGAGGGCGGAGCCAGGCCACGCGGGGGGGGGGGGGCAGAGGGGGCATAAAAGGGAGGTCCCGGGGTCCCATCGGGGCTGTCTGCTGGAACGGCATTGTGGTGGTTACCGGTTATGTAGTTACCCCGTCAGGGTGGTTACCGGTTATGTAGTTACCCCGTCAGGGTGGTTACCGGTTATGTAGTTACCCCGTCGTGGTTACCGGTTATGTAGTTACCCCGTCAGGGTGGTTACCGGTTATGTAGTTACCCCGTCGTGGTTACCGGTTATGTAGTTACCCCGTCGTGGTTACCGGTTATGTAGTTACCCCGTCGTGGTTACCGGTTATGTAGTTACCCCGTCGTGGTTACCGGTTATGTAGTTACCCCGTCGTGGTTACCGGTTATGTAGTTACCCCGTGGTGGTGGTTACCGGTTATGTAGTTACCCCGTCGTGGTTACCGGTTATGTAGTTACCCCGTCGTGGTGGTTACCGGTTATGTAGTTACCCCGTCGTGGTGGTTACCGGTTATGTAGTTACCCCGTCGTGGTGGTTACCGGTTATGTAGTTACCCCGTCAGGGTGGTTACCGGTTATGTAGTTACCCCATCAGGGTGGTTACCGGTTATGTAGTTACCCCGTCGTGGTTGGCGGTTATGTAGTTACCCCGTAGTGGTTACCAGTTATGTAGTTACCCCGTCGTGGTTACCGGTTATGTAGTTACCCCGTAGTGGTTACCAGTTATGTAGTTACCCCGTCGTGGTTACCGGTTATGTAGTTACCCCGTTGTGGTTACCAGTTATGTAGTTACCCCGTAGTGGTTACCGGTTATGTAGTTACCCCGTTGTGGTTACCGGTTATGTAGTTACCCCGTTGTGGTTACCGGTTATTTAGTTACCCCGTTGTGGTTACCGGTTATGTAGTTACCCGTGGTGGTTACCGGTTATGTAGTTACCCCGTTGTGGTTACCGGTTATGTAATTACCCCATAGTGGTTACCGGTTATGTAGTTACCCCGTTGTGGTTACCGGTTATGTAGTTACCCCGTGGTGGTTACCGGTTATGTAGTTACCCCGTAGTGGTTACCAGTTATGTAGTTACCCCGTGGTGGTTACCGGTTATGTAGTTACCCCGTTGTGGTTACCGGTTATGTAGTTACCCCGTTGTGGTTACCGGTTATGTAGTTACCCCGTGGTGGTTACCGGTTATGTAGTTACCCCGTGGTGGTTACCGGTTATGTAGTTACCCCGTGGTGGTTACCGGTGATGTAGTTACCCCGTTGTGGTTACCGGTTATGTAGTTACCCCGTGGTGGTTACCGGTGATGTAGTTACCCCGTTGTGGTTACCGGTTATGTAGTTACCCCGTGGTGGTTACCAGTTATGTAGTTACCCCGTGGTGGTTACCGGTGATGTAGTTACCCCGTTGTGGTTACCGGTTATGTAGTTACCCCGTGGTGGTTACCGGTTATGTAGTTACCCCGTGGTGGTTACCGGTTATGTAGTTACCCCGTTGTGGTTACCGGTTATGTAGTTACCCCGTAGTGGTTACTGGTTATGTAGTTACCCCGTAGTGGTTACCGGTGATGTAGTTACCCCGTTGTGGTTACCGGTTATGTAGTTACCCCGTTGTGGTTACCGGTTATGTAGTTACCCCGTGGTGGTTACCGGTAGAATGAACGTGTTGCTCCTGAATGTGTGTGTGTCTCCAAAGTGATCTCACTACTAAAGTATGAACAAATAAGAACAGGTTTTACCCAATCTGGCAATGCAACAGGACGTGTCAAGATGTTCAAACGCCAGATAGAAACCTTCTGCAATGAACCACGTCTGCAATAACCACACGAAGCGCGTGTTTGTTTTGCATGTTAATCACAAGTAACGCGTGTGGTTATTGCAGACTTCATTCCCTGCGAAAGGTTTCTGTTTGGCGTTTGAACATCTGAACACAACTCCTGTTTTATTCCCAGGAATGGGTAAAGCCTCTTCTTAATTTTCATCCTTGTGACACTGCTGAGCTTGAGGTCTGGCGAAGTTTCCGGCTACACATTCGTGTGGTGGCCGAAAATGTCGCCGCCTTGCCACATCTGTCCCTTCACATAATACGCGGTGGATTTATTTTTGACACATCCCATCAGTCACATGGCCTCCTGGGAGCGCATATGTTGTGAGCGATAAGGTTGAGATGTGATGGTTAGAATGGTGTTGGTGTGTTTGGGAGAGGTTGGCGCACCGCTCTAAGAACCCCAGCGACCCGAGGTCTTCTCCCGCTCACGGCAAACACCAGTGGACGATTATCTGAACCGGTCCTGGGCCTCCCCTCTGTCGACTCAGCCTCAAACGAGTACCTGGTGCGGTGTCTAAATATCGCCACAGGGGAGACCAAGGCGACCGGGCGTGGTGCTGGCCACCTATCCCTCGTGGGCCGTGCCGGCCTTCATAGGCGCTCGCTAACAGCACTTGCCCCAACAGTCTAGTTAAGGCTACAAGGGAGATCTTTGTCTTTGCTGCCCGGATCATCTTCAATCTTCCTTACCAGTCCCACACAGCAACTCTCCGTATCCATGAGCCGCACTGGGATCCCGTCGCCTGTTCAAGTTCCTCACCCGAGTTGACAACTCAGTCCACGGTTCGGGCCCCAATGCATCTCGTCGACTTCCCTCCGTCCTACCACTCCTCCTCCTCCTCGCCCCCTGTGTTCACAATCCCGGCTCTCTCTGTCTGACCCCTCTCCTCCTTGTGCCCAATCACCATTCCGTTCGTTCTGTCTCGCCTCTGCATCCCTACCCTTAGCCTCACTGTCCATGTGTCGTTCTTAAAACACTCAAACTTATTTCCCTTCGCGGACTCAAAATGCCCTCCTCCCTCTGCCTTGCCTCATCATTAACACCAACTTCGCTACCAACTCATCACACTCATCATGAACTACACATTGTCACTTTCATCATCGTTTAATTCACGCACCATCACCATCATCCCATTCACGTACCACCTGCCAGCCTTCTCATTAACTCACCTCGTCACCACCCCGCTGTATGAACAGCGCATTCACTTGTTCAGCCTCTTGCTTGGTGAAGGCGCTTTCACTCATGGCAGTAATAGGGTCGTGGTGTGGCGTGGGGACGTGACGAGGTGCCACTGCATGTGTGTGTGACGGCGCGTGTGTGTGTGACCGTGTGTGTGTGTGTGACGGCGCGTGTGTGTGTGACGGCGCGTGTGTGTGTGTGTGTGACGGCGCGTGTGCGTGTGACCGTGTGTGTGTGACGGCGCGTGTGTGTGTGTGACGGTGTGTGTGTGTGACGGTGTGTGTGTGTGACGGTGTGTGTGTGTGACGGCGTGTGTGTGTGTGTGACGGTGTGTGTGTGTGTGACGGCGCGTGTGTGTGTGTAACGGTGTGTGTGTGTGACGGCGCGTGTGTGTGTGTAACGGTGTGTGTGTGTGACGGTGTGTGTGTGTGACGGCGTGTGTGTGTGTGTGACGGTGTGTGTGTGTGACCGTGTGTGTGTGTGACGGCGTGTGTGTGTGTGTGACCGTGTGTGTGTGTGACCGTGTGTGTGTGTGACGGCGCATGTGTGTGTAACGGTGTGTGTGTGTGACGGTGTGTGTGTGTGTGACGGTGTGTGTGTGTGACGGTGTGTGTGTGTGACGGCGTGTGTGTGTGTGACGGTGTGTGTGTGTGACGGTGTGTGTGTGTGACGGTGTGTGTGTGTGACGGTGTGTGTGACGGCGTGTGTGTGTGACGGTGCGTGTGTGTGACGGTGTGTGTGTGACGGTGTGTGTGTGTGACGGCGTGTGTGTGTGTGACGGTGTGTGTGTGTGACGCGTGTGCAGCTGGGGAGAGGGTGCGAGTCCCACGCGCAGAAGTCACAGGAGGAGTTTATCACGACGAGACGCCGATGCCATCGGTTGCTGGATGCGAACGAATTCGCTCTGAGCGCGGCGGCTTGTGACGCGCACGTCATTGCGCTCGACAAGATGATCAGACTTTAGCGACGCTCTCAATCTCTGTTATGGATATTGGCCGCAAAGGCCTACGCCTTGAACTCTCAACCTGTTACAGTCGTGAGTTTATCGCGAGTAAATCCAAATGCTAGAAGTGTGAACGCGTGCGTGTGCCCTGACATTGTTGTGCGGGCGCGCTCCGCTATCCACCCCGGAGAAGCCCGTGGCGAAGAGGGACTCGGTGACTCGGTGCCGCGGAGATCCGTGGGGAAGAAGAATGGAGGTGACGAGGACGACATCGAGACTGTCGGGAGGGCGGAGAGGGAGAGTCGGCCGCGATGATGGCTCCCCGAGTCGTCCCGTGCCGAGGGGGGTCCCTGCCAGCAGCCCCCCCCCCCCAGGTCAGGTGAGAGGAAGACGACGAACCCTCGCACCCACGACCAGCGTCGAGGGCAAGAGGTCCAGGGGAGTCGCGGCGGCGCTGTTGGGTGGTGGAGGGCGCGAACCCAACGTCAGTGATGACTCGACCCATCGCTCTGCGAGAACGCGCCCGTGGTTTGATGCTCACTATTGGTTTGGCGTCCTGAGTCGAAGTTGATTTTGTTTTCGAGCAGGTGTGCCGCTATCACGACGTAGACCAGAGGGTCAACCTGGGGGTCAACCTGGGGGTCAACCTGGGGGTCAGAGGGTCAACCTGGGGGTCAACCTGTGGGTCAACTAGAGGGTCAACCTGGGGGTCAACCTGGGGGTCAACCTGGGGGTACAGGCCTCGAGAGGTATCTCACGCCACCGCCGCTGGGAACGTCATTGACAAGAGACCACGTGTCTCAATCACTGGCGCTTCGCAGCCACCGCCTGCTTATAGGACGCACTTTCAAGGGCCCCGCGCTAAACGCTTTCAAGCTATCAATTCCGGTTCATGATTCTGCACTTGCTCTATTACTATAGTACTATACCGCCTTCAACTTTTATGAACGACTGGGTGTTTAAGGTTAGCGATGTGTCGTATTATCTGGCTGTATAGCAAATGAAAAAATACAATTACTTTACTATGAAAGTAAAAATGTTGTTTAAATATGTGTGTTTTTTTTCCATTTAGGGCCCCTTTATAACATATGCTCAAGGCCCCACACCAGCTTAATCCGACACTGGAGTCGTGGTGGGGGTTTTCTCCGCGTTCTCTGATGGCAAATTCTCAAAAATGTATTGGCCAAAACGCCACCGGATTTCCTGGTTACATCGATGGCACTTCCAGTAGTCGCTCTACAAAACGCCTCAAATGCTTCAAAATCGTGCACACTCCGAATAATTTATTTTTTGTCCCCATTGTGTTGTGTACACATCCCGTTGCTGCTGGAATGATATACCCTTCCAAATGGCTGCGGTGTCCGACGGGATGTGTAAAAAAAAAATCCTTCAATGTTTTGGTTGGAGGGACACATGGAGGTCTTGCTTATTTATTTTGGCCACGAAAATGAGGCCGTGCACAGTGGGATTGTGCTGCGGTGCTCACACCGGGGCAGCTCGAAGGTCGTGCGGCAACATCCATTGTACTGCGCTCTGCCTCCACGTCTTTTCTCTCCGCCTTCACCAAACCAGCAATGACCGGCATGGTGAAGTATGATGGGCAAGCCGACGACGAGTGTCGTGGCAGGGAGGCCCTCATCCAGCAAGTCACCAACGTTGTACGTAACGACGTCAACGGAGAATGGCCCACACAGTCAGGAGCAGCCGCACACGAATCATACGGACAGATATCTTTATAGAGAGATGCACAATTTTCTACATAACAAAATAAAGAGACGCTATTAACCATCGATAAACGACCGCTTTCGGGTAAACCAAAGTGTTCGAAGTGTGATTAGAACAACCATGCGCAGATAAATAAACACAAGCGTAGACCCTCGCGAACCGAGTTTGCAAACTGGACGAAAACGGAGCGTGGCCTGAACCCCACCGGTGGGTGACGGAGACGAAAATGAACATTTCGTCGAGATTGCAACGTGGTTCCACGAGTTCTCAACTGCAGGCAGTCTCCTAGTCCGGCTCTCTCGCTCGTCAACTCAAACGCATCGCTCCCTTGGCACGTCAACGTCCCCCCCCCACCACCCTGCATGCTGCCCTCGGCAATGCGTCCACATCATGCATCGACACGGCTTGAGTTGAATGTTTTGTTTTTAAATTCGCAAGACTTGTACGTCGTATGGGTCGGCTGTGGCTTGGCCGACCCCTCCCGCGTATTGTAATTTACAATTCTGAAACCAACATTGGGAAAATAAACAACACAACACACACCGCGCGTTCTTAGTGTACTCGCATATATACAGAAGTCGCGGTTAACTCTCGATTCTCCTTGGGCGCACAATCCCTGGCTGCGGACTGACCGTGCTCGCGAACACAAACAACTCCAGGATAGTCGCGGGCCGCGTGAGAGGTCCACTTGGTGGCGCTGCTGCTGCTGCTGCTGCGTTGCCAGCGCTGCACAAACAACAACTCGACACTGCTTCAAAGGAAAACAATGTGATGGTCGGAGGCGACGATCACGGCAATGACCTTCATGACACGCTTATTGCCATTGCCCGAAACGTGTCGCCTGCATTTGTTCCCCATTAAGGCCACAGCGTTGCTCGCGTTTGCGGTTTTGACGACTGCAATAGGTTCGTCATTAACAATTAAAACCGGATGACACGTGCCACATCTTGACCCATTCCTCCCCACATGCATGACCTCCTTCAGCCATATATTCCATCAAGATAATCAAGATCCTCCGACTGTGCACTGGTCACTGTCCCACGGTGTGGGCTACACACCTGGGGGGTGGTGACAGCGCCTTTTGCAATTGCGGGAGCTCAACTCTGGAACTCGTTGGCCTTTCGAGGTCAGGGGACTTCCGATAAACTCGAACATCTTCACATCTCGACCACAAGCGTATCCGTCTAAAATGGCTTTCTCTCTCTCGAGTTAATGTTCAAACGTCTTTCGAACTTCTTCATTCCTGGGTTGATGCTGAACTGTTTCCGCCTTTGCGTGCACAGCGCCCTGAGAGCGATTGTTTAAGGGCGCTTTATAAATAAACCACGATTATTGTTACTACTACAGTCCTACACGAGTCGGTAATGAACCCGTGTTTACGAATGTCTGGGTATCATCCGGGTTTTGGTCGCCCGTCCGCCGGGGTAGCCGAGTTGACGCTGACGGCGGATGATGTTGGCAGTTTAACGCGTCGGTTTTCGCGACCAAGATCATCCATGATAGAGGGGGGTTTATGGGGTTAGATAGAGGTGTTTTTGGGTTAAATCTCACAAAAAACCCCATTATTATGGATGCTGTTGGCATTGCGAAACGGCAACACACACACAGATCTCTTCCAACCATAGCCATCACCAAATATAAACTCGCATTTACACGTTTTTAATTGTGCGCATAATCTACTGCAGCTATATATATATTATCATCATACGAGGCTCTTTACTCAAAAAGGTGACATTTATCGACGATGCAGCTAAACCTGTCGACGAAAATCAAACGGAATCACATTCCTGCCAGTTCCAATGCGATCCCGTCACACTGCCCTGGTAGGGAGAATTAGGATATGTTCAAAGCGTGGTCTCCTTCTAAGCCCCCCTTAGCCACAACTCCCAGTCCGACAAAACCTCTTAATTACACGCGACCGTGTGTGTCTGTGCACACACACACACTATATACTGTACATGTCACGCCAGACAACGGTGCAAAAATACATTCTCCTCGAGAATAAATCCACTGCGAAATTCCTCGCCTGCGTCTCGTCTGCCGTGAAAGGCAGCGGGAGAGTTTAAAGCGCCGTCCCGACACGTGGCCGCGCGGTAAAACGAGGCTAGCCACTTCGCGACGACCCCCCCCCCCCCCCCCGATACAAACAATATGTATTCGCCGCTGCAAAGCATCTCGGGCGCACTAATCGGGTACTGGAGGGCAACATGTTTTTTGTTTCACCTTGCAACACTGTTTATCATTTTAGCACGCTCATTGTGTTTCAAGTAGTCCGAGCACGATCAATGTTTAATGCTGGCTAATGTGTGGTTGGACCGTCTTAGTTATTTAGAAGTCATATTTGCTCCTGGGTGAGCTAATAGCTTCCACACCCCCCTGGTCTTCATCAACCACGCGCCTCGTGTACTCTTCATTGCCGTATGGGACGCACATGGCTACCTAATAAAAAACCGACAGTGGCTCTCATCGTCGCTGGCAACCTTAGTTGTTGAATACTGAAATGGTGAATGCGCTGGTCGTGACCCCCCCACCCTCCCATCCGTGTGTTAGGGCTCCCGACATGATCGGCGTCTCTCCGTCTCGGTTGTCGTCAATGTTGTTTGTTTTCGTAGTTCCATTTGTGTGTCAGTCTCCATGTCTGCGTCTCTCTCTCTCTGCATGTCGCCCCCCCCCCCCCTGGCTCTCTGTACCTGCCCCTTTTCTGTGTCTGTCTGTGACACTCTGTGTCTGTCTGTGTCTGCCACAATTGGTGTCTGTGTGTGTCACACTGTGTCTGTCGGTCACTCTCTGTGTCTGTGTGTCTGTCACACTCTGTGTCTGTTTTAAGGGCGCCCCATTCCCCCGTTCGCAGTGCCCTGGCCAATATTAAAGCTTGGCGGTAGGAATGATTTCCACACAGCCCTTCACATGCATTGTCCAACACAGCAGACAACCACCATCGATACCGTCAGCGTGGGCTGCCGCAGTGTTTGCTCTGCGCATTGGACCGGATGCCCATTCACCGCGCGCTGTCAACACCGAGGGCGGTGGTGGTGGCATCAGCGGCACCCCTCGTGATCACCTCTCACCAAGATGAACTCTAACTCATTGAGTGTCTCCGCAGCCATCCTGTTGTAGCTAACTCTGTCCACATGACCGCGCACACATTTTTACTTGAAGATGCAACAGCAACTTAGACGAAGCCTATATCTTGACTCGCACTCGACGCGGGTAACCGAGACACATGCTGACACCCGAAGTAACTCGTGGTCTGTACTATCCGTACTATTGTTTTATCCAGGCCACCTCTCCGCCACTGTTGAATATTAAATTAATTGGATTTTGGGGCTGTCAGGGGGGGGCAGGCACCCCCATCGTCCCTCCTCCACTGCCATTACCACGGTTAAATTAGTTTTTTTCCCCTTTTACACAATTGATGAGCACAGTCCCAAAGGCCCCAAGACATCAATGTCCAGCAACAGACAGCACTGTCAAAGTTGTAGTCGATGAAAGTTGACGTCTTTTTTTTTGAAAGGTGACCGTGAGAGCTTGGGGGAAGAGACGACGGGAAGGAATTCCCAAGTGGAGCAGAAGACGCGGTGCGACCTGCAGTGTGGGTGAGCGGTGTGGGTGAGCGGCGTGGGTGAGCGGCGTGGGTGAGCGGCGTGGGTGAGCGGTGCGACCTGCAGTGTGGGTGAGCGGCGTGGGTGAGCGGCGTGGGTGAGCGGCGTGGGTGAGCGGCGTGGGTGAGCGGCGTGGGTGAGCGGTGCGACCTGCAGTGTGGGTGAGCGGCGTGGGTGAGCGGCGTGGGTGAGCGGCGTGGGTGAGCGGCGTGGGTGAGCGGTGTGGGTGAGCGGCGTGGGTGAGCGGCGTGGGTGAGCGGTGCGACCTGCAGTGTGGGTGAGCGGTGTGGGTGAGCGGTGTGGGTGAGCGGCGTGGGTGAGCGGCGTGGGTGAGCGGCGTGGGTGAGCGGCGTGGGTGAGCGGCGTGGGTGAGCGGCGTGGGTGAGCGGTGTGGGTGAGCGGCGTGGGTGAGCGGTGCGACCTGCAGTGTGGGTGAGCGGCGTGGGTGAGTGGTGTGGGTGAGCGGCGTGGGTGAGCGGCGTGGGTGAGCGGTGTGGGTGAGCGGTGCGACCTGCAGTGTGGGTGAGCGGCGAGTCCATTTGCCGAAACTTGCCATCAGGGCACACTCGAGCGCGACCTGCATGTGACAGCCAGGCAGCGTCTCCCGTGCATTCCGCTCAGATTAAACAGAAGCTTTGGCCCCTGCGAAGGTCTAACTCCGCAGGACGCGTCACGCAGTAACGGGGCGCGGCGGGGCGTGACGGTCAACCCGAGCGGACTTGTGTCGGGCGAGCCAACCGCCTGAACCTTGGACACGGGGGACGCTGGGCATTGTTGAACACCAAGACGGGAAAAGCGACACGCACAGTGAAGAGACCGCACGTTGCAATCGTCGCGGATGCAGAGCACTTGAGTCAAGCGAGCGCACTCGCACCAACCGCACGAGACATCCAGACCCACCGGCCCGACTCAAAACGTAACCACCACGATAGTCGAGTCCAAGTGCTCACCCCAATGAGCTCCACCCTCACCCGCGAGACACTGGGCTGGGCCTGCCCAAAGCCATCAAGCGGACAGCCGTCGTAGACGCTGCTCCAACTACCCCAGCCGACCAGACGCAAACCCACATGTGATGCTACAGCGATAGTCCTGACTAGCCGAGTGCAGCAACACCCCGGCTAGCGAAGCTTCTGGGAACCGAGGAAGCTCCTTCATAACGAGAGTCGACCACGGAGGGGCCTCCTCGCCGCGGTAGTTTTGCCACAACAACAACAAACATCGACGAACTTAAATAACTTGAGAATGTATGCAAAGCGATTTTTTTTTAAAGGTCGATTTTTTGTTCACGCTGCATGTGCCCTGTATACATGACCGAGCGGAGTTTGTTTCCTGTATATCACACGATGTAACACGATTGTTGTCCCTGGGTAGTGTTATTTTCTAATTGCTTATGCCTCAAAAGTATTTTTAGAAATGTCTATTATTCACCACAAGCTTTGCTTTTGTGACCAGGACTTTACGTGAAGGAATGACACTAATGCACACCACGTGTTCTCATTGAAAATAGGTACATTTCGAAATATCACTGTCCTGGTCACAAAAGCAAAGTTTGTGGGGGAATCATAGACATTTCCTGTACTTTTGAGGCATAAGCAATTAGGAAATAACACTTACTACACAGGAACAAAAAATAAATAAATGTGTTACACAGCGTATTAGTGGAGTAGATTATTAACTTTGCTTTTGTGTCCGGGTCACAAAAGCAAAGTTTGTCGGGAATAATAAAAGCCACTTTATTGTACTTTTGAGGCATAGGCAAATAGGAAACAACACTTACTACACAGGGACAAAAAAAAGTCTCGTGACACAGTGAATGACCAGCGGCCTATCGGCAGTATCCCTCACTCGGCCTGACCCGCGGTCTTCTCTCGCTCGCCATTGCTTAAACCCCGCGTGCTGGTAAAGAGTTGTCGCGTGTTTTGCAGTGATACTAATGTTTTATTACCACCCTTTGTCATCCAAATGATCATCCAGTGCAGATCTATCTCTCTGGGAGCGAACATGCGGATCATAAAGGAGGGTAGAGGCGGGAGAGAAGAAAGGTGAAACTGCGTGGTTCGTTTGGATCAACGCAGTCCACCTTAAATAGCATTTTAAACCAAGCGGACAAAATAAACATACTTTGCTCCAGAAATCGAATGGCCTTAGTGCTACTGAAGTCGTATGCTCACGAAGCAGTGTTATTGAGAAACTGTTGAGTGTTTGGGTGGTCTATATGACGCGGCGTCACATCCACTCGGCCATGCACTGATGACGCAGAAGGCACCGATCCTCTTTGATGTTTTCCTATTAGTTACCCCCCCCCCACCCTTTCTCTGAAGTCCTTGAAGGCATCCCTGTCCCCCTCCTCTGTCCTAGCCACCTCTGGTAACGAAGTTTCTGACAACAACGTGACGTCATGGATCGCATCCGCACCTTAGTCTTGCCCGAACACCTATCAACCAGAAACCCCCTTCCACCCAATCATCCTGACCACACTAAACCAAACACAGTTCGGCGAAAACGCCAACGAGCAAAGCAGACGCGACCGCTGCTCCGACCACACGACGCGTCAAGCCCCGAGCAGTCTGCCTGCCTCGAAGGCGCCACAGTCGGCCACGCGGTCGTAACCCCTCGGTTTTGGTTTGCGGATTTTCACATTCGGTGCACGGTCGTGATAAATGGGGAGTTGTCGAGACTGGATTAACAAACCGTGCGTGTGGCTCTGGCCAGTGACACTCGCACGCTCGCTTGCATGTGTCACCACCCACGTGTATGTACACGCTCGTTATGGGGAGACAAAGGCGGCCGCGCGTGGTGCTGGTGGCTACCCAACCCCCTCGTGTGCCGTGTCGGCCTTCATAGGTGCCACTCGCTAACAGCACTTGCCCAACAGTCTGTCCAATGCTACACGGGGGCATCTTTGTCTTTGCACATGGCATTGTATGCATGTGTATATACAAGCTAGTTCTCCTGTGGCCACATCTGGTGGCACGAAAGGTATTGATGTGGCAAGTACTCGCTCGTGTTGATTACTTTTAACCAACAGGGACGCTCAATCTAAACACGTAGGCTTTCGCGATCAATATCATCCATAAGAGGGTTTTTTTGGGTTGGATTGCGTAAATATACAAATGTGTTGTTAAACCCGCCACCAAATCTGGCTGTCGCCTGATGAAGCCAGTTGTAATTACTGGCGAAACGTCGTACTCAGATTGTAAATGTTGTGGCTTGGCTCTCCAACACACTGGTGTGCTGTACTAGTATACTACACTACACTATACACTACTATACACTACACTATACACTACTATACACTACACTACTATACACTACACTATACACTACACTATACACTACTATACACTACACAATACACGACTATACACTACACTATACACTACATTATACTATACACTACACTATAGACGACTATACACTACACTATACACTACTATACACTACACTATACACTAGTGCTGTACTAGTGACGAATTGCCACGTTCTGTTTACGTGACAACCCTTACTGGTTAGCTGTGTCGGGTGGTGGCGGGTTAAACGACACATCTTTATATTTTCGCGATCTAACCCCAACAAAACTCTCTATTATTAGGGACGTTCAACTTCCGTAGACCCCCGCCTCATTCCTCTGTAGCCCCCCCCCCCTCTCTGCCGAATCGAGCCCCACCCCCTTCCTTTCTCCCCATCGACACCTTTCCCTTTAGGCCCCGCCTCCTCTTTGTGGCCTGCTCTGGGTAGTGCTGGTGGTTGGGTAGTGGTGGTGGTTGGGTGGTGGTGGTGATGGTGGTGGTTGGGTGGTGGTTGGGTGGTGGTGGTGGAGGTTGTGGCAGGAAGGGGGGGGGGGTCAGTAGGCGGTGGGGTAGAGTTTAGACGACCACCAGAATCCCTCAGGGCAACATAGTAAGAGTTGTATTTGTGTATATAGTAGCGTTGTAATTGTTGCTGTTGTAATGTATGCACGTATATAGCATTGTATTTAAGGCGGTAGTGCAAATACTCCCGGTACATTAGTGCATGCCATAACTCCGTGCGCTGTAGTCACGGCAACGGTCTTATCTGTCATGCTAGTTATCAAATTATAAGAAAAATAACAATCACGACAATAAATCAACAGCAAGCCCCCCTATACGCACCACGAGGAATCGCTGTGTCACGCGCCCACCCACACACACGGCAGTAATACTGCAGGACGAACACAACGAGCGGCAGTGACCTGGTCAAGCAACTCCGTGGATAGGCCGTGACCCTCTGTGGAATCCGATTGACAGGTTAAAATGTAACGCCACGCGATGTGACAGACATGTTTACACGTAACCACCAAGTGGAATCTGGTTGTATGTAAAATATAATCTCGGTGTAATCCGATTTTAAAGTTAAAAGTAACCCCGTGTAATATGATTACCATGCCTGCCAACCCATACAGTTTACCCGTATTCTTGTACCGGGAAATTGAGTTGTCAGGTCCATACAGCCTACAGCCGTTGCAGTTCGGGCAAAAACACGTTTTGTCTATTTGTGTTTCTCCCTTGTGATGGGACTTTGTAGGATGAACGTTGAGATGTATAAGGGCACGGGGTGAAACCAATAATGTCTGAATTGGTCTGTAATAAGGTAGGGCACTGATAAGGGGTTGACAGGTATGGGTTACATGTTTAACTTTCACCCCCCCGTGTAATCCGATTTACATGGCAAACTTGGCTCGACGAATAAACAAAACCCGGCACTTGCTGTAAACGAATGCCGGCTGCCAGCCAGGGGCTGAGTTGGGTAAGGGGAGAGCGGGTGGTTAGAAACCTCTTCAAGACACAGCCATGTTATCCTGTCAATCTGTGTAATCATGAGATGCCAATACAACAACTTGGAAGTTTTGTTTATAGGAAGGAAAAAAAAACTTTAAAATTTAAAACCAGTACCACAATCGATGGCGGTAATATTTCCATCAATTGTTGATGTTTTTACATGTTGCTGTTCCTGTTTTTCAAGTCACTATTTGTTGAAATTTGATCAACTTTTTTTTTTTACTCATTTACATTCTTAACCAGGATTAGTCCCCATTTATTTCAAAGTTTATTTGTTCGCTTATTATTATATTATAGAGGTAGATCGATCTAAAGGCGCGTATGACCGTGTTCCTTTTATGATTTAACGACGTTGTAAATCGGTGTCTGGGACAGACCCGGACGCAGTTTGTGCGTGAATCTGCAAGACGCTTCCACCGACATCGGATTCCACAGAACGAAGCAGGAGGGTGGTGCCCACTCTGCTCGTCGATCGCACGGGCCCGCTGGACTTGATGCCAAGTGGGTCGGGAGGCTGAGGTTGTGTTGCCTTCTAAAACACTGGGGTCGTTATTCCACCCCTCCGTCAACACAAAGCGTGCGCGCAGCCTCACGCACGGGATGATTCGAACCCGTCACTGCTGACTGGAATTTCAAAACACAAGTTCGCAATTTAAAACAAGTAAACGAAAACGATGATGATAAAACATAGTAACAAATCTTCAATGAACGCAAAGGCTGTATTGTAACAAAAAAATATTAGGGCATGGAATTAGTGTTTTGGAAAGTCACGTTTGTGGTACAGAACAATTTCAGGACTGGCAACTACATTTAAAACCGCCGTGCAGTCTGCGTGACTCGCTGGGTTTCCAATTACCACAGTAGGATGCAGCAGCTCCACTCTTCTGAACACACATAGTGCATCCTTTATTCTAAATTAACTTCACATGTAGTTTTCACAACCCATGTCGGATGGGGAAGGGTTTCACTGCAAACATTTTGCCGGATCATTGCATGTTGTAACCCCAAAAATCTATTGTGAATTATAAATAAACTTAAACAAAATATAGACTGCTGATTGAGGGCCTCCAAGGTGTTTTGCAAGCCACGAGACTTTTTCGAGGGAGCAAAGATGCGAGAAAGCATAGCAGTACAGTACAACAAAGGATGTCACCGAAACCTTCTTCTGCTGCCCAACACGTGCTCACGCTGAGAACCTGAAAACATTCGCTCTGGTCTCGAGTTCAGTGAAACACCTTTCAGTTGTTCTCTCAGCGTCCCGACGTTTCTGACCGGGAATTGACAAGCGCGGACGACAATTGGGAACCCCCAGAACCAGCCCCGAGACTAAACATGCGCCGCAAGCTGTATGCACAACAGACATTCACCACCTCATTGGCAGTGCCTGCTCGAGAAACGTCCCAGGGGAGGAGGGGCGGCAGCCCAAAATCTCAAACCTTTCAAATAGGGCCCTGAATTAAAAATTAAAATTTCAATGCATTTACTCTTGTGAAATGTAAATAAACAACACATTTTTGGGGTCCACCTCTGCTTGTCAATGCCAGCTGTGTGGCAAGCTTGGCAATGAGTAATTGAAAACCTTCAGAGATAGATTTGAGTTCTGCTTGCGATAACCGTTTTTAAAATGTCATGGCAATTGGATTTTACAATGTGCATGAAACACTGGATATAGCTACAAGGTTTTGCTATCTCTGGTGAAACCATTGCTTGCTCTGGGCTCATGCACGAAAAGCCACATACAGTACTCTCGATTATCCGGGCAGGATGGCCACGGATAATCCAAAAATATAATTTTTTTGCGGATATCTATGGCTAAAACCATCAATACAGGTATCAATTCTGTTTAAATTAAGAAAGTGGAGTTTATTAATTACCAAAACAAACATTTGTAGGAAAGAATGTATTGATCCTGTTTTATTAAATCGATCGATGCGCTCGCTCGGTGATGACACGTCACTGCTCCCGCGCAGAAGACTCAGCCCACTAAGTGGATAACAGAGCCACGCCTATCAAAGTCAATCAAACTCCGCCCCATTTGTAAAGATATGCAACTCCTGTACTGTAGAGGCGATCACGTGGATTTCCGATTCACTGGAGCACATTTGTTCAGTTTAAGAACGTGACTTGTAATAAACATTTCCAAGAATAACTAGAACTGTTTTTAGATTATTTGGGCTTTAGCGAGAACCCACGAGTTATTAATTTATATCAATCTCAGGTGCGCAGTTAATCGCAAATCGGAGAAACCGCACATCGATAATTATCGAAAGTCCACTGCACTTGCTTTTACACAGATTGACACACGGTGTCATTTTAATGTCTCTCCTCCTACGCTCTGGCCGTTTGCCATGCAAGGCCATAGAAGACGAACACAAATACATAACAGAGAGGTGCAAATCATAGCCGTCTCTTTACTCATCTCTGGAATGACAACACTCAGCCTTTGCTAACAATTATAATTTTCAGTTGAATTTTGGGTAGAGTGGGATAAGCTTTCGTGACTGCAGGAATTCATATTCTTTGGGTCTTTCGGTAAAGTCACGGAGATAGGTTCTAAGGAAATAACAAAAAATAATGACAAACGCTTGTGTTGCGATCGAAACGTCGTAGTTTTTGGTTATTTTCTTTGAACCTGTCTATGTGACTTTACCGAAAGACCCAAAGAATAGGGCGGGGATCGCCAATTCCCGTGAGTGCAGGATTTGCGACTCGGGTCTTGTGTGTCCAGCTCCGCGTGCGAATTGAGCCGCCGCCCCCGCCGCCCCCCACCACATCCTGCCCTGGGACATGTGGCCACGATCCCTAATTGGAGTGATAATAATCACCAGGGTGTCTATAAGTGGGACGACTCTAGGGGCCGATGGGTTAGCTCACTGCATGCGAGCGTCGCGTGTCGCACGCTAGGTTTAAAACGGGCAAGACAATTTAACAACGGAGGCAAGAGAGCAAAAAACACGATGCAGAGCGGGAGATGGTTTCAGCTTTCGTAACCAGACACAAATGTACAGAATGCCGGCCTGGGCAACACTGTCATCTCCTTACACAGGTGACGAGAAGCACCGAAACCAAATAAAGAGTTCATCATTCAAGGCACGATTTTGTTGGATCACTGACATTACTGAAACATTTCGATGTAGAGGGCCTAGGATTGGCAATGTTAAGCCTCGGTCTGACAGATTCATGGTGATGTCAGAAATCACTGAAACATTGCGTGGTGATGTCAATCTTCGTGCTCATGCAGATCAGTCTCCAATGCACGTGTAGCATCTCGCATCAGCCATAGACATGAAAAGATTCAACCCTGCATCGACACAATTTTTTTTTACTTTGAGTTTTCTGTCCTCCCACACCTGACTAGCACGGTTTGCTACGTACGACGTGAAAGCAGTTCATACATATTGTTGCGATTTGAGGGTTATAATTCAAGAATAGAATCTTATTCAAGCACTGTGATGACTGGTAGTGCCTGTCGTAGCTGCAGGGGAGACAAGAACCATTAAAAACAACCGAGACCCCTCCGCCCCACCCCCATTGGTGTTTACTCCATTTGATGAATTCACCAAAAGATACACAGTTAATGTTAATCGCTGTGGTTCCACCCGTAATTAGGTAATTAAAAGCGCACCCCACCCCCCTCTTCCAGTGACATGTTTACTCGAATGCTAATTCAGTGGCAAATACAGGTTCTGTCAGCATCATCGTTTGCTATAAATTCGTGGGATTCATTAAGTTCTACAATTTGTGACCATTTCCAACACTGGGAGCTGAATGGATTGCATCTCCTGGCACGGCAGTTAAAACAATGGGGGAACAAGTTTCCAAAGTGTCCTGGCTCTTGCCCACCCAGCAGCATAAATGGGTACAGCACAGTCTGATCAGCAGGTGACGTGGTGGTGGGAATGTAGACCAAACAGCGCGTAGAGTTCGCTCGGGTAGAGGCCCTTCTGCCAGCACGAGCGCAAGCAAGCAACTGCAGGGCTGCACCTTTCCCCAGCACGTTTAAACGATTTTAAAGGATGACATTTACGTGAGACGCAGCTGCAATTGAACCCAATTGATGAATATTCATTCGCACCATCACGGATAGCAGTTGCATAAATACAAACCGTGGAATTATCAACAACATCCACCTATTAAGGTTTCAAAACAGCCTCTTCACAGCAAAATGTAGCGAGACTTACACGTGACCTATCATGGGGCGGTGACTTAGCCCAGTTGCCGCGCATTCACCGCTTGTTGCAGACGTTTGCGGTTCAAATCCAGCAGGCCGCCTTGGTTAATACTGCCAGCGTATTGACTGTAAAATATGCACCGTTTTCTTCAAGCTGGTGTTGTATCCCTTGACATCATTTGCTAGGATTAAGCCATTATGTGATGGTGTTTAGGTCCAAATTGGCCAAAAATAAAAAAAAAAACCCTGCAAATTACACAATTGGAATCAAACACATACAAATATCGCCCCGACTACGACACGACTGCAGAATGAAACGGCAGTACCTTCCTTTGTGACAGCCTTCCACTAGAATGGCGTGAATACCAAATGTGCTCCATTAATTAATATCACGCTATGGCGATTGTAGTTTGGAATGAAATAGCTTGAAGCACACACCGTGGCACACACACACAATAAACGGTAATTATCACCTTCCAACTTCATTACCCATTGTTCCACAATGGGCAGCAATCTTTAAAAAATATTGATACGTGCACAATTTTGCATACGAAATGCCTTTTAAAAACGCGTTATTAAATTAAATATTTAAGCTGATCCCGCTAAAAAAAAATCTCAATTATTTGTGCAAGCTTCGCCGACTTTCATAACATTACATTGGAACTCGCTCATATACACAACGACAATGGAACTCGCACTTTCTGTAACGAAACGCAGCGATTCATTGCAACATTCTACTCGGGCTGTCATTTCCTGCCGACCGGTTTTCCGGAGTGGGAGCGAATGGTACCGGTGGATGCGGGGTGTGCCGGGCGTTTGGTTGCAGAGAGTTCACGGTTTGAATGCAGCAGGCTGCCTTGGCCATTACTCCGGGAGTATTTACAATTAAATGCGACGTCATTCCGTTTGCTTCCCCGCGGCGGTGTTAAAAAGTCATGTGACGTCATTCGAAACGGGTATGGCAGTGTGTCATGGTCCAAATTAGCCAGATTAGAAGAATGGCCCACAAGTTACGCAATTGTGGTTATGCATATCAAGATCACTTCCTATTGGCAGGCTATATCCGTCCGGAAACACAGCACCCTTGGGTTATAGCTCTGCGCTATAAGAATGGCGCGAATACCAAATGTAGAAAATTAATAAAAATTCCAGATTGCCTTCCTCGGATGGATCCAGATGCAATTAGACTCCGCTTCTATACTGAGGTGTTGTAAACATGTTGCGTGATGCCTGCCAATCCCCACCAAAAAAATAAATAATGATTAAATATGTAAACCTCGCCATTCCGCTGCTCGTTTCTGCGCAGTAGTTCGGTGCTCATGCAGTTTAAGACCATGGGGACACACGGAACGTCGGGGATGAACACAGCCGCAAGCCCAAACTCCAGACCTTCAACGGGCTCACGTCATAGCAAGTTAAAACATTCTTTAGAAAAATCAAGGATCCGCGCGGTCGCATTTCGCAGGGCGTGTAACCAAGGCCTACGATTCGTCGTAGCTCTGCTCTGGCTCGGCCTCGATCGTGGCACGGCCTGGGATTGAGCCGCTCGGTTGCTTTCAAGGATGTGAACGGCTCAGCCGTGGCTTGGCTTCGGCTCGGCTCATGGAAATCCTCAACTTGGCTGGGCGTCGTGCTCAGAGCTAGCTCAAGTTAAGCATGGCTTTGAGCTGGCTCATGCGGAGCCAGAGCCGTCACTTAACAATGTGCCTACATCAAGCGGGCGGCACGATTACTTGCGTGCTCTAAGAAGCAACCCACAGACCCAGGCCGCGCGTCTCCGTCCGTCCAACACGAATCTGTCGCTTGTTACCATGAGGAGGGAGGGGGGGGGAGAGAAGCCCTGTAAGTGACCGTCAGGCACGGTCTGCTGATGCCACGTCACAGTAGAATGCCTTAGACTCACAGGGGCCTTTTTATTCTCATCAAATCTTCAAACTCGTGTGGGAGAGTGTGGGACATACGGCCTGTGTGCGCGTTTTCACTGAAGACACGTGCAGACACCTAATTCGCCCTGTTGCGTGAATGCTTAATACCATCGCTGCGGCCGAGGTTACATCCCGCTGCGCTTACATAATGGTAGCGTAAACGCTTCGCATCTCGCGAGCGGAGCAGGGTTAATCGGGACTGTCAGGACGCTCGTGGAATGAAGCCGGTGCGTGTGACCTGAACGGGAGAGAGAACGGCAAGTAGCTGAGAGAGAAATGCCCTCCTAGAGAGAGATGATCAAAGTGCTGTCGGCTCAATGGTTAAGGTGTTGCTCCAGCCACGAGTCGGAGTACGGGTGCCACTGTTTCACCATTCAATACAAACGCAGCAGCTTATTTTAGAACTGCAAAAAAACACCAAGTATATTTTCCTAAAGAAATAATGTCCATCCATTTTAAGTAAACTGTATTGCAACACACATGTAAAGTGTTTGTGTGTAGGTGTCAAGTGTCTGTCTTATGTACACGTGGGCACTGGGACTTCAAGTGGGGCTTGGGAACTGAACTCGTGGTGCCAACACCACCGATCACTCGCAACGCCTTAACAGCCGCCGGTCAAGTGTGTTTTTCAAATATCATCATTAGGAACAGTTTTATTTACAACTTGGATTTTAACTTAATTAATTTTCGTGCAAAAGCATCACCTTCCATCACTACCTTCGTAGGGACGGGTTGTTTCGCTGCATGTTGCCAGGGGTTCATGGTACGAATCCGGCAGGCCACCCTGGTTAATACTGCGGTGTGGATTATAAAATACGTGCCGTCTGCAGGCCAGGAACCGAGTCACCTTGTGCCACGCAAGGACAGCTGCCAATAGGGGTGCCCTTGAAAATGTTTGGGATGAGATGCAAGTCGTGTACAGCGCTCTACCAAAAAATACTCAACATTTGTTATCCACTATTATTAAGTTTGGCATGATTTCACCGATAGGAATGTAACATCTCATACTTTTGCCTGTCACGCACCTGTGCACTCTGCACCATTTCGGTGTGGTGGCCGATCGGGCGCTCACAAGCCCATACGTGTACCTGAACTTGCTCGAGCGACACAACGGTGGTACAACAGAATGCCCGTCAAGGGCGGAGTAAGATGGGCCCACGGTTAGCCCGACAAGGCGGCAGAGTCGCTGACGAGTTGTCGACGCGATTGCGGAATGCACTTTTAAAATGGCCACACGCTAAAGACGACAACAAAGGGAGCAGACGTGACGCTGGGCGGTAGCAGGCACGTCACACGAGGGATCCCATGCCACCAAGTGGTAAAGAAAACCGATTAAATCGCGCACTCACTCCTTTTGCCAACACCACCACCACCACCACACCGGGCGGCAGCAACAACAACAACAACCGCAGCGCATCTGCCCCTTGCGTCATCACTCCCCGTCCGCCCGCTCGCGACGACGCACCCAGGTTTTTAAAAAACAAAGGGGCGTCATTGGCGATGTCGCCGTACGGAAACCGAGTAAAACCGCGGTGACAGCCACGCAGTGCCGGCTATACGTCGACGGAGCCACGCCGGTCATCGTGGGGCCCGGGTGGCGGTGATGGCGTGCGTGGGGACCCACAGCCGTAGCCAGTGAACGTCGGGCAGATGGGGATATAGCGCAGCCAGCGCGTGCGCCGAACTGCGGCCATGCCCACGGGGAAGTCGTAAACCTTCGCCACGGAGTGCACAGAGGACGGCAGCGACGTGTCGGGGCCCGTGGCCTTCCACTTGAGCAGACCCCGCTCCTCCACAGTGCCTGCACAAATCACCACCACGTCATCACCATGAGTACCAACATCAACAACAAAACAACCGCCGCCGTTCACTTGACGTCACCACGGCGCTTGTGCCATGCTAGGTGCACTTTGAGGCCACGTGAAGTGTCGAAAGGCCGCTGGCAGGTCACGGAACGGACCCAGGTTTCATGGGTTGACTGGCAGATGACTGGCAGATGCCCCAACTGTGCTACCCTCCGTGCCAATTTTCTGCATTTTGGCCGCCCGGTGCTCCGCTCATTGTTGTGAGCATCGCTCTTCTGCCCTCTGTTGTTGCTGAACGGCGACCGCCTCCAACTCCCCAGCAGCATCCTGCATGAACTTCCTTCACAGAGGCCGATCTTGACGCTGCTGGTACCAGTCATCAGCAAGGCCAATCAGCTCCATGGACCGAGCGTGGTGGCATCCTACCTGGTATGGTGTTGTCAAGCAGGAAGGCCACGCAGCCTCCCACGAACATCTCGGTGGTGAGCAGAACTGACAGCACCTGGTCCATCTCTGCCACACCTGCCGAAGCCACAAAGACAAACATCGCCCATGTAGCCTGAGAACCGTGTCGGGCCAAGTGGTGTAAGCGAACATGGGACAGTGCCGTGGCAAGCACCACTTCTGGCCGATTTTAGAAGTGTTTGTCTACACACCATACCATGTTCTCAACACCAAGTCGACCAAGGGGAGGCTCAGGACCAAATCAGATATTCGCCTCCAATGTTGGCCATGGCTGGGAATCGAATTCTGGTCGCCGGGTTCATAGCGCAGCGCACTGCAACATGCACAGAATCGCCTGCCAACGCCCCGACACACCAACTCAATCAGGCGCACAACCCCGAGGAGGTGATGCCAAGAGTATGACATGGGTGGGTTAAGACCAGCAGGACTGTGCACACACACACACAGATCTCTTGGGGTATTTTTAATTAGAGACACCACCACTTGATAATGCGTGGATGGATTATCCAGGGTTCGGATTAACCGTGCTTACCATTTTGTAATGAGAAAATATCTTCACACGGTGCGCTCGTTCAATTACGAGCTGCACCTCGCCGATGGTCAGCGACTCCACTGTGCTGTGGCCCAACACGGTGTGGGTCAGGCCGTGATCCAGCAGTGGATTGACAAAGGGCCTGTACAGGACTTATGTTTTATAATAAGTCATTAATTCCAACACCTCCGACTTAGCACGGTTGCCTATGCATGACGCCAAAGAAGCTCTACACACACGGATTAATTGCAGTTGACCACTGAAGGAAGCGGATCGTTTTTTACAAGGAGTCGTGTGTTCATGTTCTAGTGCAACACCTATGCAGCTCTGTGTAAATGATCAAATACGGCAATGACTCACTGCCACGCACCGACACTAATTGCACATTGCCACAGCTCCAAGTCACCACAAAACATTCCCAGAATTGCCTATAAATGGCAAAAAACCCCTCCACCACATTACCCTCAACAATTCCCCTGTATGCTTTGCCGACCTCTGCGCAACGTTCAACTTAATAACGTTTCCAAGTAACATTTGAAGGGTGTAAACACATAAGAAGTAAACTAGTTAAGGGCCTATGCTCGCCATGCGAGTCTAAGGGGTCGTTTGGCCACATTGCATCATGCCGTTCGGTGCGGGGTTGGTCAAGATGGACGGCATGGACTTGGGAGCGTACAAGCTCGGGGAAAAAAGACGACATTTGCAACGCCTCACGTTGACCACAGTCCCTGCAGCTGCCTAAGACAACCTGGCGTGCAGCAAGGTGGCCACCCATCCAAGGGCTGCTTGGCTTCCGAGAGGGGGGCGCATTAAGCAATCACAAGGGCGCCGGACAAACGACGAAAGTATTCAACGTTAGTCCATTTCAACGAGAAAAAGTACGCAGTGGGTGCCGGCAACGGCAAAGCTGCGGTTGCCGAGCATTGTTTTGGTCGTGTAAAGACGCGGGACGCCCCGCGCAGCAGGCCACGGGAGAATGCGCCTGGACTCCGGGGTGAACATCGGTTGCAGAAGTTCCCCGAGCCAGATGTGTGGACCGCGGCGCGGGTGTACGCTCTCCGCACGACGTGGTTCCGACGCGCAGATGCTCGAATGTCTTCGGTTCGAGGGCCGGTGCAAACTTGGCGACTCCTCACGTGCGTGTCGGAGCAGCCATTGCGGTGGCACGGCGAGTTATGAAGCGTGCAAATATCGGTCACGCACGTTCGGGGACCTGTAGGCCGTCGGATTAGAATAATCTGCAGATGGCAGCTTAGTCATGCCACGTTTCAGTCGGTTATAGTCTGGCGGTTTGTGTCCCTCCGTAGTAGCTATTTCATGGTGTCGACTTCGTTGTTCGCGGAACGGAGGCTTAACGTTGCAAACGCAAGCGAGCGTGGCACCGCAGTAGCGTGCCGCAGGCTCAGCCTGGGCACTGTCGTGGTGGTGTAGCCGGAGCAGCGGGCCGCACACGCCGGCTCTGCCGGAGGCACGGGGCCCGCTTGGCGCGGTCCTTGCGGCCGACCGCACACTTTGTGCCGACACGCACGGTCCGATACAAAGGTAAAGAGTTAAAGGTGAAGCCCCGCAGTTTGCTTGTTCACGCCACTGCTGGCAGACGAGCCTTTGGTCTAATTTTAGATTTGAAGCTTTCGTGACTGCAAGGATTCATACTCTTAGGTTCTTTCGGTAAAGTCATGTAGCTAAAAAATAAAATTTAAAGTTAATAAAAGTAATAATGGTCTACTTTGGGCGTACCCACACACACGTTTATATATCTGCTGGGTGGATTGAGGGCGAGGGGGTGTGGAGATTTGATCAACTTTCCCTATTTAACTGCCACGCCAGGAGATGGACCTCTGGGGTGCAGGTCCAGTGCGTCGACCGTTACACCACAGAAGCTCCCTAAGGTTTCTTAATTCCCACTTATTCCATAAAACCCGTGACTGGCAGCCGCTGCGATGAAGGTTTCAACGACTCGACGCCGACCGTGGTGGCGCTGCTGCTGCACCGCTCACCGGTGTGAACCATGTCCTTGTGGGCCTTGATGAAGCTGGGCAGCGCCAAGCCGAAGAAGGTGGAGAAGCCCAACACGAAGAGGTTGCGCGACGAGTTGAGGTCCACGTACTGCAGGTTGGAGAGGCCCACAGCGGTGATCATCCCTGGCAACAGACAACGCGGTTTCAACGGACAGACACGCAACCCGACACGCACAGCGCTTGTGTTGGGGATGCGTACCCACGGCAGCCAGGCAGCTTCCGTTCCTTTAGCCCCAGTTCGACACGTCGTGTTTAGTCCAACGATTACGTTTGGTTTCATTGGAAATCTGCCTTCGTCTGCACCTTTACTAAGGTAGACACCTATCAATTATAGATCCTTAGAGTTGATAACTGCACCGTGATTGCAGAAATATACATTCATCAATGAACCGCCAAATGTCCAGCACAAGCACGTTGTGTTAGTGGCTGTTAACAGTTGCCTTAGTAGCTCTGCTGTGTTTGGGGCCATGCCAGCCACGTGTGTTTGTGGCTGTTGTAACGTCCATTTTACTCCCCACGTTAGTCCCCACGTTAGCCGCCGTCTTAGCCCCCGTATTAAGCATCCGTGCTAGCCCCTGGGTTAGCGGCCACGCGTAACTGGCTGTGTAGCCCGTGTTAAGTGTCCACGTTAGGCCCATTGTCAGTGGCCGTGCGTTAAGCGTCCGTGTTGGGCCTGGCGCTAGCCGGGCGTGCGTTCACGGCGTGCGTTCACGGCGTGCGTCGCTACCGAATAAAGTGCAGAAGAGGGCCCCGAGGATGGGGTCCGGCAGAGAAGCAAAGAGGGCGCTGAACTTGCCGACGAGGCCCAGCACCAGCATGATGGCGCCGCCGTACTGCACCACACGGCGGCTCCCAACCTGCGCCGTGCCAGCAGCGGTGTCAACAACGCAGCGCGGGCCCCACAGTCCCCGGCCATCGACTCGCCCGGCCCTCACCGCTCACCGGTTTGTACACGCGGCAGTGGGACTCACAGACTTACCCTGCACGCCCCCCCCACCCCCTCCGTCCTTCCCCGAAAGGCACACTCCCATAGCGAGGTGCCGGCTCTGGTAAATGGGACAGCAAATAACGAGCACTGGAGTGTGTCGTGGCGAGTGTAGTGGTAGTGTGTCATGGCGAGTGTTGCGGTGAGCATGTCATGGTGATTGTTACGGTGAGTGTCACGGTGAGTGGGGTGGGAGTGTTGTGGCGAGCATGCCTTGGTGATTGTTATGGCGAGTGTCACGGTGAGTGGGGTGGGAGTGTTGTGGTGAGCATGCCTTGGTGATTGTTATGGCGAGTGTCACAGTGAGTGGGGTGGGAGCGTTGTGGCGAGCATGCCTTGGTGATTGTTATGGTGAGTGTCACGGTGAGTGGGGTGGGAGCGTTGTGGTGAGCATGCCTTGGTGATTGTTATGGTGAGTGTCACGGTGAGTGGGGTGGGAGCGTTGTGGCGAGCATGCCTTGGTGATGCCCAGAACGCCGATGTTGGGGCTGGACGAGGTGGAGCCGTTCCCTGTGCCGAACAGTCCTGTGATGATGCAGGCCAGACCCTCCATGAAGATTCCCCTGATGGAGGAAACACGGAACGTCAACCCCCGCCACGCTCAACCGCCGCCACCATCAACCCTCGACCTTCTCAACCCCCTCCCCCCCTCCCCCCCCCATGCTCAACTCTAGGCAAACCAATTTTTTTCAACAACAGCGGCTGCACCGAGTGAGACGTGCAGGAGGATACGCGAGGGTCGATTGCCGAGACAGATATTGCTGGAGTCGTCTCCACGAATCGGGCGACCGAGCGGGCAATGGTGGGGGACTACGAGGGCAAATCTCGGAGTTCTCTGCGTGTCTGTCTAAGATGCAGCCGCTGCGAGGAGGGTTCAACGGCAATGAGTTGTTGTGGCAGCAGCGACGGCTTTGGCCACGATCACCTCTCGATCTGGTCTTGTGGCTAAGGATTCAGCCAAGATGTAAACCTCACCCTCGCTGTAAAAAATTAAAGCATCGTATGTAAAATATACAAAGCGATTTAGCACGGTTGACTACAGAAGGTGCGCGCAAGAAGTTCAACATACATGACAACCACTGTTGGGATGACACGCAACTTAGTCAACCCCCAACCGGGAGTTGGGGGTTGACTTTGTGAACTTCCGATTGCAAACAGTTTGCTCATCTGCTGAGCCGTCTGACCTGAAACAATGCTACTTGAGCTCTCCGAGTGACTGTAAAACCTGTTACTGTTGTTATTAGCCTGCGTGTTAAACAGTTCACGATACTGTAACATGATTTAATTATCCATAAAAGCTTCACTTTGTTTCAAGACTTTGCATGAGTGTCCTGCTACATCGGGGGACGCGTCGCCCAGTCCTAGCGCTCGACACTTAAGTGCAGAATGAAAACACCGGAGCAATGTATCATGGTCACGCACGCTCAGGGCTTAAAGGTAACCGGGTCTGTCTGGGGTAGAACTGGAACATTTAAGCACCCAGCACACCACAATCCAGCACACTGCTCGCTGTGGGCTGTGGGGTTACTGGTCACTTGCCACCTGCTCCAGTCTACCGGCGACCCTAAAAGTATCCGGTGAGACCTGAAGCCGTGGGCACACTGTACCACACCGAAAACATCAGAGGCAAACTTAGCGGAGCAGCAGCTCCTAATGCCAGCCCCGTGTGGACCAGACAATGCCCTGCACTCTAATCCCAGCTTAACCCAGAGAGATGCAGAATCCCCAAGCAGATTGACGGCGAGTCCGGCATTGAGGGGAGGGGGGCGGGGGGCAGCGAGTGAGTTGGAACGCGGTGGAGGATGGTCGTGCGCTTGCTCACCGGTTGATGGCGTGGATGGGCGGTGGCGGTGCCCCGGCGAGGCGGGCGCAGGCGTAGTAGTCCCCGATCGACTCGACGATGCTGGCGAGCATGGCACTCATCATGCCGATCACGCCGGCCGCCGTCACCGTGGGCAACCCCCACTGGCCTGCACGCACAGAGAACCCCTTCCGTGTAGCGTCAACGGACTGTAGGAGCGAGTGCTGTTAGTGAGCGGCACCTAATGAAGGCCCGAGACGAGCAAGTCGCACGCAAGGCGTGGGGGTAGTAAACACAACAAAATGTCGTGATTCTATAGCATAGTGCGTACGGAACCTAGAGTGTGAGGGGGTACGCACAAGGATAGGGTATGCGGAACCAGGGCGCGATGGAGATGACCTCCCCGCGTGCGTCCGTGCGTGCGTGGTATCCGTATGTCGCCAGCTCGCTGGGGAACACGTTGGTCTCCGTGAGCACATAGCACAGGAGCCACGCGATCACGATCGCGATGATGATCTGCGGGAGAGGGAGGCACGGACACACGGCCCACAGGAGCGCATTCGCCACTTGCCGCAGAAGTTCACGGTTTGAATCCGGAAGGCCACCCGGGTGAATACTGCAATGCATGTTAACCGTAAATTACTACGTGCCATCTGCTTCACAGGGAACGTTAAAGATCCGGTGACGTAATTTACAAGCGTAGGACACGAGGAGGCGAGAACGGCGCGAATACCAAATGTGCCCTATTATAATTATTATTCAGGTAATTGTGGAAACCCGCTACCGATCTACAGCTCACTCTCGATCACTCGTGGGTGGGCTATTTGGGTTGCGGAATAACCGTGCTGGCGAAGAAATCCGTGAAATGTCTTCACGCGTTCACTGCTTTATCTGCTCCCGACTCGTCGTGGGTCAGCGTCCGGTGTCCCCGTGAGTATACGCGTCGGCAAGTCACCGATCACCGTGAGAAGCATGAACACAGACGACTCATTCTAAGTCTTCTCCCCCATTCTACGAAGCTAGACGGTACACACATTTTTGTATCCTAATTTACTGGTGTTCTGCATTAGGTGTGTGTTGTTTTATTCGGGCCACCCCTCCCCCCAGATAATCAAGAGTCGACTATCGATTTACACCACCATAAGCACTACCATGTACCCGCGAATAAAAGATAACTGATTTGTAATTCCACGCATGTACCGTGAATAAATACAAAATCTATGTAACCAGATAATCATTACACCCCTGACTCACTCTTTAGAACACTCCCCACTTGGGCCTCACAGGAGCCGCGGGCGGCACTAACCGGGAACATCTTGAAGACCTGCACCCTGTAGACGGTCCACCCCTTGCCACGCTTGTAGCCCAGCAGCGGCAGGTGCACGTTACGGAAGTACTGGGAGAAGAGGATCACCAGCACGATGGTCCTGTCAGACGCGCGCATGCAGCACCCAAGTCACGCGACGCACACAGGAAAACGCACCGCAAGTTAAGATAACATAGATTTGTATTTGATGGAGTGTTCTTCACACATGGGTGTTGTCTAGCAGCGCTTTAGACACGATCAGTGACTTAGGTCACCTCTCATGCGACATTTGAAAGGGCACCCCCAGTGGCAGCTCTCCCCGTGTGGCACCAGGTGACTCAGCACGTGACTTGTGAATGGGCATTAGTCTGCCAGTTGGGGACAACGATTGATGTGAGTAATTTGCGGGTAATTTTTTCGAATTGGTAAAAATTTGGACCAAGACGCCGACACACAATACCCAACTCGTTCAGAATTGCGTCCGGGGTTCTTTAACGTCGACTGTCCAGCAGATGGCGTGCGGAATTTACAAGTTAACACACACCGCAGCATTAACCAGGAAGGCCTGCCGGAATCGAACCTCAATGTCTGCAAAACCGCCGGGCCAATATGACGTTACACATTGAAAGTAAACGTAATTTAGACAGTGGGCCCTCCAAGGGGGCAGGGCACGGGAGGCAGGCACAGGCGGCACGCACTGTGGGGCGGTCATCACCGGCGGCGACTCACAGCATGGCGATGCCCCAGTGCTTGCCGGCACGCTCCCCGGCTGCTGGGAATACGGAGAGGCCGATGAGCGACACGGTGGGAGCCACAGTCAGCGGGCCGATGTAGGCGAGCAGCACGCCCGGGACCCCCAGCAGCCCGATCACCACCTCCACCAGGCACGACACGATGATGGCGCCCTGGATCTTCCGAACGCAACCGAGACACCACCACAAAATCGTCATCACCATCGCCGGTACAGCCACCGAGACACAGACCCAATCGGCCGCACCTTTTGACTACAAACAGAAAGGCCAGAGGTAGAGTCACAGCACATACAGAGGCCAGAGAGGTAGTGCCCTCTCAACGTGCTGTGAAGGGCCACTGCCCAAAGCATCACCTCTTCTGTACTTTTTACTGATGAGCTCTAATTAGTTTTTGCGTTTTTTTTGGCGAACAGTAATGTGCGTGTTCAAGTGCAGCTTCCTGCTAAGGGCCTTGGAGAGTCCTCCGTTGGGCTCTCACTCAGGGACCGCTTCTCCCAGCCTGCTGAAAAAAAACAATCACCTACTGTGTTCTGGGCCATCCAACACGAGTTCAAAACTCCATTAGTAACACAAATGCAGGACAGACCCTCCCAGCCTGTCCTGCGTTCATCATGGAAGAACAAGGAGTGATCGACTGCAATTGATCTGACAAGTTGAGAAGGGCTGAGCCTGGTGCCTTAAAGGGTGACGGTCAAGAGCTTGGCAGATGTTGCAGGTGTGAGGCTGGCCAGGAGATGGCAGGAAAGCACTGGGCTCAGTCCACACAATAATTTAATTGACAGTATTTATGTATTAAATCCATCTGTGCGGAGCATTGAGTGTCACCCCCTTATATTGTGATTATTTAGATTATGTTGCTGCTAGAAATGTCCAAATGATAAGCCACTTTGTTGAGCGATCATTTGTGTGGCCAGTTTGCTTCGGAAAAGTAAGCTAATACCTCGGTCGGCTGTGCTTGGTCGGATGGGGATGTATGAAAAATAATAATCGGTTTTACCCTTTCTGGCAATAAAACAGGTGCTAAGATGTTGAAACACCAACTAGAGACCTTTTTCAAGGAATCATGTCTGCATTAATCACACGTACTGGTGATGAACATGCAAACAAAACATGCTCTGATAATATATCGATTGTCCTTGAAACTGATTGGTCTACACCAGAGACAACATTCTTTAGGGCCTAGAATCACCAGTGTAGACCAGAGAACGCCAAAGGGCGAATACTACACAGAAAGGGAACGCATCAGTGCATTTATAGCTGGCCCAGTAATGTTGCATAACAGAAGCAAGCAAGCAGTCGCGTTTGATCATCGCCTGTTGTGCAACACGCCTACAGTCTAACAAAGGTGTGCGTGGGGAAAGTCGTATATTTTATTTTGGCTCAGCGCTTAAAACATTCCAAAAAAAATCCTCCCATTTTTATTGAACGTTGGCGCCGTGGTAACTCTCGTGCCTCATAGCAATAAGCACCTGGCTTCCATTCACATATACGGCGCTTTTCTCTGCGGAGTTGATCGTTTCTCCTCCCGTTCCGTATGGGTTTCCTCGGGGTTCTCCAGTTTCCTCCAATAGGAACCCCCCCCCTCCATAGAATGTAACCTGTATTGGCCAAACATCCCAATGCTGAAAGATTACTCAAATGGGATTTACACAGGAGCAGCTGCGTCCCCCCCCCGCCCCCCTTTCTACAAAACACGGCAGTACTCTTCTGAATAACGGTCTTCCTGTGTAAACAAGAGCAATACAAAAAATTATGAAATTTAATAAAAAATATTGTGAAAAGGGGTCAATAGGGTGCAGGCTTGCGAGCAATAGCCCACGGAAGTCATTGCGGTCAATAAAAGCTTGAGAGCAAGACCCGCTGCCCGAGGCTCTTCACAGTGGGGCCCCTTCTCACCATTCCGCCAAACTTTTAAAAGATCAACCACCTTCTGCAGGTGTGTTATTCCAGAAAGGTTCACTCCCTTAGTAAAAGCCTGTGTCTGGAGAGCGAATGTCGTTACTGATGTACGTCTGGTTCGGAACGTAAACCTCTAATGCAGGTGGCTCAGACCGGCAAACTAAAATCTCATGCTGTCGAAATCCGGACTTAAACCCAGGCTTCTCAGCGTTGCCGGCTCAGTGCAGTGCTCCGACCTTTGAGCCACTCGGCCACATATTATTGCTTAACTGCACTGAACATATCTTCACTATGTATTTTTAGGCCTGTTGTTTTCATAACCGGTTTACAGTTTCACTGTCCTCAAGTAAACTAATGTCTTCTGTCAAAAACTTCTGTTCTCAATGGGCCCTTACCTGGTTGTAAACATTTACAACCGCTCAATATTATTTTACGTTAACAATTTTGTCAAACCCGTAGAATTCAAGGTAGAATTAAAATGGTTTGATTTCCATTAATGTACATGGGCTTACTCATCGAATAAATATCTATGTTCACAAATATAAATGAAATAATGCATCACAAAACCATAATGACACCCACGGTGACACTCAACACCAACGGGGCACGACCGCCTCGGGCAGTGGCAGGCCTGTCCCGGCCTGCTCGCCCTGTCCCGGCCTGCTCGCCCTGTCCCGGCCTTCTCGCCCTGTCCCGGCCGCACGCCCCGGTGAGAAGGCCAGGACGGGACCGGCCGGTGTGGTCGTACCTCGCGCATCCGCGGATGCCAAATCTCGGACGTGTCCAGCGGCTGCGTGGTGCTGTTCGCAAACATGGCGTCTGGGAGGAGAGACAGACGAGCAGAAGGGCGGCGCGTTAACGCGACTCACGCGCAGGTGGGGAACGTGAACCAGGAGCCAGTTGTTACACTCCACACAGATGTGTTATGAAAAAACGTCGTCTTTCTAACGTCGTTGGAAATGAGAAGGCCATTCTGTGCCGGCGCCAAGGTCTAGAAAACATGACACCGCAAATTGCTCAACTGGGATTACACACAACACTCATCGTCACCCCCAACCAGCGGACTAAGTGCCAGCTTGCAGACTGTGTGCCGAGTCGCCTTGTGCCGCAAAAGGACAGCTGCCATTGGGGGTGCCCTTTCAAATGTGTTGAGGTGCGATGCAAGCCACTTATTACGTGTTGAACGCTCCGACACGCCGCGGCGTAAAGGGTGCTCTATCAAAAATAATGATGATTATTTATACCAATGTTAATCCACTTGCCAATAGATGTCACATGATGAGATGAATGATCACCTGGTGGCCAGGATATAGCAGTACAGCAAGTGGGTTCATGAACCCATCGACGTGGAAACTTGGGTGTTATCTCCCTTCTATAATTGGGTGGATTTGCTCCGAGTTCTCTCGTTTCTTCTCACACGTAGCCAAACTCCCATTCATGGAATTGGCCTAGCATCCTAATGTAGCAGGACCCTCCTGAGACAAGAGTCTTGAGACTCGTGGATATCAATAAATGACTGTCTTGACGCAAGTGAGGAGCGGTGTGAGCGGTGTGACCGGTGTGACCGGTGCTCCCGTGCCCTGTGTGCAAGGCAAGGAGCTGTGCGTGCGTGGGGGAGCTGTGCGTGCGTGGGGCACCTGTGTCCGGACACTTCCACTTGTCCAGCGAGAGGATCGCCTGCGCCGGCGCCAAGAAGGCGAAGGCGCTCGCCTGGAACAGCGGCAGCCTGCGCAGCGAGCGGCAGCACACGCGAGTGAGCGACGCAGCCCTCCTCCCCAACCCAGCTCTCCCCTTGCCACAGCCCGTGTTCTCCCTTGCCACAGCCCGTGTTCTCCCTTGCCACAGCCCGTTTTCTCCCTTGCCACAGCCCGTGTTCTCCCTTGCCACAGCCCGTGTTCTCCCTTGCCACAGCCCGTGTTCTCCCTTGCCACGTCAGCATGGTTGGGACCTTGTCCTCACCGCGGAACGAATCGGGCTGTCAAACACGCCAGCGGAGAGCTACGCTGGTGGATAATGCTGCAAGTGGCTTGTAATGTGCCGAGGCAGCGAGGGTTGGTGGTGCACAGACTCTCGGATTGCTAGGGTGTTATGGCAGTACAGCAAGTGGGTTACTTACCATCAATATGAGGATTTAATGTTACCCCTTCCCCTCACATTTGTGGGTTTTCCTCTGGGTACTCCGGTTTCCTTCCACAAGTGTGAACACTCGGAAATGGAGTTGCCCAAACATCTCGATATAGGACCTCAGAGCTTGGGCAATCGTTGGTAGCACTGGTTCTGGCGCCCTTCACACTTGGCTGTGCTTTCCCACGCCTCTGAGTCTAACAAAAACCGTGTGCATGTTTATCATTATGAACAAACCCCATGATAATATAATTCCACTCGCCTTACTGAGCACGCTCCAATTTGAAATGCAGTGTTGTTGCTAAAGTATAGTATATTGCCCTCTTGCACCTGCTTAGTGGGAACACGTGGGGTTGCCGACCACGAGGCCGCGTGCCTTTGCCTTGTGCCAGTTTAACGGAAGCTCATTCCTGAGCTTCCGTTTATGCCAGTTTCCTCTTTTTCTCTCCAATTTTTGGGGCTCCCCAGAAAAGCCTCGTTATGTTAGGGACACGTTATATCTGCTCGCGGTATTGCGAGGACACCCGACAATACACCGCACTGGAGGAAGAGCATCTACCAGCCACCGCACCGCGATTACTCGTGGAATTACTCCAATTTGGCCGCCTAGCAGCGTGGCCTAGTTATCCCTGACACCCAACGCTCGCTGAGCCAAGAGCTGAGAAAGTAATACGCTTTGCAGCACAAAGGTACATTTAATAGCAAGGGATTAGGTCAGGGCTTTCACGGGGATTATCCGCTGGGGTACCTTACATCCAGAGCACACTTCTTGGGCACCCAGGAAAGAAGACAACGGGCCGCGCTGCGCAACTCGCGACCGGGGACGCACGAGCAGCATCGTGTACGCGAGGTCGCCGACACTGAGCCGCTCATAAATTGCGAGTCGCCGTGGCTCCTGAGCGTCGCTATCGATTACCAGGGCCGCCGCCAACGTCGGTGGCGAGTGACATCTGAACCGGTCCTGCGCCTTTCCCCCCCCCCCCCTCGTAACAACCCCCATGGCTGACACGTGTGGGGAGTTTGGATTTCCTATTGCACAGATATCTATGCTCTCAACTCCCTGCCCTTGTTCAAGTCCAAGCTCAGGACAGTTTCCTCTGTTCGCTGCATCTCTATAAAATGAAAATGCTTTTCTTTCTGTGCAGCATCCTGAGGTGCAGCCTCGTTTAGAAGCTATATGAATGCAAATGTACTGTCATGTATTTTGAACACAGTTTCTGAGCACATATGAGGACGGTTAAGAAGGGCTTGAGAAAACTAGACAATGGGAGGGAATTTCAAAGTTTTTCAGTCCGAGGAAAGAAAGAGAGAGAGAGAGAGAAAAGTGTTGTGACCTGCAGTGTGGTGAATGGAGTGGTTGAGTGAGTGGGCGAGTGGGTGGGTGGTCGAGTCAGTGTGTTGCTGTAACACATACAGTGTGGTGGCTGAACACAGCATAGACGAGATGAAACAATCCAGGAGAGCGAGTCCTACGTTGCACTGTATCACAGAGGGGTTGCAACGAGCCACAGAGGAGGGCCTGGCGGGCGGGGGGGGGGAGGTGGCGACAGTAAAGAAGGACCGGGTTGAAACGTCTCTCACCGGCATCCGAAGACGGTCTGCAGCGTGGTGGTGATGCCCACACAGAAGAAGATGGTGCCGATGAGCTGGCTGATGGCGTACTGGTCGAAGCCCACGCACAGCGCGTCGGCCAGCAAGAACGGCACCGCGATGGTGCCGCTGAAGCAGGTGAGGTAGTGCTGGTGGAGGAGGAGAGGAGGAGACGGCGACGTCAACCAGGGTGCGTGCCGGTGGCTCGAGGGACGTACGTTTTCGATGGGTTCATGGAATCGCGAGTTGTACTTTGGGGCGGTGACGTGGCCCGGCAGGAGCACGTTCGCCACTCGCTGCAGAGGTTTGCCATTCGAATCCAGTGAGCAGCCCCCTGGTTATTAACGCGAATAGATTCACCGTAGCATTATGCGCCTCGGTTTCGCAGTGGATGTTAAAGATCTCTCAATATCATTTGAAACAAGCAATGGTCGCCGCTCTCCAGACTCGGGGATGGTACGGGGGGGGGGGGGGCTCTCGCTTGGGAGCTTTGCCAAGAGGGGACCCCTCGGGGTTGGCGCCGGAGGGTGGATGCCGCCACCACGCGCCGTTACAGCCTGCGCTCCTACACTTGAATTGACCCCAACCTAAGAATCCTGAGAGTGCTGTTGCCTGCCTTTCTGAGCCTCGGGCATCAACAATGAACCCTCACGAGCCGAGGAAGTGCTTTAGTCCGCTCTCTGCCGTCTCGTCAAACGCTCGCGACAGCTGACGGTCGTGGGTGGCTGCACGGGCGCAGGGAAGAGGCGGTACCTGGAAGCCAAGGAGGATGCACAGGTACCACGGCGGCACGTCCTCGATCGTGTAAATCATGTCGTAGGGACGGCGCTGCGGGGTGGCAGACTCCGGTGCGTGCGGCTCCAGTCCCAACAGCGAGCGCTGCTGGCCACACCGTGCCATCACCATTACCACGACAACCACAACACCCACAGTTACCATCACGGTTTAACTCGAATCGCTGGGTTGCAGCACAGTGTGCCAACCACTGTGCCACCACTCCCCACATACACACACACGTGCGCGCATTCATTCCCAATCACAATCATCATCCTCATCAACCATGAACACTCCGCTTTTAGACACACACAGCCTCACCCTGGCTTCTCCATTTTGCTTATTGAGCGTTCCCACCAACACGGACACTTCCTCCTCCTCCTCTGTGCCTGGCACGGACCCGTTCGTGAGCACCTGTGACCCAGCAAGGGACCACACACACAAGTTAGGCGCCTATGCCCCGCCCGCAAAGAAGATAGTTTATCCCGACACAGAGGAGGTCTTCAAAATCACGTGGTCAGAGACAGCGCTGGTTTTTGGGGAACCCCTAAACATTGGAGTTCAGCAGTGCCACCCCTCTCGCATGCTCTGGCCTTCTCCTCCAAGATGTCGAAGGTTGTCTCAGACAGCCGAGGTTTCGTGGACGTCTCTCTGACGACCTTCTCATCCACAACCCTTCGGACGGCGTCTCAGATATGGCGCTCTCCAAACTTGTCCAGGATTGTGCCGACATCTCCCCGGTGTTTCTCAAGTTGTGGCGAGTATCTCCGGGAGTTGGGAGGGGGGGGGGGCTCTTTAAATAACCAAGCTCAAAATCACGTCTCTTACACCTTTGATAGTACTCATCCCTAAGAGGCTTTTGGGTTAGATCGCGTAATTATAAATTCGTCGTAAAACCCGCCAACACCCGACACAGCCAATTAGTAAGGTTTGTCACGTAAACAGAACGTGCTAATTCGTGACTGGTTCAGCACACCGATGTGTTGGAGAGTAAACCCACAACATTCACAGTTCGAGTACCGTGACGTTTCGCCACAAATTACAACCATCCTCATCAGGATACAGCCTGAGTTCTGGTGAAATCCTCCTGTTTCGGCCTTAAACGGAGGGATACATTTGATGTCGTCACTTGTGAGCCAATCAGGTGCGAAGACCAGAGGGGGGAAGGGGTTAATGTAGGTATATAAAGTACAATGGATATCCATGACCGGTTGGGTTGTTTTCATAGGGTGGTGGCGTGTTTAACGACACATTTTTACTTACGCAATCTAACCCAAAAACCTCTATTATGGATATTGGTCATGAAAGCCTACGTGTTAAACTTTTATAGTGCTGTTTGTGGCTGACCGCTTGATGTTTTGAGCCCTTTGGCTGTATAGAGACCGAGTTAGGTTCCAGGTCTGTTCATAAGTCGATTTGTTTGTAAGTCAAACTTTACTCCGGTATATTCCAAACATGTTGTGCGGCATGTACACTAAACTCGGGGAATGGCTTTCAAAGTTGTATGACGTTCTGCAGATGTAGATGCCACCACCGCCATCTATTGCGCGGCGGTTGACTCTCGGTCCGAAACAGGCAACTGGACATACGGACAAGTTCGTTCGCATCTCTGAAAATCCGTAAGTTGAATGTTTGTAAGTAGAAGAGTCCCTGTACTCAGCAACTATGTTTAAACATAATAAAGAACTGACCGTACACAAACGTCACACAAGCCGCAGCACACCGACGTGCCGTTCAATTTTGCTGTGCAAAATAAGGCGCGGCAAAAACTTGGGCAAAATCTTACAACAGGATTCATTTGACTGCTCCAATTTATGAATAACAACCTAATGAACATATTGTTCGTGCCAAACATTACTTCCCTTCAGAACATTGCCCCAAGCTGTTCTTTGAAATTGATATGAATCTGACATTACTCCAAACATCGAACGCATGCAAAATGTATGGCCGTTATTATATTTCACCCGCTCTCATGGCAATAAAAAAACCATCCCAGATGATTGTTTGTTCTCATGTTGTGCCCTTGCCCGGTCTCACGCTGCCATGATGTCATCCCGTACACAGCTCCATGTGACAGCCACAACTATTTACGACTTGTGCGCACAAACACACACGCGGATAGATCTCTCAACGTGCCGATGTCACCCGCACTCCGCCCCATTTCATCAGATCTCAGAAGCTAAGCAGGTCTGAGCCTGGATAATGCTCGGACGGGTGACCATCTTGCGGAAAACTGGTGATGGAGGTCGTGGGCAACATACGGCAGGAGAAAATAATGCATTGTTGTACTGTAATTCTATGTCCCCAAGTCTATGATAACCATCTTTACCAAAACGCACTGACCCATGTCGTGAAGTATGGTCAAATAACCCCACATATGAACACATGTGTAACATAGTGTCATAATTAGGGCTACTACTATTCCGTCAGGGTAATTCAGTAGTTATACAGAAAGTCACGGAATCAGAAGTAGTACTCGACTAAAACATTGTATTATATTTGTAGATATATTTTAAAAAAGCTCAAACAACCATTTTGAAATCTAACGTATGTTATTTCTATGGCCAATGCCAAGATTGTACGCGGCATTGTATTCAAATTCCAAATTTTCGTGGCCACTGTGATCCCGGTTATGATACAGCGAGATCTGTGCCAGTGTGGCAGGGCTGGGAGAAGGCCAAAGATCCCTTATCATTATTAATAATAATGTAAATTAAAATTGTAACACGGCGCACATTGTACGAACCACAGACAAGCAAGAAGGCAGCCATGCAATGAGCCAGCATCAACAACCGTCCAAGCTCTGCACTCCTCCATATATTGAGGTGTTCGCCGCCAATTAATGAGCGTTTAACATGCCAGAGGAAACCGGAGTACCCAGAAAAAACCTACGCACGCGAGGGGAAAAACACTATCCCATTCAGACGGAACAGATGGAAGTACACATTGTCGCTGTCATCGCCTTCTCCTGGCAAACCAGGGCATAACACCTCCGCGGCGTTGGATCACGAGCTTGCGCCGCCACCTCCCTGGGGTTTTATGAACTTAAACATCACCTTATGGGACGTCAACTGTGGTGTCCCAGCGCACGCTTCTCACCTCGTATCCCTCTGCTCATGCCCCAAACCCCTGGAATTCCCTCGCTTCATTAGACATCTCCGTTTCCTCTCCCAGCTCAATTGCAACCGGACGCGGAGCTGTCGATTCATTGCGAAAGCTTCCCTTGCAGATGTATTTGACGTCATAGACCCTGATAATTGGTTTTTTACCCTTCTATCTGGCAACAAAACTGACACCTTTTTACAAGGAGTCATGTTTGCATAGACCGCAATACCTGCAGTCATAATACAAACAAAATAACATAACTCTGATAATGTGCACTGTCCTTGAAGTTGATTGGTCCACACCCGAGACAGCTTTCCTTAGAGCCTAGTCTCACATGGGTTGGACCAGATGACGCCAAAAGGCGCACAACTCAAAGACAATGCACCATCAGAGTATGAGAGCTCGGGGCAAGCGTCTACACTATGGGAACCTCATTTGCAAGTAAAAATATGATAATTGGTTTTTTACCCTTCTATCTGGCAACATGACTCCATGTAAAAAGGTGTCAGTTTTGTTGCCAGATAGAAGGGTAAAAAACCAATTATCATATTTTTACTGGCAAATGAGGTTCCCATAGTCATAGACCCTTTGTCTGTTAACGTATGAGGGCAATAATTACCCTGAACCGAATATGATGCTCTCATTTACTTTTACTATGAATGTTTTTTTTTAAAGAATCATTCGTAGAAGCCAGCTTTAATGAACAAACTTATTTTTGTTCGTAAAAAAAAACTTTTATTATCATTTTGTCATGCCGTTGTTCTACGTCCAATTTCTCATCGCTTAATTTTTGTACTTTTATTTGCACTTTTGTCATTTTGGTGACGAAGGTCACATTTGCGAATGAGACTCATCCTGCTCTGTTGAGTTCACACAGGGTTAAACTAGATGCACAGGAACACATGACTCGCCCCCGTCACAGATATGTAGAAACCCCTCCATGCTTGTTTGAGCTAGAAACCACTTGAAACATTTCAGCGTTTCAAATGTCAAAACATATTACAAGAACGGCCAACTGAAAATACATTTCGTTTCGTAGATAACCAAGTTTTTAGTTTCCAAATATAGTCTGTCCCCCTGCTTTTACGATGCAATGCGTTCCTGGAAACCCCGCCGTTGTAAATCGGATCATTATAAAATCGGACTTTCCCATAGACAGAATATCCACTTGCCGATGTGTTTTTTCACTTTTACCAGCGATATTTAACAGGGAAAAATAGGTAAAGATGAACGAAAAACACTCGAGAATAACACAAGCTCCACGCCAAGCCACATCAGAAAAAACTAGACTGACTCCTATCAAATGTGTTTGGAGTAGTGTCGGAAGATGTGACGCATACCAATTTTCTGCATCGTAAATCATCCACTGTGGCATGATACAAACATTGTAAATGTGGATCGTTGTAAATCGGCGTAAATCATCCACTGTGGCATGATACAAACATTGTAAATGTGGATCGTTGTAAATCTGACTGTCTTAAGATGCAGACCGCCCATATAATTTTTGCCCCAAACCGCACGCGCACATGACACTGACGTGTAGAACTATGTTCCACGCACCCTAAGGGCAGCACCAACTAGCGGCACTCCCGCACATTCTGTACTCAAGCCGTGCCCGGGCCCAACCTTACAGAGCCACAGACTGATGTCACCTTGGCATCCCCGTTCTCCTGGGCCAGGGGCACCATGGGTAGGCAGTCGCCGCCGTCTCCGTCTGCCGAGAGAGCAGCGCCGTTCTTTTGCCCGGCGGGTGTCTGCACAACAATAACGTGGGGAGGGTGGGGAGGTAGGAGGGGAGGGTGGGGAGGTAGGAGGGGAGGGTGGGGAGGTACGAGGGTGGGGAGGGAGAGGCATTTTCATGCTGTTATTTAACTCCTTTACCCAGGAAAGCTCATGACGTTTTTTCAGGAGGGTCCTGCCACATTTTCACAGTCGGGACGATGTTGCTGCTGCTGTGTAATCACGATCAAGTAATTCAAAAAAATTTGCACTGGGATTTTTGGCCTGCGCAGCGCGACTCACACGACCTCCTCTTGATACCAAGATCCAGAATGGTCACGTCTATGCGCCGCTTCTCAGTGGCAGCCCCAACAGTCTGGAACGCTATCCCTCTGCACATTCGCAGCATCCCCTCAATCGCCTCCTTCAAGAGACACTTAAAAACTCACCTCTACAACCATGCTTTCGAGCGACTCTGAGCTTGGCTCCGCGCCTCTGAGTTGCAGCCGTTACGCCCGCAAATTTGCGTGCGTTATAAATTGCATTATTATTATTAATACCAAGAACATTGTATGTTTTTTTAGCTATGGGAGGGAACCGAATAACTTAAAAGAAGGCCTTGCAGAACAGGGGGAGAAACACCGACTCTCCACAGAAGGGCACCAGAGTCAGGAATCGCATGAGCTGTCCGTCTTGCTTCTTCAACGCTCTCCGTGCTGCACGTCTCATTAGTACTACAGAACTGCGGGCCTCGTTTGTGTTTGTCGTCTCGCGTGCCGCAACGCCTTTCGTTCGTTGTCCCCCATTCGTACGACTCCGTTAGCTCCACAACCGTGACCGCGTCCTTTCACGAGTGGATCATCGACTCTCACAAACACGAGTCAACGCACGCGTTACCCACGCGCCCGAGTCCGTTTCACTCGAAAAATCCACGCCGACCAGCAGCCGCGAGGGCAACGGGTCATGCCCACCCATGGAGTTTCCCACGTTTGTCAAAGTAACAATTGAATTTGCGATAACACGGGACCTGACACTGCGGTGTAATGGTTATTACGCCGCACTTGCAACCCAGCGGGTTCGAATCCATCTCCCTGCACTGCAGTTGAAACATCGATGCGTGTTTCTTAAATCCCCCCCTCCCCCGCCACCTCTGTCCACCCAGCACAGTCGATCTGCAGGTGGAGTGTGGTGGGGTACAGTGTGGGCACTCCCTCCTTTTCCAACACGTCTGGTCAGCGTGGAAGAGTAGACCAAATACCCTCCAGAGCTCCCTCTAGCGGAGGCCCTTCCGCCGACAGTGGCGCGAGTGCGCAATTGCAGGGCTGCGCCTTTACCTTCCAAGCCGCGCAACCAGATGATGTCACACACAGTGCTGGTGTTTTTATCGGCACATTTTGGCAATAAACCTTTGATCAATGTGGCCGGATTTCTCGAGTCAGTTTATTGGAGCAACACAGCTTGATACTCGAATGCTGTCCATATTGTACCAGGTCTACAAGAGCCGTTACAGAAATGTGCGCGGACAGCGCAAATGCATTTTACACTTTTAACCTTCGTTGTAAAGTTTGAAAACAAAAAACATCGCATATCAGAAAAACTGGCTCGGATAGCCCCCCCCAGGCGCTGTAAACCCATGGGCAGCCCCCCCCCCATGCATCTCAGGGCAGCGGTGGGTTGGGGGGGCGTGCACGCAGGCAGAGGGGGAGCATTGTACAGGACAATAACGCCACTGTGTTTTGCTGACAAACACTGCGCCACCCCGCACTGATCCTATTACGGGTCACATGGTTTTCTTTAATGAAAAGCACCCGTAAAAAAATAATCAGAGAAAGAAATTAAAACGCAACTTCGTTATGCACCACGTGCCAGTGCTGGTGGCGCGATGTTGATGCACGACCTTGCCGTCTGCAATCTGCTCATGATGTACAGTTGTTTGTGGATTGGGTTTGTTCGTGTCTTTTGCTGTAAACAGGTTACCAAGGTGCTAACCAGGTCCCCACTGAAAATGAGGATGTATTGCCTAATGGGTTTTACCTGCGCTGAAAACCAATAAAACCCAATAACTACGCTTGCGGTATGCTGCGGGCATTTTACCATTTCTCATTTACACTGAGACATTCAAAATTCCCAAGGTGCGAGGCATAGCCCTTCGGCCCTGGACTGCTGGATGGGGGCCTCCCCACGCCGAGCGTGACGTGGTGATTATTTGGCAACACTTGCACACGTAACAAATAATCGATCGTCACATGCACGATTCATTGCCGTGTATCACGAGCGCAAGAATCAAGGTAAATCAATTCATCACAATCCTAAAGCACAGCAAGCGGTCCTTTTACGTTCCACAGGAAAACGCAATCGGAGAGCAGCGAGCGGAACTGAGTACACAGATTTCTTCCTCAAAACCCCAATAAAAAACATCTCATGATCATGGGGCGGCCGAGTGGCTCAGTGATAACACTTGTGCCTCACCACATGAAACGCTTGGGTTCAACTTGTGACTCGGGAAGCTGTGTGGAGTTTGTGAGTTGTCACCCTGTCGCCCTGCATGAGTTTCCTCAAGAGTTTTCGGGTTCCCTTCCCTACCTAAACAAGCATGCGCACCATAGTTGTATTGGACAAACATTCCAATGCTGAAAATATGACCTGTAAATTACTCATTTGGGATTACAAACAGCAACGTGGCCCTCCAACTGCTACATTATTTGCAGGACCCTCCTGAAAAAGTTCTTGAGACTCAATGAGGCTTTCTTGGGTAAACAAGCGATATAATAACAATGATCATCATCATCATGAGCCGTGATTAGTCTATTGGCTGGTTACAAACTCGATTAGACGCGAATTAATGCACCGGTTAGCACGTGCCAACGTACGAACCGCACAGCGGCTCATGCACACATGCTCTCGTTTGTCAATTCAAAGGCGAGGGCACAACCCTTCCACAGCTCGCTCACGCCACTGCTGGCAGAAGGGCCTCTGAGGAAGGAGGCACGAGAGGAGTGGCTCTTAACCTGGGGTGCGAGATGCCCTTCCTCCTGGGAGTGTGAGACACGGACAGATTTCTTTTAGAAGGTAAATAATGGAAATACAAATTCAGCACCAGGCATGTAAGTACAACTATGTTGTTTAATCAAACCTGTGTGTTTATTAACATAGTAACACATTTTAACGAGTGAGAATGAAAGGGGTGCAAGGCTGCAGTAAAGGTTAAGAACCGCTGCTCTCGAGGAAATTTGGTGTACTCTTACTTACTGGCCATATGCCTTGGAAGAGGTAGGCACAGCCCACAGTTTACCCCACCACGCACGACATACTGATCGACTGTTGGGAACCCATTTGAATAGCTGCTGGGTGAAAACAGGCAGTGGGGGGGGGAGGATTTAAGAATCTTGCACCATCGTTTCAACTGTCGTGCCGAGAGATGGAGTCCAACCGATGCCCTCTGGGTTGCAAGTCCAGTGTGCCGACAACCAAAACGCAGTTTTAAAAAGTCTCACATTCACCACTCGCGTGTGGCAAACCGGTCACATTTTTCTGCACGCGGCTACTGATAACGCAACAAAAACAACCCCAACATACACGCAGACACACGTGCGCATTCGGCTAAAGACACGCACGCATTCAATACACCGGAAGCAATGAGCGATGGCGCCGTGCCCATGCGGATGCTCACCGCTCATGACATCTGCCGACGCCCAACTAGCCACGAGCACTTAGACGTGACTCGCTCGCTTGACATTTGCCGGTTACACCGACGTTGTCGGACAGTCACAATCGTTTTACGCGTGCGTGCACTTCCTATTCCCACGCGCCCACGTGCACCTGCCATCTGTGTGCACAGAAGCTGCCCACCTGCTCCACCCCCATTACCAAAAATAGCAGCTCTTTTTTCCGCATGACCACGGCATACGCACACAATGCGCATGCAACAGCACCCCGTTCGTTCGGTTTGCCGCGCGTTTAAATATTCAATACCGGTAACGTATCTCGATGCCGTGGCGTTCCGCGCACCGTGTAGATGAACTTCTGTCGGGGAGCAATCTACGAGAGCGGCGCTCTTTGGCCGCGCGTGACGCACGCCGGACTGGAAAAAACAACTCTGTGAAACGCGCACGTGCCGCCGCTTCATTGCTCTTTGCTAATTGTGCGTTTGATTTGTGCCCTGTGCACACGGTGATAATCCGCCATCTGGCTCGGTGGTTCCACGTGGGATGATGAGACATTAGAAACGTGGCTCTCGGAGGAGAGCGAAAACGCTCTCAACGGATTCTCTCTGCCTTTTATTTTACTTGCACTTGCACTTAAGAGGAATTACGTGTACACATGTAATTCACATTGTACGTCACGGTGACATCATTATAGGGCCGTAATGACACGCTTGACCGTTGCCATGAAAGCCTTACCACGTTAATGAACGAGGCTTCAAACTTTCCCGGGACAGGCCATGACACACCACCTAGATATAAATCTACAAGATATCTTCAGAATTAATTGCATTTTGCAATTGAATGATGACTATCTGCCTAATACTTCCTTGATGAATGTGCTTTACCGTGAGATTTGAACAATTCACCAAGGACCTACTGCAATACAAATGCAACATGCCTTCATGTAATAAATAAATAAGTATGTACTTTTTGTTGTTGTCTCATCTCTCACTCCTGGAGCCAAGTTCCTGTATTTATTTGTTTTTTAAATGTTCCCACAGTTCTGTTGCGCAAGTGGCGTGCATCTCTCTCACCTGCACCACCGCCCATCAATCCTTCAAGCAGCGTGTCCTGCCCAAGCCCACTTACTTCTCACGACAGTTTGAACGACTAGCAAACGGGCCCGGGACCTGTTCGAGTATCACTCGCCACTGACGTGGGCCAAAGTCCATCCCGCCGAGGTTCACAGCGCAGTGCAAGAGAGACGCGGTGGTGGACGCCCCGCATGCGGTGGTGGACGCCCCGCATGCGCCGTCGTGTGATCCACAAACAAAACCACTGGGCACGGCCAACGGCGGCAAAGAGAGCCACCGAGGAGACGTAGACGGAGCAGGGAGCCATGAGCGACAAGGCTGCTCGGATGGCTCGCAGAAACTCGGGGAGCCACTTTCCTGCCACCGACTTTCACTTTTAGCTGTACACATTTTTTTACAAAATAAAAAAAACCCACCAGAATCCTTGGAAGCTGATAAAGTTGAAAGCTATTTTAAAGAACTCCATTACCTTGGCCATGCCGCACAACGACACAACAATGTTTTGATTTATCTACCCATATGCAACCTTGACCTTCAGACAACACACACTGCTCAGTATGCCGTGTACCTGCACTAATCTCTTAGCAGGATTGCGTCAAAAGACAGCCCGAGAGAAGAGCAGATATTGCGCAAGCGCATCTCCACAAATTAGATAGCCTCAAAGGCAACAATATGATCACAACACAGAGTGCCACTGTGCAGGTAAATTTGTTGCAGTTTTATAAAATACGGCTCGTTGGTGGATTAAGTTAGTGGCTTGACTGTCACATCAAACTGAATGCATCACCACAAAGATATGGTCCCAGGATGCCGATTCAAACTGAAATCCCCCGTGGAGTGGGATGTGTGAACATGAACAGAGTACATCCGACACCCCGGTGTGTTCTGAGCATCCCCCCCCCCTCTCATCATGAAAAGTGAACAGATGATTTCTATCTGAATTGCAACCCTAATTGGTCGACATGTGACGGCCAACGAGAAAATTCCACTTCGTAATTATTCTAAAGAGTACCAACGTCTCGAAGGGGTCTTAAACGCATGTCACAAATCCTGGACGCGCCCCCTAGAGCATCGCTGCCGTCTGCCTGTAACAAACAGGCAGTCTGCCTCCTCCTTCACATACCTGTCCCTCCACGTAACAACTATCAAAGTATTTTTTGTGTTACACATACCATCAGCAACATGGCCTTGTTTGAGTGCACGGTTTCAGCAGCATTGTTTGCCTTTGATGGTCGAGACCGGGGTCTACATCACTTCCTCTGATGCAATGGGTTAGCAAGGTTCCGAGCAATGATCAGATACACAAATCCATTCTTGGTTTACGAGCACTGCGGTGCAGCGTGGAGACTCTTCAGCTGTATATACATGGACAAACTGAAAATAACTTGATTGATTAGTCGTTGCATGCCTCATAAAGACCCAAAACCCAAAAGGTCTAATAATTGAACAACGGTTTAAAGCCTTAACACATTCGCTATTTCTGCGTCCCTAAACGGCGGACAGCGATAACTCTCTGAACGACGATCCAATATGACCCACATTTTTTTATGACATGCTTGCGATATAACAATCCATCAGGCAACGAAAACATTCACGGATTACACCGCTCCATCTCCTCGATGGACGTGGTCTCAGGCATGTTCCCGATCTTGTCTGCGACTAAATAGATATTCCTGGCCATCGGCCACCGCCCCTTCTCGTGATGCACTCTGCCTCCGCCCACTTGGATTTCTTAACAGTTAAGATTGTGCCTTCAGCCTCTCACGTTTTCTCTGTGTGCCTTTCCAGGGGTCACAATGGCATTCTAAACATGCACCTCTCTCATTCAATTAAAACAGGCTGAATATTTCCAGGGACAAACACATGTTGGACAGTGTTACGTAACGCATGCGAAAACTTGAATCTCTCCCTCGGCTCTGTTCCTGTGTCCCCCCCCCCCCCCCGTTGCCACACCACCGTCAATACGGCTGTCGCAGGGTGAAAGCCTCCCATTGCCGCTGTGCGTGCATTCCGGGTGATTCGCTTGAATGAAAACACGAGCATCATTGTTATAATGCTGCGTGGAATGGCCAAGGGGTGGTACTGCGACAATGTTTATGTAACCAGCTGCAGTGTGAACAACACACAACATAGTCAGCCGGCGTGTCACTAACTTCCTGCATAATTTCCTTATAAACTTAAACATTTACTGACACTGTGCAAACTGCAATGGCGATACGATGATCGTAACATTGCTCGAGCATGGCTCCTCCATGCAGATGCTTGGAAGTTCAAGTATAATTTTCGGTAAAAATATCCAATACTTCTTACCACCATGTTCAAACTCATCTTGTAGTACCGTCTGCTCTCCTATAACGCGGTATTAGTTGCGTTCCTGAAGAACACCGCGTTATGGACAGACCGCATTATAATAAATAATATATGATATAGGGTAAAGCACAGGCCACGATAACACGTGAGATGCGTACGCAGGCCGAACAAAGACCGAGGCGCGTGGGTAGTGTCTAGAAGCATCCAGCAGCATCCCACTGCCTTGTACAATGCTGCACCTAGGCAGCCACACAACCGGTCATTCCAACTTGTGCAATGTCATTTGTTCACTCAATCGCGTTATTATCTCATTCACATTATACAAAAAGGTGTCCCTTAATACATTCATCATGGTTATATCCAATTCGCGTTGTGAAAACACGTGCTATAGAAAAGCAGACTCTAATTACGAGGAGATTTATTTGAGGTAACCATTAAAACCAATAAATGCAAAGTGACTTCCGGATCTGAGTAATGCTATAGGCAGTGTTGACCTTTGTTATGGTGATGTGTGGTTTTGCATAAGGTTAAATACCATCATACTATTCAAAATAATATATGCCTTCAGTTTCCTGGCTGGGCTCCTCTCTACCCCAACAATAACTCTGTTGTCCGTGGCTGCCGAGGGCTGCTGCCACAAAAACGGCTAAGATTCGGAAACCGTATCATAGATAACGACACACCGAAGGGGTCAGAGCAACGAACACGGAAGACTGATAAGGTTCATTTAAAATTGCTTTTACTTTTCAATGCGCTATCAATTGTGAAGTCACCTCGTCGTGCGGGTTGGACATGTGATGTCATTATCGCTCACTAAAAACACGTTCTGAGAACAAACACAGTTTAGAAAGCGGTAAAGGCTCTGTGCTAACGTAGGGTTTTTATTCCTTGTTTTCATCAAAGCAGCTCGCACATTCTAGTTAAACGATATAGCAGAGGCAAACAATAACTTTGCAAGATTTGCGTCACCACCGCCAAGGATACCAGGCACTTACAATGCACAAAGTGTTCCACTGAAATACGAGGTTGTTTTTTCCCCCCCTCCATGTATTTATAGACGGCGTGCCAGATTCATGGTTTCTGCGCACAGCCCGATAAAATTATTTGATTTGATTTTCTACGCGACTTTACCGAAAGAACCAAAGAGTAATTCCTGCAATCACGAAAGCTTCGAATCTTGTTTGAACCACCTCTACGGGGAGGATTTCCTCACAACTCACACTTAACTTCTATACTATTTGGTTCTTTTGGTAAAGTCACATAGGTATAAAATAAAAAATAAATTAAATCACGACGTTTCGGGCGCAACACAAGCGTCCGTCATCAGGTGGGACAACCACAGCAAGAAACAATTGCTGAAGAACCAAAGAATATGGATCCCTGCAGTCACGAAAACTTCAAATCTAGACTTAACTTCTAATTTAGCAATCTTTGGGAGAACGAATCACCCAGGCTATGCGTTAATTGTGTGTTAACCGACTATGTGTTGCATTGCATTACACTTCCTAATTTTACAAAATTTACTCTTAGGTTTTTTCGGTAAAGTCACGTAGGTAAAAAATAAAATTAATAAAAGTAAAATAGAAAATCACGACGTTTCGGAGGCAACCGTCACAGCACGATTGCTGTATCAAGTAAAAGAGTACCTACGTGACTTTACCGAAAAAACCTAAGAGTATGAATCCTTGCAGTCACGAAAGCTTCAAATCTAGAATTTACAAAATTTGCTTTCTCAAACTTCAGATTTTCTTGCTCTAAATATTGCGGAGCTGGTTTGTTTATAGTCCAATGTCTCTCCTCCGGCCACTATTGTCCAGAATTCCACACAACTCTCTCATTGTCCTCTGCCCCCCCCACCTCTCTCTCTGCCCGAAACCCTCCCCCCCTCTCTCTATTTAAGGCCACGACCCAGTGGCGCTATCTTTGTGTTTGTCATTCTTTGGAGGAGCGTGGTCAGCCAGGTAGGGTGTTGGCTGTTGTGTTGGCCGGCTCTCTGTGTTGTGTTGCATTGTGTTTCTAAGTTCACTAGGTTTGTTTTTTCTCATTCATTCTTACCTGATGGTTGCTTGTGTTGCAATCGAAACGTCGTATTCTATTATTATTTGATTTTATTTTCTACGTGACTTTACCGAAAGAACCAAAGAGTAATGAAGGGTGGCTCTTGAGGAATAATGCTCATGTTGTTATGTCTGTTCCAGGTGACTTGCTGGTCATTCCTTCTGAATAACCCCACACATCCACCTACTTGTGTTCTCCACAACAATGCTAATTATTATTTTGTGTTCGGCGTTATATCACTTTGCGATAAAATCGGACCCATATCAAACGGCGAGGGTCCTTATCTATGGGACCATTTTACAGGTAGGAACAACAGTTCCACACTGCCCACCAGGGATTATTTGTCTGTCGTGCATAGTCCCTCCCAAACATGTAGTACGCTCCCGGATTGGTTGAAGTGTGTCACGTGACCGCGAGCTTTCTGCCGTGCACGAATGCGCTGTCCAACCAAGTTCCTACCTGCCCACTCCGAAAGAACGTGTTTGCTGGCATCAAGATGATGAAAAAGGAATAGGCTTTGCCCTTTCCTTGCCGATAAACATCTGTCAGTTCACCAGTGATGATTTAAACAAGCCTGACTGCTGATGAGACACTGCATGTCGAAGCTGGTGGAGTTTTCTTGCATGACACCAATGCCACTGAAAAATAATCACTTGCAGAAGACTGTGTGGCTTATTGGATTTTTTTGTATTGTTGTTTACATGGAGGAACAGATATGGGGAAGGAGGTGAATGCTCTGCTTATTTTGTTACAGAAAGAACAGGTCATATATAAATCATGGCCATCATCACCACAAGCAATACGTTACTACCACGAGTACTGTTGCCACAAATGGTTGGCCTCTTCAGAGCAGAGCGTAGTGCAGCAACACCATTATTGTACTGTCCTTCTATGCTCCTGAATTTTTGCCACCCGCCTTCTATTGCCCGCCCCCACCTCCGACCAGCGTGGTGAAGTATGGTCAAATAACCCCCACGCCCTGCGCAGTCTGGAGAGGCCCTTTTCACGATTGACAAAAGCGCTGACCATGCACCAGCGGCAGACCATATGCAATAATATCAAAGACAAACAACCGTACTGGAAAACCAATCAATGAACCAGATAAGAGGCATCACAAGGCGCTCACCTGGTTAAACACGAGCTGATAAGTCAGTCCATTAAGGAAGCATCCGCTTTGTTCGGGGATTTCTAGGCTTCATCCTTCAATGCATGAAATGAATACATTTCCAATACGCAAGTCGACAGCTAACAGTGGATCACCCTGCATCAGCAAATGGCCTCAGAGGACTACATCAGATGCCAGCTTCTGAAGTCACTCCAATAGGGGGCAGTGCCACGACTCAGCGGCAGGGCATCCGCTGCTCGTTGCAGAGGTTCACGGTTCGGTTAATACCGTGGGTGTATTAACCGTAAAATATACACACCGTCTGCTTCAAAGTAGACATTGGAGGTTCCGTAACATTCCAAAAGAGTAGGACATTGTGTGCCGGAGTAAAGGTCCACATTAACCAAATTTGAAAAAGTACTTTATTACTTCATTACATCGTCCCCTGCTGTGAAGCAGCAACCTCCTCAAAAGAGGTGATGAGACTCAGTGCGAGGCCGTCCTCAGTAAATAAGCGTATTAGTAAAATAATTATTATAATAATCGACATGTATTATCCAGACTAGAGGGACACCTGGCAAAGAATATCCTTTGGATGTCAATAAAAGCAATATTATTAATACTCAAGAGCTGTGAATCAGTCACAGTGCAAAGCCAAATTAGATGCGATGGGTATTTTGAGCAGTTATTGGTGACCGGGCTGAGAAGCCGGCTTAATCACAAGCATCTTCCCAGATTCCAATCCAGGCCCTCAGTGGTGTCAGCTCAGCCCCCTGACCCCGAGTCACCAAGTATGTATTTTGCACTTCTTTCAAACCGTACATAGCAAATAGCAACAACAAAGACAGACAATTCACCTCCCCATATCTGTCCCTCCATATACAAAACAAACACAATTTTACACATTCCATCAGCCACACAGTCTGCTGGGAGCGGCCTTCAACAGCAGCATTGGTTTCATATATACCATCTAAATCGCATCTCAAACATTTGAAAGGGCACCCCCGGAGTGGCAACTGTCCATATGCGTACGAAGTGACTCCAAGTGGCACGCGAATGAGCATTATTCCGCCTATGGAGGCAACAGTCGCGATGAGCAATCCCAATTGAGCACTTGGTGTCGTTTTTTTCGAATTTGGCAATGTGGAGCATGACGCCGGCGCACAATGGCCGACTCATTTTGAGTGGTGTCATGGAATTTGTAACATCCACCGTGAAGCAGACAGCACGTAGTGTTGTATGGTTCATGCACCCGCAGCATTAACCAGGGCGCCCGCCGGGCTACAACCGCGAGCCTCGACAACGAGCGGCGGAACACGCAACCACTCGACCGCTCCCATTTTACGAATGGGGAAAAAAAAAGCATTTTTACGCATCCCAATCAGCAATACAGCCTTCTGAGAAGTGTGTTATTTCAGTCAACGCTGCAGTGGAGTGCGGAGCGAAGTGCCTGGGCTGAGTCTCACCTGGCCTCCTCCGAGCGGGGTGGTCGTCACCTGGCCGTTTCCTCCCACCTCGCAGCCCTTCTCTCCGACCGCCGCCGCCTGCGTGTTCTTCCCGATGCCCATAACACGGTGCACGCAAACCTGTGTGTGTGCACGAGCGAGGGTTTATTTTTTAACGTTTTGGTTTGGCCACGTTTGTTTGTTGTAGTACAGAGTTAGCCTGGTAACTTTAATCGAAATTGTCTTATGGTTGTTATTGTTTTACTTGCATCCCACTGGGATTTTTGCACACAGCATTGATATACGGTGTTTTTTCTGGAAGACTTTGCTGTTTTTTCCTGGATTTTTCTGTTGCGTGTAGTCACTTTAAGATGTTTCTTGTTGATGTTTTTGTTTGTTGCGGTTGCACCCGAGTCAAAAGCCGCATGGCTCACAGGGTTATACCTAATACATTTAAACTGAAATGAAAAACACAGTAATAATAGTAATTATCAAATACATTTGGTTTTCGAGTAATACTTATAGCACAAGGCTATCACGAAGGCGCTGCTGTGGTTCACAGACAGGCGACAGTAGTTTCGCAGTAATGGTGCGATATTGCTGTGTAATTCCAATTTAGTAATTTGTAGGTAAATTTCAAATTTATCCCACTCTTGTGAATGACGTCATGGGATTTTTTACATCCCCTGCGAAGCAGAGGGCGCATATTCCACGGTCAATGCACGTGCTATAATAACCAAGGTGGCCTGCCGATTCAAATCGAGAACCTCTACAAACAGTGGTTCTTCTTAACCTGGGGTGTGGGAGATGCCCTTTCTGGGGGTGCGAGACATGGCCAGAGTTTTTTTAGAAGGTAAACAATCTAAAACACAAATTAAGCACGGGCACGTAAGGACAACTACTTTGTTTCATCAAACCTATGCATGTGTTTATTAACATTAAACATCGAGAACCAATGCTGCAGTAAAGGTTAAGAACCAATGCTCTACAACAAGCGACAAACGCACTACTGCAAGGTCACGTCACCACCCCCCAGTGACCAAACACTGGCCCCAAACATACATCTCTATGGAAGCTCGAATAGATACGAGTCAACATGTTTCTTGTTGAATTTTATCAGGGGTATTATAACAGCTTGGGATTATTTGACCATCCGTTACTCATTTATTCACTCCAGTCACTGGCAGCCTTTCCCGTATGGCTCAATAGCTACTACCACCATGGTTACTGTTCCATGAACTTCACTCATGTTGAGGACTCAGTCTACTAGACACCCCACTGCTTTATCTCATCCTCAGTGTTTAATAACCCCAACACTACAGGTCACAACATATCTCTCACCGTCGTCTTCTTCTCTCGCTCTGCCTCACTTTGGAATTCCCTCCCATCGCCTCTGTTCTCAAGCTCTTAAGAACAATAACCTCGCTCAATTCAAGAGTTGCGTCTCCTCTTAGGGGCCATCCATTTAGTAGGTATGCAAAAATCTGTCAAAACTTGAACCCTCCCCTCCTCCCTGTACGCACGCGGACTTTTTACACCACCCCCCCACCTGCGTACGTACGCCTGACGCACCCCCCCCCCCCGAATCCTATAGAATGGCCGATATTTAATCCACGCAGAAACGATCAAGGATTAATAATATGAACGTGTTGAAACAAACAGATAGTCCACCGCCGGAATACACCACCCCCCCCCCCGTTTCCTATGTGTACTTACATTGTCAGTATACCCCCCATACGCAAGCGTATACATTTGGGTTAACCCCCCTCCCCCCTCCATACGTACGTACTAAATGGATGGCCCCTAATTGATTGCAACTTTGACGTCTTAAGGCCACGGGGATTGTGCTCGGCAACTGTGAAAATACTGAAACTAAATCGTGAGCGGAGGATAATTTGTGGATGAATCACAAGCCGATGGGGAAAGATGACCAGTGATAGTGACAGCAGCCAGTGTGGCAGGTTTTTTTTTTAAATTGTGCTGTAAAAAAACGCATGATAAACACCCCCTGCGCATGTTGACCGCGAGACAGTGCAGAGGAATTTATGTGAGGTTGCAAAATATAATCGCATGGGCATGCCATTCCATTGTGATCAAAAGCAGAGGACAGCAAGCGGCAACACGCAACCAGGCTAACCATGAGGATCATGTTCATTATTCTGCTAGTTTACCAGGAATGCCTCACCAAGTCTCAGGAAAGCCTCACAAGGTATCAAGCCTCGTGAGAAGGGGATCCTATGTTTTTTCGGTAAAGTCACGAAGGTAAAAAATAAAATAAATGAAAACTACATTAAATCACGACGTTTCCGAGGCAACACAAGCTTCCGTCTTCAAGTGGAACCGTTACAGCCAAAATCACTAGTTGTTTTTATTTATTTTATTTTTTACCGAAAGCTTCAAATCTAGAATCCTATGTTGTTACTAAATGTAAACACCGTTATATCATTTCCAGGAAATGTTTCAGCATTGGGAAGGTTTTTTTTCTGCAAATACCAGCTAAATTGTATTTTTTTATAGAGACGACAACCTGAGAACAGGGAGAGAACATACAAACTCCACAGATTTAAGCACCCACGTTAGGAATTGAACCCAGGACCTTCTTGCTGTGGAGGCACAAGTGTCACCACTGACCACACCCCAGTGGCGGCTCCTGCAAAATCTCTCAGGGGGGGCAAATGTCTGGATGATTGATAAGGATAAGGTCCACCCATGCAATGGATAAATTAACAGCTTAAGCATGTAAAGGCAACTTCATTTCTTTAATATTAACGAAAAATAAAGTGACTCTTACAATACATCTTGTTTGTTCCTATACTCACTATTAATATACAATCCACTCAAGTTTCTTTAATTAAAGATTCCACTAGGTGGCGACCAATTATATTGTTGGATGAAACGTGCTTACGTAGGATGACGTAAGCACGTTAGGGCGAGCCCTCCCGGAAGCCATAGAGAATGCATTGCAGCGCCCCCGTTCGAAAAAAAACATCTTTGAATGTAAGTCTATGGGGCCACTCGGGGCGATTCTCAGCCGGAGTGAAATCGCCCAAAAAGAGGCGGTACTCCACAGAACGTGACATGACGCTGATTGGACTATATCCAGAGGCTGACAGTGACGGCTAGCGTGACTCTGTGGTTGAATGACATTGGTGGTGCGTCGCCCAATCGCCCTAATGAAGAAACCGCCCCTGCCACACCCCAATTGTACTTAACCAAATGTCAATTCAGAAGCAGAGTAACTAGTTTGTAGCAACACTCTCCAACTAAGCAGCAATACCTCCCATTAGCGCGGATGGCGACACACGGTGCGAGAGACGTTCAACGTACATATATACAATACACGGCGCTAATGTAAATAGATAATCGCAGTTCAAGTAATTTACAATATTTATAAATCAGACAATAGAACCAAACTGATTAACCTTGACGCATGAGCATTAATGCACGAGCACTCCTTACTTATCCCATCCGTGGCATCGTCGGTGAATGAACGGCTCTGTGCGCAGCGCAGCTCAAGTGGCCGCGGTGGTTTTCGCCTGACCTCCGATTTCCCCACGCCGAGATGCAACACCGACTCAACGCACACACCCCAACTAGCGTGCTTGACATCACCGTTGTCTCTTCACCGCTGCTTCCCACCGCTAGCCACACAAAGAAGCTTCAATGGGGGCATTCAACACTGAACCTCAATGGGTAGCACCTCGCCCGGTTAAATGTTTGGTCAATGACATTACGACGCAGGTGCGACAAAAACGGAACCACCGTTTTGTGGGTGATGTTACACAAGGGGACCCTCCCGTTCCACAACCCTCGCTGACGTATTCCCAGGATACCGGCGACTTCCTTAACCAGTCTCCCGGGCTAATCGATCGGTCGATGGCCACGAAATGCCGGGGGGGCCAGTCGGAGGCCGCCAGGGACACACGACCCGCATACTAATCGAGCCCGGCCACCTTTCATTCGCGGTGTCCGTGCGAAATCTCAGGGATTCGACACTGTTCTTCCCTCCAGCTCCCGGCTCATCTCTCGTCTCCCAAACCTCCAGCCTTCCAAATTCAACCACAAAGCTACCGACACACACCCTCAACCACTCTCTCTCTCTCGCAGAATACACCCTGCACAAGCACACCTATGTGACGATATCAGCTGCATGATGCCGAAGTTTCTGAGATCTCAGACGCGAAGTATAGTCGAGCCGGATGATACTAGGGATTGGTTGGACAGCCATGCGTAGATGCAGGCTATGCTGACAGCAGAAGGTAGTGCAATAAAATAAATTGTACTGTATGCCTATGCCCTCGTGTCTATGCTCCCGACCTTAACCAACCAGCACTAACCAGTATTATCACGTAACCCCCATGACCTTGGCAGCATGGGAAAGCCATCATCCAACACTGGGTTGACCAGAGAGTTACAGGATCACGTGGAATACCAGCACCTTGCAAACATCCACCATCACTCTTCTCCACAACCATCATCAATCACCACACTCCCTTGCCCGTCCATTTTCAATCCACCCACCTACACTCACCCACCGTCACTTCCTTTATAATCATCTCCCTCATAGCTCATCTTTTGTCATTTATATATCCCAGGTCACTCTTGACAATGAGACTCTCCCCTCGTCTCCGGGGCGAATACAAAATGAACATTATCACTATTATCACCACAGTCCATTCTCCCCCGTACACCTTTGAACACTCGCCTCCCGTTCATTCATTCTCACGTCCTCGTTATTTACTCCCACACACAACCATCACAAGAACCTTCACAGTCAGCCTCACCCACTCACACTCGTCACCAGCTTCACACAATTCTCGCCAACCCATCACCATCATAATCACCATCATCATGCCCTTCATTATTCCTCATCCTTCGTTCACTCAATTTTTTATCTTTCTACTGCCACATGCTCATTTCTCATCGGTTCCTTTATCCAGCAATTAGCTTCCCCAATCTGACGCTACACCTCATTTAATTACCATCATCACCACCACCACCACTCTCTTGATGACTCTTCATGCCCAACTCTTCACTTTACACGCCACTTCACTTACAAGACGATCTCCTGCTCACCTATCACCACTCCTCCCTCACACATAACCACTCCTCTCTCATCTCTCATCCCTCACCACCCCTGCATCATTCCTCACCCATAACCACTCCTCCCTCATCCCTCACCCATAACCACTCATCCCTCACCTCTGCTGCCTCACCCATCACCACTCATCCCTCACCTCTGCTGCCTCACCCCTCACCACTCCTGCCTCCACCCACCATTACTGTCCCCCTTGTTGTCACTGCCGGATTGCCCAGCGCGCCGCGGACCCCCCATGACAACAACCACCTTCAGCACCAGCAGCTCCCTGATATTGCATTTAGTTCCCTCAGCCCCTCACAAAACCAACCGCGGTGGTACGATTACTGCTCGACATTGATTTTTTTGTATATCCGCACGGCAAACCTGGAAACCCGATGACTCTCAGTTGCCAGTAAGGCGAACAAGCAGCCAGTTTAGCTACAGCAGCAGCACACACAGTACCGACAGTACACACACAGTACACACAGCGCACACAGTGCACACATTACACACAGTCCCCACAGTGCACAAAGCACACAGCACACACAGTACACACAGCGCACACAGTACACACAGTGCACTGTGTGCACACAGTGCACACAGTGCACACACAGTACACACACAGTACACACACAGTACACACAGCGCACACAGTACACACAGTGCACACACAGCGCACACAGTACACACAGTACACACACAGTACACACACAGTACACACACAGTGCACACAGCGCACACAGTACACACAGTGCACACAGCGCACACAGTACACACACAGCGCACACAGTACACAGCGCACACAGTACACAGCGCACACAGTGCACACACAGTGCACACAGCGCACACAGTGCACACACAGTACACACACAGTGCACACAGTGCACACAGTGCACACAGTACACACACAGTGCACACAGCGCACACAGTGCACACACAGTACACACACAGTGCACACAGTGCACACAGTGCACACACAGTACACACACAGTGCACACAGTGCACACAGTGCACACACAGTACACACACAGTGCACACAGTGCACACAGTACACACACAGTGCACACAGTGCACACAGTGCACACACAGTACACACACAGTGCACACAGTGCACACAGTGCACACAGTGCACACAGTACACACACAGTACACACAGCGCACACAGTACACACACAGCGCACACAGTGCACACACAGTACACACAGCGCACACAGTACACACACAGTACACACAGCGCACACAGTACACACAGCGCACACAGTACACACACAGTACACACAGCGCACACAGTGCACACACAGTACACACAGCGCACACAGTACACACAGCGCACACAGTACACACACAGTACACACAGCGCACACAGTACACACACAGTACACACAGCGCACACAGTACACACACAGCGCACACAGTACGCACACAGTGCACACACAGTACACACAGCGCACACAGTGCACACACAGTACACACAGCGCACACAGTGCACACACAGTACACACAGCGCACACACAGTACACACAGTGCACACAGTGCACACACAGTACACACAGCGCACACAGTGCACACACAGTACACACAGCGCACAGTGCACACACAGTACACACAGCGCACACAGTACACACACAGCGCACACAGTGCACACACAGTACACACAGCGCACAGCGCACACACAGTACACACAGCGCACACAGTGCACACACAGTACACACAGCGCACACAGTGCACACACAGTACACACAGCGCACACAGTACACACACAGTACACACAGCGCACACAGTACACACAGCGCACACAGTGCACACACAGTACACACAGCGCACACAGTACACACACAGCGCACACAGTGCACACACAGTACACACAGCGCACAGCGCACACACAGTACACACAGCGCACACAGTGCACACACAGTACACACAGCGCACACAGTACACACACAGTACACACAGCGCACACAGTGCACACACAGTACACACAGCGCACAGCGCACACACAGTACACACAGCGCACACAGCGCACACACAGTACACACAGCGCACACAGTGCACACACAGTACACACAGCGCACACAGTACACACACAGTACACACAGCGCACACAGTGCACACACAGTACACACAGCGCACACAGTGCACACACAGTACACACAGCGCACACAGTACACACACAGTACACACAGCGCACAGCGCACACACAGTACACACAGCGCACACAGTGCACACACAGTACACACAGCGCACACAGTGCACACACAGTACACACAGCGCACACAGTACACACACAGTACACACAGCGCACACAGTGCACACACAGTACACACAGCGCACACAGTACACACACAGCGCACACAGTGCACACACAGTACACACAGCGCACAGCGCACACACAGTACACACAGCGCACACAGTGCACACACAGTACACACAGCGCACACAGTGCACACACAGTACACACAGCGCACACAGTACACACACAGTACACACAGCGCACACAGTACACACAGCGCACACAGTGCACACACAGTACACACAGCGCACACAGTACACACAGCGCACACAGTGCACACAGTACACACACAGTACACACAGCGCACACAGTACACACAGCGCACACAGTACACACACAGTACACACAGCGCACACAGTACACACAGCGCACACAGTGCACACACAGTACACACAGCGCACAGTGCACACACAGTACACACAGCGCACACAGTACGCACACAGTGCACACAGTGCACACAGTACACACAGTACCACGGCAGCGCCGTGCGCGGCCTTCCTCACCCTCGCTCCCCCCCAGGCAGGACTCGAGCGCCTCCTCCTCCTCCTCTCGCCCCGAGAGGCTGCGGCGAGCAGCGTCTTTATAGAGGCGCGCGGGGCGTTACATAAAGAGAGCGCGTTTAATAGCGCCAATTAGATGTGTAAATATAGATATCGGTGAGTATTGGTGAAGAGCGAGAGGGTTGGCGATCAGCGCCTCGCTGCGGGCGACGCGGCCACAACGCGGAGCCGAATGGGAAGCTCGCGAGCTCAGCCGACCGCGTCAAACCGTTACGGGTCCACAGACCACGCCCACTGCCATTAGACCACGCCCACTGCACGTTAGACCACGCCCATTGTCGTTAGATCACGCCCACTGTGCGTTAGACTACGCCCGCTCACGTTATACCACGCCCATTGCGCATTAGACCACGCCCACTCTCTTCAAAACCCCACCCACTGCCTCTCGCCCCCGGCCACTGCGTGACCATGAACACCCCGCCCACTCACTTCAAAACCCCACCCACTGCCTCTCGCCCCAGGCCACTGCGTGACCATGAACACCCCGCCCACTCTCTTCAAAACCCCACCCACTGCCTCTCGCCCCAGGCCACTGAATGACCATGAACACCCCGCCCACTCACTTCAAAACCCCACCCACTGCCTCTCGCCCCCGGCCACTGAATGACCATGAACACCCCGCCCACTCACTTCAAAACCCCACCCACTGCCTCTCGCCCCGGCCACTGAGTGACCATGAACACCCCGCCCACTCACTTCAAAACCCCACCCACTGCCTCTCGCCCCCGGCCACTGAATGACCATGAACACCCCGCCCACTCACTTCAAAACCCCACCCACTGCCTCTCGCCCCCGGCCACTGAGTGACCATGAACACCCCGCCCACTCACTTCAAAACCCCACCCACTGCCTCTCGCCCCCGGCCACTGCGTGACCATGAACACCACGCCCACTCACTTCAAAACCCCACCCACTGCCTCTCACCCCCTGCGTCAAGTGGCCCCCGTAAACCCCGCCCACTCTCCCCCATAGCCCCCGCCTACTATCTATAAACCCCGCCCACTCCGTTCCTGGTTTCGCCTCCTCCTGCCCGACCGGGTGACCCCGCCCACTCCGGCCACGACTGACCTCCCCCCCCCAATTCCAACCTAACTCCCAAGACAAAGATCCCCGTATAGCCTCAACAGACTGTTGGGGCAAAGTGCTGTTAGCGACCACCTTATGAAGGCGGGAACAGCACACGAGGGGCCGCCTTTGTCTCCCTAGTGGCGATGTTTACGCACCGCACCAGGTACTCATTTGATGCTGAGTCGACCTAGGGGAGGCCCAGGACCGGTTCAAATAATCGTTACTGGTGTTGGCCGTGAGCGGGAATCGAACTCGGGTTGTCAGGTTTGGAGCGCAGCGCGCTAATCGCTGCACTCCCGCTCCCCGCCCACTTACTCATAACCACGCCCACCCCCTGAGTCTTTATTTCGACTGCAGGAGGAAATCCGATGAGCTATAAAGCTCTTCTTTACAGATGTCCAGTAGGGAGTGCGGGTCAGCAATTTAAAACAACAAACAATACTTTTTAAATTTCGATTTAAAGCTTTCGTGACTGCAGGGATTCATCTTCTTGGTTCTTTCGGTAAAGTCACGTAGAAGGAAAATTATAAAATTATGAAAATAAAACGTAATAAAATACAAAAACAAAAAATACAACAAAAAAACAAACGATAAGAGTGCCAAAAGAGAGAAAATGTAAGTCACGAAAAATAAACAAAATTAAGTTTATGCAGGTGTAGGGGTCTTACGGAGGAGATATGTGTAGAGGTGATATGTATGGGATCGTATGAGAAACTAGCACAGTGGGCGGGGCTTCGTGAGCACACGGGAGGGTGCTCGCAACGACGTCCGCACAGGGCCCACCCCAGCGGGGAGGGGTTCAAGATATAAGGGGATGAGCCGGAGGGCTCGGGGCAGAATGTGTTGGTAACTCTTGAAGATTGAAGACTGCCTAGTGAGAGCCCTGGTCTCCCCTGAGACGCCGCCCTTGTAAGGGCCGCGCAGGACCGAGCCAGTGGCGGGGCCCCGTGAATCAGAGCTAGGACTCTGGGACTCCGGGTGCCGTAGCCCGACTCACCAGTGTCGGGCCAGACAGCCTCCCCTAGCCCAGAGATTGGAGGATTAAGAGGCAGGTCAGGGTAGATAGCCGTGTGTTCCCAGCTATCCGGGTGAGGGGGCCGTTACCCCCTCCAGTATTACGTGTCCCCTGTGCTTATTGTAAATAAACGTCAGTGTGCCTCAACCCCGGGTGTCGATCTGTATTCGACGGTACTACATCTGGCGTCAGAAGTAAAAACAACAACGAACATGGACACGCGCCGAACAGCTCGGGCCGGGGTGCAGGAGGCGGAGGACACCGCGGGAAGTGCGGTACCAGAGACGGCTGATGGGGGCAACGAGCAGCCGGGACCGAATACACCATTACCGGGGCATCGGGAGGAAGGGGAGTCGCTGTCCGACGGACTTCGACTGGCGCACGCGAGATTGGCGGAGCTGCTGTACGCTGCTGCCGCCACACTCGAGACCATCACTCGGCTGGGGGCTGCTGGACCACCGGGGGGCGAGGACGGCCGACGGCCGTTGCGCCTTCCCGCCATTTCTACCGACGGCACTTTTGAAAGTCCCGCCATCGCCGCTGCAGCTGCCGAGGGCGTGGCCAACCTCAGCCTGGGGTCCGACATCGGCTCCGCTGGGGCTGCCGCGTCACCACCTTCGGACGGAGCGTCACTACCTGCGCGACAGGCGATTACATCTGTCGTTCGGGCTGACGCTCAGCCGAGTTGCGGCGACAGCAAAGTGCGGGCCTCCACGGCGGTCACTGCGCTACACCAAAGGCTGCCCCCGCTGAAGGAGTTTGTGGCTGAGGACGGCGACTGGGGGGGATTCCAGCGGCGCTTCCTCGCGCATCAAGAGATGGCGGGGTGGTCAGACGCCGAAGCCCTCTGCGCGCTACCGGCGCTCCTTGACGGCGATGCCCTCGCCGCTCTTACGTCCGCACCGAGGGACAAGCGCTCTACTCTTCAGATGGCGCTGCAATTGCTGGCTGGGGTCTACGGACCTTCGGCGGAGTGTAGGCAGCGATTCTACGATCGCCAGCGGGGTGCGAAGGAGTCGCCCCTCGCCTACCGTACGAGCCTTCTGGCGCTCGCAAAGACGGCCTTCCCTCGTATGGATGACCAAGGCGTCGACGCCATGGTCACGAGAAGATCCTTCTGCTAGCGGACGACCTGGACGTCGCTATCGTCGCGCAGGAGGACGCAGAGATGGGTTCCCTCCAAGCGGCGCGGCTCCTCCACGCCAACCTCCTGTCGCAGCGAAGGAAGGCCAGCAGGGCAGCGGCCGGGCGTACGGTGGCTGCCATCACCCCACCGACGGAGGAGGTCTACGCCGCTGACTTCCGACAGCAGCAGCGGATGGGAGTACGGGCGGACCAGGATGGGTCGGCCCGCTCCGACCGCACGTCTTCACCACCTGCGCTCCCGCGCTGCTATAACTGCGGCATCCGGGGCCACGTCGCCTCGGGGTGCCGCTCCCCTCGACAGCGCGGGACGACGCCTCGCCGGGACGCCGGCCCTCCTCCTCCTCCTCCCAAGCTCCACCGACATGACCCGGCGAGTCGCGGCACCCCACATGTTTGGCCGAAGCACACACCCGTTACACATGTACACACCGCAACGAACGGGGGGCCAACATTGCACACCGTGGGGCCAACACGAACCACTATGGGGACCCAAATCGAACCCGCCCAGTGGTCCGTGTTGGCCCATCGCGTTCTGGCTGCGCTGTCGGGGTCGTCGGCCGTAGTAGGGTATATTGACGGGGTCGAAGTGCGTATCCTTGTCGATACAGGAGCATCGGCGACCATCATTTCGGAACTAATATACAACATTCTCCCTGTCCAAAGTCGTCCCTTGCTACCGGTTCATGTCCCATTCTACGCTGCTAACGGGGGCTCATTGGGTATCATGGGTCAGATTCGCGCGCAAATTTCCATCGGTGATATTAAATTGTCCGGCCCTATTTTCGTTTCCTCCTCGCTGGCGGTTCCGTGCCTGCTGGGGACGGATTTCTTGGGCAAAATGCCGATTCGGATTATGATTGATCAGGGTTGCATTGAGCTCCCATCGGGACGGCGGATGGCGTTTTTGCCCTCCCCTACTACGGATCGGTCGGCGTTCGCGACGGTACACGCGTTTGTAGTTCAAACGGTTCGCGTGCCGCCGGGGGCACAAATGTTGGTGCCCCTAAAGCTTCGTAGACCATTCACTAAGGGTGTTGGGGACCAGGGTATCCTGCTGGGGCCGTCTAGGGCTGGGGTTAGCGGGCCGCATTTGATTCCCGCTCAGACCATCGTAAGGGGGGACGGGGACCCCTTCATCGCGGTCCTCAATGTGGGGTCGCAGGCCGTGGTAATTCCCCAAGGGACCGTGCTTGCTCACGCAACGCCGGTGCCCTGTGAGGAGTCTGTCGCAAATCACGTGCGCGCTGCCTCTCTGCCGACTCCACATTCGGACACCGATGAAGGGTGGCTTGAGGCGCTTTGTGCGGGTTCGACGGACCTGTCGGATGCAGAGCGTCAAAAACTTCGGACACTATTGCGCGAATTTGCCGATGTGTTTAGTCAAAACAAATTCGATCTGGGCTGCACCCATTTGCTGCGTCACCATATTGATACTGGTGACAGCGCGCCCATACGCCAAAATCCCTTCCAGCTGAGTCCCGCCGAGAAGGACCGTGTCAAATCGGCTGTTGATGACATGTTAGCCGCCGATATCATTTCCCCCTCTACCAGCCCGTGGGGAGCACCGATCGTTCTGGTAAAGAAACAGGATGGATCGTTGCGGTTTTGCGTCGATTTTCGCCGCCTCAACAAAATTTCCGTTGCTGACGCATACCCGCTTCCCCGTATTGATGAATCGCTCGACGCCTTGGCGGGGGCGCGATTCTTCTCCACATTGGATTTGCTTTCGGGATTCTGGCAGCTTCCTCTGGACGATGAATCTAAGCCAAAAACTGCATTCCGTACACCACATGGTCTCTTCCAATTTAACCGGTTGCCGATGGGATTACACTCGGCGCCGGCGACTTTCCAGCGATTGATGGAATTGGTTTTGGCTGGATTGCAGTGGGATTCGTGTTTAATCTATTTGGACGACGTTATCGTCTTTAGCAGAACATTTGACGAGCATCTCCAGAGGTTGCGGGCCGTTTTCCTCAAAATGCGGGCTGCTAATTTGAAATTTAAACCTCAAAAGTGTCATTTGTTGCGCGAATCGGTACGTTATTTGGGGCACATCGTAGGACGCTCGGGTATTGCTACCGATCCCGCCAAAACGCAGTGCGTCAGCTCCTGGCCGACTCCCACCTCGGTGGGAGAGGTCAGGAGCTTTGTTGGTTTCGCGTCATACTACCGACGCTTTGTCGCGGACTTTGCCACCATTGCTAAGCCCTTGCACGCTTTGACGTCAAAGGGGGTCCGCTTCCATTGGGGACAGGAGGATGAGGCTGCGTTCCGCTCACTTCGGGACGCTCTGGTTAATGCCCCTCCCCTGGTTTATCCCGATTTTTCGAAACCCTTTGTGCTCGATACCGACGCGAGCAACACAGGTATTGGGGGCGTGCTGTCCCAGGTGGTCGAGGGCGTGGAACGGGTGGTCGCGTACGGTAGCCGAGTGTTGTCTCCAGCGGAGCAACGATATTGTGTCACGCGTCGGGAACTGCTGGCAATTGTCTACTTCATCCAGCAGTACCGGCCATATCTGTACGGACAGTGTTTCACCGTCCGTACAGACCATGCGGCGCTACAGTACGCCCTGCGAGTCCAACAACCATCGGGACAATTGTCTCGATGGCTGGAGGTTCTCCAGGATTTTGATTTTGAGACCACGTACCGTAAGGGCGTTCGCCACACCAACGCGGACGCCCTGTCACGCATGCCGACCACCCCCGAATGCGCATGCCTCCTGGGGTCGGGTCGGTGCAGGCATCCTGCTGAATTGCCTGTTCCGGTCTTGGCGGCTGCTGACGATGCAGCAGCAGTGACAAATTCCATCGCACACCAGGGTTCTGATTCCCTGTTGGGGTTGCCTGCTACGGAATGGGGTCGGTTGCAAATGGAAGATACTTCCCTCCTTGCGTTGCACCGCCGCGTCAGGGACCGGGGGCGGGGGAGGGGTGATGCCGACGCATGGGAAATGCTCGGTGGCTTGTTAATGCATTGGGACGGCAAATCCCATCGACACCGGCTGGTGGTCCCTTCGGGGTTACGGGGTAGGGTGGTGTGGGCCGCTCACGAGCGCCTCCTCCACCTGGGCACCCAAAAGACCTTGGCCTTGCTCCAACTTGATTTCTTTTGGCCGGGCATGACAAGGGATGTTGGGGATCTATTAGGATCGTGCCCTAGGTGTGCGCAGCGCAAACCACCAGCGAAGGAGTCGAACCCGCCCCTGCAATCTATCAGGGTTTCCCGGGTGAACGAACTCGTCGCGCTGGACATTCTAGGACCGTTCCCCGCCACCCCCAGGGGAAATAGGTACTTGCTAACCGGTGTTGAATATTTCACGCGCTGGCCTATGGCCTGGCCCCTGGCCAACCAGTCGGCAGCAGCCATCGTGGAGGCCTTTGTCCAGGGATATATCCTTGACAAAGGTGCTCCCGAGCGGCTGCTGACCGACCAGGGTAGAAATTTTTCAGGCAAATTGCTCAAACAGGTCTGTGAGATCCTTGGCACTAAAAAGATTCGCACCTCTCCATATCACCCACAAACCGACGGGATGGTCGAGCGGTTGCATCGTACCATCACGTCGATGTTGTCGCAGCACGTTTCTGACTCACAGACAGATTGGGATTTGAAAATTCAGGGGGTCCTGTCAGCATACCGGTTGGCCCCCCATGCTGCGACGGGATTTTCCCCCTTTTTCCTTATGTATGGCCGCGAACCGGAGCCACCTGTTCAGGCCCAACTGCAGATCCCGGCGCCGCAGGGAAAAACTCAATTGGCCGAACATGTTAAATTCAACCTGGAAAAATTAACGGAGGCACGGGATGCTGCCATGCAGAATTCTGCCAGGCGGCAGAGGGCTAATGAGCGCCTCAGAATGGGTCGCGCGCATGTGATACAGTGGAAGCCGGGGGACAGGGCATGGTTGCACTGTCCCCAGGTACCGCTCGCGTCCTCCTCTAAACTGCTGCGACCGTGGCGGGGTCCCGTCGAGGTGGTTGAGGTCCTGAGACCTCAGTGCGTGCGCATTCAATGGGGGAGGCGCCGGTGGTTTGTACACCCCTCCAGGCTAAAACCCTTCGTTGCGGTGCGAGATCCCACTACACACGCGCGTGGCCAAACATGTGGGGGGGCGTCCGACTCAGAGGGGTCTTCTCCGTTGCTCTCGCCTAACGTGCTGCCGGCTGTCCCACCCCCAGGTGCACCGGGAGTGACGGGCTCACGCCCGACGACCCCCGCAGGTGATGCTGAGGGTCTTGCGACGTCAGCAACAGACTCGCTCGGTGATGAACACCTGCCGGCCGACGACCTGCCGGCCGACGACCTGCCGGCCGGGCCTGTCCCGTGTGACGGGCCTGCGGCGAGGACGCGCGCAAAAATGCGCAAACTCTTGTGAAAAAAAAGAAGAAGAAATTTTTTTTTATTTTTTTGCATCTTTTGTGGGTTCTCTTTCCGGTGTACATTCGCATGTTGTGCTCACGGTGTGGGGCGTCCGTGCTGTGTTCCCGGCACGTTGCGTTGTACGATTGTTGGGCGTGCTGTGTGTGTGTGTTGTGTGTGTTCTGTGTGTTCTGTGTGTTCTGTGGGTGCTGGGGGGGTTCCAGGAAGAGAAGCACGTGTATATACGCTCGTCCTACGGATTTCGTATTTATTCGGGGGGGGTTCGTCGGGTTACTTTTCCTTCCTGTTGTTCGTCTCGTTGCGTTATTGTTAAAGGAAAAAAAAAAATAATGAGGCACACGCTGGGGCGGATGGAGATGGTTTAAACTTTTATTGTCAATGTTGAAGCCGGGACGGCTGCGAGCTGTACAGGGGGGGGTGATGTAGGGGTCTTACGGAGGAGATATGTGTAGAGGTGATATGTATGGGATCGTATGAGAAACTAGCACAGTGGGCGGGGCTTCGTGAGCACACGGGAGGGTGCTCGCAACGACGTCCGCACAGGGCCCACCCCAGCGGGGAGGGGTTCAAGATATAAGGGGATGAGCCGGAGGGCTCGGGGCAGAATGTGTTGGTAACTCTTGAAGATTGAAGACTGCCTAGTGAGAGCCCTGGTCTCCCCTGAGACGCCGCCCTTGTAAGGGCCGCGCAGGACCGAGCCAGTGGCGGGGCCCCGTGAATCAGAGCTAGGACTCTGGGACTCCGGGTGCCGTAGCCCGACTCACCAGTGTCGGGCCAGACAGCCTCCCCTAGCCCAGAGATTGGAGGATTAAGAGGCAGGTCAGGGTAGATAGCCGTGTGTTCCCAGCTATCCGGGTGAGGGGGCCGTTACCCCCTCCAGTATTACGTGTCCCCTGTGCTTATTGTAAATAAACGTCAGTGTGCCTCAACCCCGGGTGTCGATCTGTATTCGACGGTACTACACAGGTATCCCTCTATTTTCTTCAAAAAAGCACGAAAAATGAGCAATTCCAACTCTCCTCACCTACAAATATACGTACGTGTACTGCACACCGATATTACTTTTCACAATACACAAACAAGTAATAAAGGGACATCAATCTAAAAATGACTGAATGATATATTTTTTAAATCACCTTTTACGGAACTCACCAAAATACCTGCATGTTGGAATGACTGAACAGGTGGCGTACGTTGAACTTCTTTCGCACCGTACGTAGCCCACCGTGCTAATCGGAGGTGCGTGGGAAGGACAACAAACTGAACGCAACAGGCAGATGTGGAGCCGTGGCTGTTGCCTGCTGCAGATCACTGCAACAGGCAGATGTGGAGCCGTGGCTGTTGCCTGCTGCAGGTCACCGCAACAGGCAGATGTGGAGCCGTGGCTGTTGCCTGCTGCAGGTCACCGCAACAGGCAGATGTGGAGCCGTGATTGTTGCCTGCTGCAGGTCACCGCAACAGGCAGATGTGGAGCCGTGATTGTTGCCTGCTGCAGGTCACCGCAACAGGCAGATGTGGAGCCGTGGCTGATGTCCTGCTGCAGGTCACCGCAACAGGCAGATGTGGAGCCGTGGCTGTTGCCTGCTGCAAGTCACCGCAACAGGCAGATGTGGAACCGTGGCTGATGCCTGCTGCAGGTCACCGCAACAGGCAGATGTGGAGCCGTGGCTGATGTCTTGCTGCAGGTCGCCGTGACACAGACGTGGGTGGATGACGCAGCCTCTCGGCTGCTCCCTGCTCCATCGCTGTCAACCCATGCGGTTTATTTACTCCGTAGTCTTCTTGTGCGGGGGAAATTTAGTTGTCAGGTGCATACGACGGCGTACAGCCGTTCCATTGCGGGCAATAGAAGTGTCTATTTGTTTGTGTTTCTTCCTTGTGATGGGACTTTGAAGGATGAACGCTGAGATTTATAAGGGCACGGGATGACCAATCAGGTCTGAATTGGTCTGTACTAAAGTAGGTCACTGTTAAGGGGTTGACAGGTGTGTTGTTCGATCTCATGCTGTGCCGTGTGAACATTTTCGTTAACACGCAAATTTTATTTCGTTAATCGAGAAAATTGCATAATTTAACATAATTTCGTCAATTGCGTGAACGCGAAATTTCGTCAGTGCGAACTTTCGTAAATGACAACATACATTGTTGGCGATTTTTAAAAATGCTAAACGCAAGCTTGGGGCAAGGCAGCAAAACAACAAATACGGTCCCAGATGACACCAGGACCAATTCGCACCTCCGAATAGCACGGTGGGCTACGTACGGTGCAAAAGAAGTTCAACGTACATTCACTTATATGCAAGACAAAAAAATATTCTTAAAATGTATTTATATTATTTGTATGCGTTGTGTCTGCTGCTGCTGCTGTGTCCTGTACAGCGCTTTGAGATATTTGATGAAAAGCTCTCGATAGATATAATTATTATTAATAACAGTCGCCTTCATTTACATTGGTCCACACCTCTCCTTAACCCCTCCCACTCCCCCAATTAACCCCGCCCACTGCCATCGAGACCCCACCTACTTCCTCATTGGCCCCGCCCACTACCACGAGACCCCGCCTACTTCCTCCTTGGCCCCGCCCACTCCCACGAGACCCCGCCCACCCCGCGAGACCCCGCCTACTTCCTCCTTGGCCCCGCCCACCCCACGAGGCCCCGCCCTCCATGCCCTTGAACTTCTTCCCCGTAGCCCCGCCCCGTGAGCCGCGAGCCCCGCCCTCCCCGCCTCCACCTGCCATGAGGCGTGGTGGTTAGGAGGCCGGTGGGCATCAACTCGATCGAGAGTTGTTGAACCGTCGATTCGAATCTCGGTGCCAACAAACGATTCAGTCGCGCAACAACGACAACAATGGTCCCGTTACATCCACGCGTTTACACGGCTATTAAAGCATCCTTCTAGCGACTGATCCCGCTGAGACGATTTCGGTTAAAATTCCATTACAGTATTCGGAATTCGCAGATCGATTCCAGAAATCGATACCTACCTCAGCGGAATCGGTATCGACACCCACGCTTTCACGTGACCCTCCTCAACTCGTGACTCACCACTGAATACTTCCGCTTGGAAATTCATAGTCCATATAAGCGCAGTCGCCCGTGCGGTTACATTTCATACCACGCATGGGGGTGGGGCTGCCAGTGAATTCAATCACGTCATCGTTGCGCAATGGCCCCCACGTGACCTCGTCTAAGAACACAATTGTGCAGCCACCCGCTGTGCGTGTCACACGCGATCCGCCTGTACGAGCATTCCTTTATTAACAATAAAAATAAATCATCTGAATCATAAATATTTATTTAGACTGGAGGAATCCGATGAGCTGCAAAGCTCTTTTTTTCACAGGATGTCCAGTCGGGGCGAGCAAGAACGTTCCAACATCAAACAACACAGAAACAAAACCCACGATAGGAGTGAAAAGTACAAGACGTGTCAACAAATCACCCAAACACGTTCAATAAGACTAAACCGTCCCGATCCTATCAGACAGAGCCCACTGATGCACGGACTTATCTTTCTAAATCGACCTGGCCACAAACGACAGCTCGACAAAACAGGCTTCTCACGTGGGCATTTATAGCAGCAGAATCATCTAAATCGTCTAAAGGTATGTTCCTAACACAGCTCCTCGGCCGCACGGCCTCATGGCAGTGACTAGTAACATCGGCACTGATTTAAACGCAATCAATCAATACTCTGAACCAGTTTCGACACACACGCGTCTCGACGCGAGCCGGCTCAGGCTTGCTCTTCAATCAATGCTGGCGGACAGTCGCCCAGTGTTGACAAAGGGGGCCCTGGGGGCCCTCCCCTCCCTCCCTCCCCTCCCTCCCTCCCTTGTTAGATGTGGACCCCATATCCACACAGGGTTACACAACGCGCCAAGAATTCATCACTCAAAATAGCATCCGACGGGCAGAAACCAACTCACGCAGTGGAGTCTCAGCGCTGAGCTTGGATTTGGAAGAATTTAAAAAAAAATCTATTTGGCAATCACCGCGCAGGACAAGTCACGCGCGCCGCACGCTTTCTCCACCCACCCCAAGCGAACGTCTCCACGTGTCGAGACAAAGCAGCCGAGTCACCGACATGGTGACGCAGGCTGTGTTAGTGCTGTGTCACGATTAGTAGTATTAATGTAGTAGTATTATTATTATGATGAATCATCCTTTGCGATTGCAGCACGACCCGCGTGGCAAGTCGTGGATGGGTGGCGCTGTTGCCAACGTCGCAGCAAGGCACATCTCCTTTGCAGTTTCAAAGGGCACAGCTTATTCACAACATCATCATCGTCGTGGCCGTCGTCATCACCAGCCATGGTCAATCCACTGCTAGACGAGGGTTACCGCGGCCTCATCGACCGCGCACCAAATCCCACCGGCATCTGCTCACGAGATTATTTCAGCGCTCCGTCTGCGCTGGGGGGTGGGGGTGGGGATCATTTTGGGGGCGTTTGGCTTCCAGCAACTTTGCTATTCTCGCTCATCGGCACTCATCCCCCTTATAGCCACACGAGTGCTGCCCAAACCAGCTTCGTGTGTGTGGTTCGTTTTTAAAATGCAGTATATCAGGGACGTGCGGTCAGGGGAGGCAGAGCCTCACCTGACATACTCCAATTAAAATAGCTGTTACGAAAAGTAAAAAATAAGAAGAATCAAATAAAATAAATATTAAGATTTTTCCACTGATCGGTGTTATAAATGTCATTTCTGTACGATTCCAACAATTTTTTTATAGTCAAAATCACCAAATCTGCGGAGCTCCGCTGCAAATACAGGAAGAGAGGTGAGGCAGTGACGAGTTCAGCCTCCCCTCTGATTGCGCAACCCCTCAGTAACTGGATGGAGCGCGGGCAATAAGCGCGTGCCTCTTACTATCTCAGTATGTCACCAATTTAATGTTTGTAGAACATTTCATTTCATGTCCTCGCCTTCTATACTCCAGGCAACTTATTTCACGTATGTGTATAAAGATATTTAGGCTCGCTGGTCTCTTCATGAAACTGCAATTAAAAAGTACCAGGGGAGGCAGCTATCACATCTGCCTCACTGAGGGGGACGTGTCTAACACGCCCCCCTCAGTGAGGACACGCCCCCTCAGTGAGGACACGCCCCCTCAGTGTGTGAATATGGCTCTGACACGAGCCAGCGCCTCCCCTGCCATTGACCTCACCGCACGTCACTGCAGTAAATCCACTGTTGCACAACATTAACAGTTGGACAGGCCAGGAGCATCAGGGTTCGACTCACACCCATCGAGAGAGGGCCACTCAGAGGCGACGAGAGGAGCCGCAAGACGAGCGGTAAAGCAGCAGCAGCCGCACAGTAAACAGTTTCCCAAGCTCTGCAGTCCTATATATACCAAAGTGTTACGGCAGGAAACCCAGAGAAAAACCACGCGCGCTCGTGTTAAATCATCTTACCCCGTCATCAGACGGGGAAGGTGGAGTCCCCATGCTTGGCTTCCGCCGCCGTCTGCTGGCGGGCCCAGAGTGTGTCGCCTCCTCGGTGACCACGGGGAGGGAGTTTCGCAACGTTTGTGGGGTAATCCATCGACCCTGTGACGCAGCACGGTGCTGCATCACCGGCGTGTCCGGCTGGAATACACCAGGCAGGGTGTAGATCAGGCAGGGTGTGCACCTGGCAGGGTGTGTTCTAGCCGTGCCGGAGCGAGGGTGTCACTGCAAGCCACGCCGGCGTCATGCTGATGATGACGACGATCACGTGGCCTTCCGTCCAGTGGCACGCGTGTAAACAAAAGGTTTTGGGGTTGTCCCGATAGCGAGATGTTTTCTGCCTCGCCTGGTGTACAGAAGGTCGTGGGTTCGATCCCAACCCTGACGCCTGTTGTCTATTTGGAGTGCGCGTGTTCTCCTCGTGGTCGCGGAGATTTTTCCTTTGGGTCCTTCGGTTTTCCCCTCCACATTGAGACACATGCGTTTAGAGTACATGGCTGCTATAAGTTGAGCTAGCATTTGTGATAGCCAGCGAGCATCTGAAAAAGAGCTGTAGAGCTCAGTGGGCCTTGCCTGGTAAACAAAACCATAAACGATAAAGAGTTACGTTTCAACTATTTTCATGTTATCGGATTCGTGGGTTAATCAAACCGCGCAACTCCACCCGAGCCCACAGGTTGGAAAGGGGGGCCCAGGGGCCTGGGGGGCATTGGACAGGAGGGGGGCCCTCTTCACGCCGTGCATCAGCGTCCATGCGGTCTGCGCCAGACAGCGCCACACGTGGCCAGACGTCGCACGCTCAGTCGGGACTTGGCCTGCTCGATCACGCGGTGTTGGGATTGACGGCCTCCAGGGCTTGCCGGGTGTCGCAGGCGAGGTGCGGCCAGGAGATGTCAGTGCCGAGTGTCCCCCTACCCCCCTGTTACAGAGCGCGGTGCTGGCATCTCCAATTTCCTCATTCACTAAGCCAAACTCCCATGAACACTGTCCGTCACACAGCCCAACGCAGAAAGACCCTCTTGAAGACTATTCTTGAGACTCGATGAGACATTGATGATTCGATTAATGTCATTATCAGCAGCAGCAACGACAGCAGCAGCAACAGCATCAGGATGATGATCCGCACCTCCGATTGGCACGGTGGTGGTGGTGACAGAGCCCCTGAGTCAAGGCCACGCGAATTCACCGCTGCTGCTCCGGCCGCGTGGTTAGATAACTCTCGCCCCATTGCCGCGTTGCGTAATGCGGCGTTATACAAGTGAATGGGACTCGTTTTACAAGCACAGTGTTCACCCAGTGCTGTAATATTTCACAATAACCGAGCCACGATGGCGACTGCGGGTTTAATGTTAGCAGTACAGTGGTAGTTACCGTGTCGGGAGGCGCAGTGGGCAGTACGCTGCGCCACGAACGATGCTGCTACCCGCATTCTTAAGCCTGCACTGGTCAGCCATGGTGAAGTTAAGTCAAACAACTCACCGTGATCGACAACGGCATGGCGAGCCCTGCGGGCGGTGACAGATTTTGGCACGGTCCCATCGGTGAGCTCCTCCGGCAGGCAAGGCTGCGTTGGCTGGGTCACGTAGCCCGCATGCCCAGTCACTTCATGCCCAGCCACCGCCTGCCCAGCCACTTCATGCCCAGCCACCGCATGCATGCCCAGCCACCGCATGCCCAGCCACCGCATGCCCAGCCACCGCATGCCCAAGCAGCTTCTGTTTCGCCGGATCGAGGGGGCTAAACGAGCGCAGCACGGGCTACAGGAGAGATGCACCGACGTCGTACTGAAGAATGTGCAGCTGAGTGGACTTGCCAATGAGCGGTACCAGCGGTGTCAAGATCGGCCTCTGTGGAGGAGGCTCGTGAAGGACGCTGCCGGGCAGTTGGAGGCAGTCGCTCTCCAGCAACAACGGAGTGCAGAGGAGCGATCCTCACAACAACGAGCGGAGCGCCGGGCGGCACAGTGGGGAGCACAGGTGGTGCATCAGCCAATCATCTCAGTCAGTCAACCCACGGCACCTGGGTCTGTTCCGTGACCTCCTGCCAGCGGGCCTTCGACACTTCACGTGGCCTCAAAGTGCACCTAGCCTGGCACAAGCGCCGTGGTGACGTCACCACCACTTCGTGTCGTGTCTCTATGAGTGTCTCTATGAGTGTAATCTCTATGAGCGCGTGTGTGTGTCTCTGAGGGTGACTATATACACACACACACACGAGTCTACTATAGTCTGGTTCTACGTGGTCTTCCTGCGTGTGATCCTTGTTTGCGCAGAAACACCCCAGAGTCTCAAGACTCGTCCAGGAGGGTCCTGCCAAGCTTTCACAGGTGGCGGCGATGATGCTGCTGCTGTGTGATCCCAATTGAGTCATTTTGCGGGTAATTCTTCAGCCGCCTTTGTCTCCCCAGTGGCGATGTGTTTACCCACCGCACTAGGTACTCATTTGAGGCTGAGTCGACCTAGGGGAGGCCCAGGACCGGTTCAGATAATCCTCACTGATAGCCGCGAACAGGAATCGAACTCGTGTCGCCAGGTTCGTAGCGCAGCGCGCTAACCGCTGCACTCCCCATCACCATCACCACCACCGCCACCACGGCAGTGTGCTGCCGCCCTTTGGCCGCCTCGCAGCATTGCACCTGGAAGGGAATGCGGCGCCTGTCTGAAATCAAATCCCACGATGTGCCAGTGGTTAGGGTTATGTACAAAGGGGCCGCCCATAAATGACGTCACGCGATTTTGGACGATTTTTGACCCCACCCCTCGTCACACAGCGTCATACAAAGTCAGACCCCCCCCTCAAATATGACGTCACAAAGCTCTGCCCCACCCCCCCAAAAAACATTTCCATTTATAAAATAAAAAAATGCTTCAAGTCGCTTTAAACTATTGTCATTGTAGTGCGTATTTAATGTGGCGCTGCACTCTGATGTTGTAGGAGAAACATTTATTAAAAAGTCTATTTAATTAAGTAGAACGTGTTGTCTATATTTATTTAAAGTTGCGCATTTTGATGTGACGTCACATTTCTCACCCCCCCCCCCCTCGTCACACATCGTCACAAATGTCTGACCCCCCCCCCCTAGGTGCGTGACGTCATTTATGGACGGCCCCAAAGCTACGTGTAAACACAATTGAGTAATCTGTTTGGTAAATCTTTTTCACGTTTGTCAAATTTGGCCCACGATGCTGCTCTTGCGAGAGACGTCACGTGATCGCCAGACGGTGGCGCGCGTGAATGAATCGGGGCGGCCGCTCGATTCGAACCGTGAATTTCTGCAACATTCGGCGAATGCGCTACTGCTCGGCCATGTCGACAGCAAAAGTTAAAGGCGTCTTTCTTTGAACGTTCGTGCAACGGTTGTGTATCTAGAGCGTGGCAGAACGATACACGTTCCATCCCTCAGCCTGTGACTTCACAGTGTGCGTGGTGGAGCGACGGCACCAATCCCCGTCCTAACGCAACTCCGCGTCGGGAGGATGTGGTCTGAGCTGGGGAGTGGGCGGCGCGCGTGCCAATGGATGGACCTCGGGTCGAGGCGACCACCGCCTCACTGCCGTCTGCGAGTCGCAATGCGACTGCTGTTGAGCGAGCGCGAGTGTTTGGACAAGGAGAGAGAGAGACACTTGGGATTGGACGTCACCCATTGTGACCCACGGACGGTTGCAAGACACGGCCACGTGGATGCACGCACGTGCGTTTAATTAAATAATTAGCAAAACCTTGAACACACTCACAACGTCGTCACCATGACGACACATCCTCACTATCACCATGACGACACATCGTCACCATCACCATGACGACACATCGTCACCGTCACCATGACGACACATCGTCACTAACACCATCACGACACATCCTCACTATCACCATGACGACACATCGTCACCATCACCATGACGACACATCCTCACTATCACCATGACGACACATCGTCACTTTCATCAAGAGCACTCCGGTGACGTTACCGCGACTCTCAGGAGCACACCGGTGACGTCACCGCGACTTTCAGGAGCACTCTGGTGACGTCACCGCGACTCTCAGGAGCACTCTAGTGACGTCACCTCGACTTTCAGGAGCACTCTGGTGACGTCACCGCGCGCGCGGTGCTTTTGCTGTTTAATGATGAAACGTGCCCTGAAAACACGTCCGTGACGTCACGGTATTTGCATTTAAACAAATCTGTGCCGCACAACAGCGGCGCTCCGAGGCGGACTCCAATTCCCCATCCCCGCCCCCCACTTCGTTGCCTCGTTGCTTCACCGGCCCGTAACCCCCCCCCCCCCCGTGCAGCTGCACCGCCTGCACACTCCGCAGCTCGGCCACGTGGACAGTCGGGACGCGCGTGCGCCTCCAGGGGAAGAGCAGCAGCTCGACTCGCGAGTCGACGCATCCGCTGCAAGCCGCCGGATCCCACGAACAGAGGAGCCCATCCCTCCTCCCCCCCAAACACCAGGCGACTATCACGGTGGTGGTGGCGTCCTCCGGCAAAGCGCTCGTCACGAGCACCCTGGCAGCGAGATCCGTCCGGGTGGTGCAGCGGCACGCCATGGGGGTTACACGGCGTGCCGCGACATTGTGCACGACGACTCACTGCGCCCGTGCGCCCCTCCGCATCAAAGAAGAAAGATGAACAAACACACAAAGTTCGGTGTCGTGACGACGTCTCACCATCAGTCCCCGCGGCGCTGCTTCCGCGAGTACGTGAGGCAGCATTGGTTGAGCACGGGTCGCGAGGCTCTTGGGATGCGTAAACACACAAATGTGTTGCCACGTGCATTGACGGCTATGCGCAGGCATTGTGTAGCCATCGATCGCTACTGATACATGTTCCACAACGACGCTGATTGGTAGTTTGGTTTGGCTGACGAGCCGACCCCTCGAGTCGGCGTCACACGCGACAATCCACAGTACAATGGGCGAGCAGTGACGGTCACAATGGCTTTGTGTTTGGGTGTTTCACGAGTACACGCAGACTCACCCACTCAGTCTCACACTCGCTCACTCACTCAGTCTCACACTCACTCATCACTCACTCACCCACTCAGTCTCACACTCGCTCACTCAGCCACTCAGTCTCACACGCTCCACACACTCAGCCACCCATTCTCACGCCACTCACACACACACATTCTCACACGCACACAAGACAAGACAAATATCCGCCATATAGCCTTAACAGACTCTAGGGACAAGTGCTGTTAGCGAGCACCTATGAAGGCCGGAACAATACACAAGGGGATGGGTGGCCAGCACCACGCCCGACCGCCTTTGTCTCCCTGGTGATGTTTACACACCGCCCCAGGTACTCATTTTAGGCTGAGTCGACCTAGGGGAGGCCCGGGACCGGTTCAGATAATCGTCACTGGTGTTGGCCGTGAGCGGGAATCGAACTCGGCTCGCCGGGTTTGTATCGCAGCGCGCTAACCGCTACACCACCGCTCCCCACACACTCACCCACTCTCACACACTCACGCACTCTCACACACACCCACTCACTCTCTCACAAGGTGACCGCACATCAACTCAAAGGACCCCCCCCTCCCTCTCCCCCCCAAAGTTCCCCGGCGCTTCCATTCTCGGTTGTCCGCCACTCCCCCTCTCACTCACCCTCTGACTCCCCCTCTCACTCACCCTCTCACCCTGCCCGTCACGAGTCGGGGCCCCGTCCTACACATGCCCCCACCACCTGCCACATTCCTCACCCACATTCCTCACCCACCGCTCCTCTCTCCTCACCGCTCAGCTCGGCGCCACGGACACCAAGGGCAACATGGGTTCACACCCCACGTGGTGCCGTGACCCCCATCCTCGTCCTGCATTTGACCTTTGCGATAACTAACAGGCTGGGGTCGTTGGAACACGGTGGTTTTGCATTACCGGTCACCGCAGTGAAAAACCGGTGCGAGCCGGTTATCGGTTCGCCGCACGTAAAATAAAATGTTTCGGCGCAATGAGCGCGTTGACTGCGAGGTGCAGGGCAGCTGCCGCGGTGTGGATTGGTTGCGAGCGACCCTGGGCCGGTCGACGGGAAAGTCGCACGCGGTGAAAGCAAAATGTGCGGGTGAGCCCAGCGCCTCCAGCGTGGAAGAGGAGGCGAGGAGCCTCGAGAGCGACCGATAGTGGAGGCGCCTTCCGCCAGCAGCGGCGTGAGCGAGCGATTGCAGGGCCGCGCAATTCTCCCGGGTAACTGAGAATCGAGAGCAAATGAACCACGCGGTGACGTAGGCCGCCGTGCGGTTTGTGCCAATGCGGCCCATCAGTGACACGCTTTGCACTGTGACCGGTTGCCAGCGTCTGACATTTGTCACGGATAACCGATCATGAAAGCTTTTACCAAAACCCCCAGTGATGACCAAACGCATGGAGGTCGCTTCAACCGATCTCTGAACGTCGCTAGGTGGCGCTTGAGCTCACAGGTTTGTCTGAAAGCGAATGAAGGTTGACGGTCACTTGGATTCCCAGGTCCCCACTGCGAGTGAGTGAACTCGTCGTCGTCACCCCGAGTCTCGATAAGAGCGAACGTCGGTCACTGAAACCATCAGCGGAAGCCACTCACTGCTGCCCCATCCCAGAGCCTCCTGCGAGGCACCCCGACTCTCTCCTGGCTCAGCGACTCCCTGACTCCCTCCTGGCTCAGCGACTCCACGACTCTCTCCTGGCTCAGCGACTCCCTGACTCCCTTCTGGCTCAGCGACTCCCTGACTCTCTCCTGGCTCAGCGACTCCACGACTCTCTCCTGGCTCAGCGATGCTGCTGGAGGAGGAGGAGGTGGCAGCTCGTCCGCGTGGACGTCGTGTCAGATGCCGTTGCTGTGACAGACTTCTCGCGAATGAACTGTATTTGTTTCTCTCGCGCAGGGCCATTACGGAGCAGGGCGCTGCTGCGTTTCACGGACAGCCGGCAGCAGCGTCACAGTCGGAGGCGAGGTCGCTGCGCATAATCCCACTCGAGTTATTTGCGGGTATTTCTTCTTCAAGTATTAGGTCAATGTCATCGGCGGGCAACGGCTTCTCCATGTTGGCGTCACTTCACGGGATCTTGAAGATCCACGACAAAGCAGACGGCGCGTAGCATTTTGAGGGTTAATACAACCTCGGCGTTAACCAGGGCGGCCTGCCGGGCCGAACCACGAACTTCTGCCACAAGCTGCGAACACGCTACCCGTGGGCCGTGTCACCGCTCGGCTGTCAGGGAGTGCTGATGATTCACGTGACCGATGATCGCTCTCACAGAGACCTGGGGTGACGAGTTCACTCACTCACAAATGGAGATATGTAAATCCAAGTGACTGCCACTCTTCCACGTCCAATCACCTTCATACAGATCTAACACAAATTTTAATTGAAATTTACTTCCATAGAGATCCGCTCGTCCATTCGCTTTCATAGAGACTTGTTAACGTGACGTCAATTCACTCTCAATAGCGTCTGTTCGGTAACGCGGCCCCCATTCGCTTTAGTAGAGATATCACAATCCGAGCCTACGACCTCCGGCGAATCTGAACAAATCGCAACCCCTTTGCGCGGTGTGCTCGAACACAAGCACACGGTGCACAACAAACAACAACAACAACACACTCGCCTCCGCAGGGCTCACTGTACGCAATCGGCTTGAGTAAGGCGCCGCGCTATTTCATTGTTTAACCGGCAAGTATTTAGGGCGCTCGTTCCACGAGACACGCGGCTGTTTATTTAAAGTGCCACTCGCGTCAAGCGAATGCCGCATGCCTGCTGCTGTATGAGCTCACTCGTAGTCACGGCACTGCGAGTGTGACACTCGCCGTGGCTGGCCGGTCCCGCTGCCCGGCGCTCAGAATAACTCCCTCGCACGTCGCAAGCCGCGCGCCCACGCAGCCGAGCGGTTCGACCCCGACGGGACGCCCTGGTTAACGCCGCGGGTTTATTAACTTCAAATTTTTTCAAAAAATGAACGAACGGGCCATCTGCATCGCAGCGTATGTTAAAGATCTGACTGACGTCATTCGATGACGAGTATGTGAATCGTGTGCCGACGTCACGGTCCAAACCTGCCAAATTTATACAAATGTGCCCGCGAATTGCTCGATTGGGAAACGCACAGCAGCACTGCCCCCCCCCCTCTCAGTGCCGGATTATCCCAGTAGCACAAGTAGCTGCACATGCTACGGGCCCCGCACTTTCAAGGGCCCCGCGCTAAATGCTTTCAAGCTATCAATTCCAGGTTCAGTGATTCTGCACTTGCTCTATTACTATAGTACTATTCTGCCTTCAACTTTTATGAACGACTGGATGTTTAAGGTTAGTGGTTTGTCGTATTGTCTGGCTGTATAGCAAATGAGAAAATACAATAACTTTGCAAGTTAAACATTTGTGGTTTAACTTTTGGAGGGTTCAGTGATCGTGCCCGTCGTGTGTGTAAGGGCGAGCCTTGGTACACGTGCGAGGAGCGGTGGCCTCGTGGTTAGCGCACCGCGCTACGGACCCGGTGGCCCAAGTTCGATTGGCGTCCACGGTCAACATCAATGTCGACTTTCTCAACCGTTCCTGGGCCTCCCCCTCATCGACTTAGCCTTAAATGCGTACCCAGTGTTCTGTGTAAACAACAGCAATGGACAGACGAAGTTATCTGGCTATGGTGTTGGTCTCTGCATGCGTCATTGTGAGTCATTGAGGCTGTGTGTGTGGGGGTATGAATGAGTGTGTCTGTCAGTCGACCCGTGGCACCTGGGTCTGCCCCGTGACCTACCAACGGGCGTTCGACACTTAACGTGGCCTTAACGGTGCACCTAGCCTGGCACAAGCGTTACCGCCAATTCGTGGCGAATGGCGGTTGTTGTTGTGTCTGTGAGTATCTATGCATATGTGTGCGTGGCACAATGGCATAGTCTTTAGCAATCCCGGTCGACTGAGTTCAATTCCCAACCAAAGGCAACACATTATATTTGAACGTGCTCAGCCTAAGATAGGCACCCGGTGCTTTGTGTCCAACTTTAGCACTGGGGGGAAACAACGAAGTTGGCAAGATGTGGTCCAGGTCACACCGCCACCATCAATAGGCGCTCGCTAGCAGCACTCGCCCCATGGAGTCTCCAAGGGCACAACGAGGTGGGGATCTACGCGCAGCGAAATTTCAGTCAACTCGCACAACAACGAGGGGGGGGGGGAATCACATCGCAAAAAAAAAAACCCACGTGAAAGCATCATCCTCACCCTTACCATGGCAGCCACGGCAAAAGCACCACACACACACACACCAGCGCGCACGCGCGTGTCACAGCCCCGGCACGGGTCGTCCGCGCGCCACCGCTCCGCGCGCCGCCTCTGGAGAAGTGAACCTCGCCAGACGCGGTCCGCTCCCAGGGCCCGCGGCTTGCGAGCCGGCACCGCCCCCCACCACCCAACACCCAACATCCAAGCCACCTCAGCCTGGGTTCGCACCCCCGTCGGAGCCACGGCGATGAAAAACGGGGATTCTCGAGTCGAGCGAGGTTGATGGTCTCAGCTCTGGCAGCAGTTTGCTGCACAGAAAACCACCACCACCACGACCTCGTTGTGTTCATCAATTTGGTTGACGTTCGAGCTCTGAAAATGAATGATACCCATTTTTGTCACGTTAACAAATTATAATATTTAACAAAAATGAAACTACCACGTGGCAAATGTTGGGTTGCGACGCCAGATGGGTGATCGTCGTCTCGTTCCGGTGCGCGTCGCGGACAATCGACTCTCACCCTCGGCTCGTGGCGCGCGTCGCGAGCCTCGTGAGTCGACTTGAGGACTCGAGGCTCTGCCGAGGCGTCCTCGGTTCGCGAGGCGACTGTCCGCGCCGCGTGGACTCGCGCAAAGGAGCCGCATCACCCAGCACGCGCCCAAAACCAGCAGACCTGGGGAACTAAGTTGAACAGGGAGTAGGAGGAGGCTTTGGCGATCAATATCATCCACAATAGAGGTTTTGTTGGGTTAGATTGCGTAAATGTATAAATGTGTCGTTAAACCCGCCACCACCCGACACAGCCAACTAGTAAGGGTTGTCACGTAAACAGAACGTGGCCAATTCGTCACTAGTACAGCACTAGCGTGTAGTGTATAGTGTAGTGTATAGTGTAGTGTATAGTAATGTATAGTGTAATATACTAGTACAGCACACCGGTGTGCTGGAGAGCCAAGCCACAACATTTACAATCTGAGTACGACGTTTCGCCAGTAATTGCAACCAGCTTCATCAGGCGACAGCCAGCGTGTTTCATTCCTTATATAGAGGCGTAGATGTGGTGGCCACGCTTCTGCGCTCTTGCGCAAAGTGGGGGGGGGGGGGGGGGGTTAATGAGACTAAGCGGGGCTAAGCTTTGGATAGGGCTTGGCAAGGCGACCACCGTGCATATCAGGTGTGATAGGCATCGTGGGTCGGAGAGGGCGGTGCAGAACATTCCATTGTCGTTCTGTGCCCCCCAGCCCCCTCCCCCCACGTCCCTCGCGGGGGCAGAATCGCGGTGGTGGCTGCGTGGCTCCAGCTGTGGGACCCGGGGAAGGGGAGAGGCAGGGAGAGCGAGTCGGCAGCGAGGAGGTGCGGCGGTGGTGGTGGTGGTGGCATCAGCGCCTATGGCCACGATGACGCCTCCATGTCGATGTTGGCCATGGGTCACGGGACACGCCAGCGTCCGGGTACCGTGGCCTTCCACGTGCGGTGGCCGTGGCGAGCGAGCGACCTGTTGGCGCCGCGCGCGGCTCGGTCGGTTCTCGCCGCCCCGGGAGGCCCTCGCAGTGACGGCAGCAGAACTCGTGGCGAGTCACGCGCTCGTTGCCAGGTCGCGAATGTCCCCGTCTAGTGCCCGATCGGCGCGGCTTGCGGTGACCGATGAATGTTGTTTAGGAGTCGTAGGCCTCACGAAATGAAGTAGCGCATGGGCCGTGGGTTCCAGCCCCCCCCCCCCCCACCCCCCTAGGCGAGGGAGAGGGACGCGAATCCCATCCGGACCTTCGCGACGGCGTTTCGCGTCTGCGTCGTTGAGGCCGTGGGCCCTGCCGCCAGCAGCAGGGCGGCCCCCGGCCGGGGTCAGAGGTCGCCGGCTCTCCTGCACGGGGCGACAGAGGGCACGGGGCGGACACGCGACTCGGGGTGAGCTGCGCGCCACGAGCGGGGACACGGAGCAAGCAGCAGTGGCTGGACGACAGCGATGGCTCGGAGCGATCGACGCGCCACGAGCGAATTACGTCTCGTCTCGAGGCAAATGCAAGGGCACCTCCCGCGGCAGACGGTCACTGCTTGCCACAAGGTGACTCAGCACATTGGCCCGTGGGGGCGAGCATCGGTCTGCCCGCGTAGGACCCCGGTTTGAAACAACAACGGCGCCTTCCTCCGTGATCGCCTTGCGCTGTGAGCACGGCGCGGATACCAAAGCCCAGTCAGCACACGGCAGTAATGCATCCGCACGGTGCCTTAGTCTCGCTCTATGAGCAGCATCCTTCCGGCAAAAGAGAATCTTGAGACTCGGCGAGGCATTCCGGGGTAAGACGCCACGTGGCTACTCCACGCAGTGGTCCCATTCCTACCAAAGCCTCTCTGGAGCAACTCGCGTCCCCCCAAGACCTCAAACGTCCATGCCGCCTGCAATAGTTTAGGGAGAGCGAGGGGGGGGCAAAGGTTGACATCCCCTTGACAATCCACTGCTGGACGAAGGCCTCCTCCGCACGCCACGGAGGCGCCATGACCATACTTCACCGCGCTCATCTGTGCGGGGGGGGGGGGGGGGGAGCCGCCCAGGACCGATTTAAATATTTTATTTACCCAGGAAAAGCTCGCTGAATCTGAAAACTCTGTTGCTACATTGAGATGTTTGGCCAAAGCCAGTGACGGTACATTGCATGTTTTTTTGGCTACTGGAGGAAACTAGAGTACTCCTTTTTATTTGTTTACCAGGTAAAGGCCCACTGAGCTATGATAACTCAACGAAGTGGCTTATCACGTGCTAATGTATAGTAGCCAATACTCTAAACGCATGTTTCTAAATGTGCAAGGAGAAACCAGAGGACCCAGAGAAAAATCCACGCGACCACGAGGAGAACACGCAAACTCCAAATATACAGCAGCAGGCGTCAGGGTCGGGATAGAACCCAGGACCTCCTGTATACCAGGCGAGGTTGTTAACATCTCCGAGCCACCGTGGCGCCCGTAACCCGGGGGAGGCCAATGCAGAACAGGGAGGGAGGGAACGCACCAAACTCCACACAGACACGCGCAGCAGCAGCAGCAACAACAGCAGCTGCCGCTCGCCACTCAGGCTAGATGCACCCACACACACGCACGCACACTCACAACTTTCACTCGCACGCATTCTGCAGAGCAAGGGGAGAAAAGGCAAAGATGACGCGATCGCACCCACTTACACTCTCACAGACTCAGTCGCGTTCTGCGGAACAGGAGACCTTGCAAACCGCACGCAGAGAGGCGCCCGAATCGGGGAACGAACGTGGGTGCTCGCTGTTGTGAGACGTGAATGTCACCACTGCACCATCTTGCTCGCCACTGACGTTCGCCTTGGCTGGGAATTTAAACGAAACCTCGCCGGGGTTCGCAGCGCAATGCGCTAAGCGCTGCGCCACCGCTCCACTGCAGGGTGGATATCAAGATAATCCCACCCACCCTGCGCCCATTTAGTCCGATAATTGCCGCGCTAATTGAGAGACGCGTGGGGTGGAGGTCGCGCCAGCCGGGCTCGCCGCGGGTTGGGCTGCAGGCCAAGGGGCTGGCGCAGAGTCGCCGCCGTCTCACCTTACACGGGCAGCGGCTCAGAGGCTCAACGGGGAATCATGCAGCTTATTAACGTTTACATTGCTGACCCATTTACTGCAGCAGCAGCAACAACAATAATATTATGATTCATGACGACCGCTTGTGTTGCGATCGAAACGTCGTGATTTGTTTATTTTTATTTTTTATTTTATTTCTAACTACGTGACTTTACCGAAAGAACCAAAGAGTAATAATAATAATGTTCGCTTCATTTGCGTAGCTTTGCTTAACTGGCTCGGCGAACTCAAAGCGTCACATTAACACGAGTCGACAAAGGCCCCCACCCCGTATCTCATTAACAGACGGTCCGGTGCAAGTGTAATAAAAGACTTGACCACGATATCTGGCTCAGTGTCCTTTATTCGGTCCGTACTGCGTCCCCACACGGCTGTCTCTCTTATTCTCTCTGTGCTGGTTCCGATGTCACTCCAGTCCACATCAGCAGCCCCGCTGCTGTTCTTGTCGCTCTTGCAGCCCCACAGCAGCTCCGCTGCTGTACTCTCACACAGCTCCCTTGGCTGTTCCTGCTGCAGCTCTCACGGCCTCGTGCTGTCTCGCCTTCTCGTCCCTCCTGCGACTCCTGGCAGCCACTCCGCTGCTCCTCACACACAACCTTACTGCCTATCTCTATCTGCAGCTTTACACCTCCCAGTAGCTCCCTACTGTTCCCAGGGTTGGCTCCCGCTTCTGACGGTGCCCCCTCGGCTCGTACGCCCGCGTGGCCCCACACCTTTCCATTCACACCCCGACTGCCTTCTCCTTCCGGTTTACCCGCTTAAGGACCCCCTACCTTTCACCCACGTCACCTGGCTCCGCCTCCTCGTGACCTCACATCCGGAAGGTCGCTTTCGCCCGCATTACACCACCCTCCCCCATAGAAAAAACCCAGCCGACCTCGGCTGAACAACACCAAAGCGTAATGCGGTGAACCGACCTTCCCCCTTAAAGGACACTAAGCATGCAATATAACAACAAGAACAACACACAAGTAACATCGACGAACGTACGAAAGCATGCGATAAATACGACGGCAAGAACAAGAACAACATACAATCAACGAAACGTAAGCGATTTGGAACGAGTGCGGGTCGCCGGCCCGTCCCGGACGGTCGGCGGCCCACTTGTAGAACGGGGACGCGATGGAACACGAGAAATGACAGGGGGTAATTCCCCTGCTGCGATTGGAAGTCCACCGACATCTCGTGTCCCTGACGAATCAGTCTTGGTCGTATTCCGCGAATGCGCCTGCAGCGGGGTCGGAAGGGTCGCCGGGCTTGAAGGTACCGCAGCCCTGGCAGGCGCCCTCCGAACAGGCCCACTCCTCCCCCGCGGTGTCACGGTCGGCCTGTCTGGAACAGGTACGACAGGCGCTCCAGCAAGATCAATGGACGCAGGCGGGGAAGAGTCAGAGTCAGCAGCAACAGACCCCGGCAAGGCAACATTGGGAGATGACGCATCACGTAGGGGAGCAACATATGGTTTCAATCGCGACGTATGAACAAACCAACGGCGAGAACCAAACTGAACGCGCGCCGACTGTGGATTGGGAACCTCAATGAGGCGCACAGGACCATGCCAAGGTTTGTGCAATTTAGGAGAGGTCCCCGGCCGCACCTGCGGGCAATGGAGCCAGGCCAGGTCTCCCACCTTCCAGGGGCACTCCCCCTCAGACCGCCGAGCATACCGCTCGTTCCGGGCCTGGGCTTTGGCCGTAGCCACGCGGGCGTTTTCCCGCGCCTCCGTAACCCGGCGAACCGTGTCCTGAATGTATTCAGGGAGTGGTTTACGAGGTCCCTTCACCCCAGTACCCAATTGCACATCCACCGGAGGCACGTTTTCCCGACCATACATAAGGTAAAACGGCGAATACCCTGTAGCCGCATGGGGCGTCATCCTGTACGCCGAAAGCACTCCGGGGATGTGCAGATCCCAATCCGATTGCTGTTCACTCACAGTATGGCAAAGCATGGCAGACAATGTCCTGTTCAGCCGCTCAACCATACCATCCGTCTGCGGATGGTATGGAGATGTCCGTATCTTCTTAGTCCCAAGGCCTGCGCACACTTCAGCCAATAATTTAGAAGAGAAATTTCGGCCCTGGTCCGTGAGGAGTCTCTCCGGTGCCCCCTTGTCCATAATGTACCCAAACAAAAAGGCGTCGGTGATGGCCGCGGCCGACTGATCGGGCAACGGCCAGGCCATCGGCCAACGGGAGAGATACTCAACCCCTACCAGCAAATATTTATTTCCCCTCGCCGATGGTGGGAAGAGTCCCAATATGTCCAGTGCCACCAATTCATTGACTCGAGACACCTGAATCGACTGGAGAGGCGGCACGTAAGGATGTTTAGGCGGCTTACGCCGGGCGCATTCAGGGCACGCGCGCACGTGCCCTACGACATCTGTCGCCATGCCGTGCCAAAAATAATGACGTTGTAACGTCAACAAGGTCTTCTGCACCCCTAAATGCAATAGTGTGTCACAATGGAGAGTTCTAATCAACTCAAATCGCAAGGACGTTGGTACCACCACACGCCAGCTTTCCTGGAACCTTTCTTGCCACATAAGCAGACCATCTCGGAGAGCGGTTCGCGGCCCCACAGCCGAACTCGGACTCCCATTGTCCCTCATAGACCGCTTCCGCATGGACAACAACGACTCGTCCATCATCTGTTCCCGAATCCAGACAGACCGCGGCAGATTCAAAACCCCATCAGTCGGTCCCGGTTCCATCGGAGTATCCGACTTCCCGACGGCCAACGAAAGCGGCTGAGGGGGGTTCAGAATCGGCGAACACCTATGCGTCCCCGACGCACATTTACAAGGGGCGCGCCCTGGTAATCTGGAAAGTGCGTCAGCGTTCGCATGGCGCACTCCCTTCCGATGTTGAATTTGGAAGGAAAATTCCTGCAGCGTGTCCAACCAACGTGCCCACTGTCCCGATGGCTGGTCCATTTTAAGTGCATATTGCAAGGCCGCATGATCCGTACGCACAATAAAAGAACGACCGTAAAGGTACGGTCGAAATTGCCGTAGGAAAAAAACAACCGCCAAAAGTTCTCTACGAGTGACACAGTAGCGTGTTTCCGCAGGCGACAAGACTCGGCTACCATACGCCACGACGCGCTCTACGCCCCCTTTAGACTGTGATAATACCGCCCCAATACCTGTGTCACTCGCGTCCGTATCAAGAATGAAAGGGCGATCAAAATCGGGATAATCCAATGTCGGGGCCGTAGCCAATAGATCACGCAGACTCCGAAAGGCCGCCTCTTCCGGCTCTCCCCAAACAAATTTCCGTCCTTTACCCGTAAGGAGATGCAAGGGCCTCGCAATCGTCGCAAACCCCGGCACAAATCTTCGGTAATACGAGGCAAATCCCAAAAACCGCCGAACATCCCCCACAGAGGCCGGAGTCGGCCAGTCCCGGACACACGCCGTCTTTTCCGGATCCGTGGACACCCCCTCTGCACTCACAATGTGCCCCAAATAACGGACGGACCGTTGCAGTAGGTGGCATTTCTTTGGTTTGAATTTCAAATTGGCAGAGCGCATCCTCGTGAACACTGTCTCCAGCCGCGTTAAATGTTCCTCAAATGTGCGGCTGAACACAATAATATCGTCCAAATATATAAGACACGTCTCCCACTGCAACCCCGTCAAAACGAGCTCCATCAATCTTTGAAATGTAGCAGGGGCCGCATTCAATCCCATCGGGAGGCAGTTGAATTGAAATAACCCCTGCGGCGTACGGAATGCGGTTTTCTCCCGTGAGGACTCGTCAAGGGGAAGCTGCCAAAATCCCGAAGAGAGGTCCAGTGTGGAAAAGAACTTAGCCCCCGACAATGCGTCAAGGGAGTCGTCCATACGCGGCAGGGGGTACGCATCTGCCACCGATATCTTATTCAATTTCCGGAAATCGACACAAAATCGCAAGTTGCCATCCTTTTTCTTAACCAAGACCACAGGAGCGCCCCATGGGCTGTTAGATGGCGATATAATGTCCGCAGCCAACATGTCTTCCACCGCCCCCCGAACGTGTTCTCGCTCCGCTGGACTCATCCGATGCGAATTTAACCGAATAGGGGCAGCGTCGCCCGTCTCAATGTGATGGGAAAGCAACGATGTGCGTCCCAAATCCAAATCGTCGGAGCTGAACACATCCGAATACGTCAGCAACAATTTACGCAGCGCATCACGTTGCCCCACGGACAGGGAAGAATTTTCGTCACATAAGGTAGCGATCCAACGATTATCCGAACCCCTTGGCTCGGAAACACCAGCGACCACTCCCCGGCGATGCGGACAATCGTGCGTCGCAAACGCCGTAGTGGCATGTGCCACAACCGTACCGGCCGGAACACGGATGTTTTCCACCCCCGCATTAAGCACCTGTAAAATCGGTAATTGATCCGGCCGGACGATGGTCTGTGCCCCAACTAACGCCAATCCCGTTGTTATCGTGGCGGATGGTGACAACAAGACCCCTAATGCTCCTAGCCGATTGGGCAGGGGCTTCCGATACCGCAAGGGTATAAGCATCTGTGAACCAGGTGGGATGTCCACAGATGCGACGGACAGCGCCTGCACCTGTACGGCCGAAGCAGGTCGCCCCCAGGGCGACGGCAGAAACGAGATTCGACGGCCCCCTGGCAATTCAATACAATTCTCATTGATTTTAATCAAAATGGGCATCTTAGCCAAAAAATCCGTGCCTAGTAAGCAAGGAACCGCCAAAGATCTCGATATTAACACAACGCCCGAAGCCGACACATCCCCTATAGATATCTTAGCATCCACCTGGCCCACGATACCCATACTACCCCCGTTCGCAGCGACGCAAGACCCATAAACCGGACGCACAGCCCCCGGCGGAATGCCCAACAGATGGAAAATGACATCCGATATAATAGTCGCAGACGCCCCCGAGTCGACCAAAATGCGCACGTCCACACCTTGTATGGACCCCGGTACAGTGGACGAACCCGTAGCGGCCGCGACAACTCTCCGTGCCAATTTGCGCCACTGCGTAACTGAATGACAAGGCCCCGTCGATGGCCTCTCTTTAACAACAACAATAGGATCGCGCAACACAGGTGGTGGGTGAGGTGGAAAGCCTTGCCGAGTGTCTGGTGCGTGCCGACATGCCTGTTTCGGAGGTTCCTTGGTCGGCTTGTCCGGTGTTGTGGGCTCCTGCTGCGGCGGACCCGGGAAGCGGGCCCAGCAATCTTTGGCGTAATGGCCCCTACGGCCGCAGCGGAAGCAATCGGCCTCGTTGCGCCGAAGCGCAGGTCTTGCATCCCGGCGGCCCCGTCCCGATGGCGTAGCGCGCGGCCCCGGCCATGGAGAGGAGGCAGCCGTCAGCTCCTGTGGACCCCGCTCATCCGGCACATAGATCGCCCTTGTGGGGTCCCACCCCATCGCGCCTCCTTCCTTGACGGGCCCACCCGTCCATGCCGCCACTTGCTTCCAGCGACGGAGATTAAGCTGCGCATCCAGACACTTTGCTGCCGCCCGGGACGTGAGCTTCTCATGCCCACACACAGGCATGGGGATCCCCAGATCCCGAGACAGCTCCAGCATTTTTCCCAATATGAGAGGCTCGAGCAGATCCTGTGGCGTGTCAGGATATGCTGCCATGGCCAGCTCCAACACCGCACCCCTGAACGCCACGGGCGATTCTTCGGGTGCTCGTTGTCGTTGAGCGAATCGCCGATGCGCGTCGTCAGGTGGCTCATAGGCGTCGGCCATTTCCTCAAAAACTCCACATAAAGTCTTCTTCTTATCGGCCGTTATGGAACGGAAAAATCGAACAGATTCGTCGTCCAGTAGAGTCGGCAACACTTCCAAGGCCTCCGCATCGGTCCATCTTGCTGAACGAACCGCCGCCAAAAATCGGCAGGCGAAAGCGCTCCAATCGCCCCCGATAGAGAATTCCTTAACTGTAGTAAGGTGGCGACTCCGACTCCTCTTTACGCCGTCTTCCAATGATGGTTGTTCTGGAGGCAAATTCAAAATGGCGTCGGCCCGCGGCGTGGCCAAGATGGCGGTTTGGCGCCGCGGAGCGCGCAAGATGGCGTCTTCTTGCCGCGTGGCCAATGGCGGCGGCAGGGCAGGCAACGTGGCGGCCCGTGGAGCACCTTCTCGTTCCATCGTTGTCCTTGGCGTAACGAGGTGACATAGATGCGCCAGGACGTCCTTGAGTGTCTCCAGTTGTTCTGCCACCTGTTGCCATCCTTGGTCAGCGTCCGATGTTGTTGACGGACCCGCCATCGCGCCGACATCTTCCACGCCCGTCCCCGTGCTCGCCTCAGCAGGGCTCTCCTCCACCACCCCAGCAGAATCCGTGGTCGGAGGGAATTCGTCGTCGTCGGACGAAGAAGCCGATGCTGGCGCCGGGAGAATTTTCTTCCTTACTTGCTTAGACATGCCGTTTCACTTCTGACCCCAGTGTAATAAAAGACTTGACCACGATATCTGGCTCAGTGTCCTTTATTCGGTCCGTACTGCGTCCCCACACGGCTGTCTCTCTTATTCTCTCTGTGCTGGTTCCGATGTCACTCCAGTCCACATCAGCAGCCCCGCTGCTGTTCTTGTCGCTCTTGCAGCCCCACAGCAGCTCCGCGCTAAGCGCTGCGCCACCGCTCCACTGCAGGGTGGATATCAAGATAATCCCACCCACCCTGCGCCCATTTAGTCCGATAATTGCCGCGCTAATTGAGAGACGCGTGGGGTGGAGGTCGCGCCAGCCGGGCTCGCCGCGGGTTGGGCTGCAGGCCAAGGGGCTGGCGCAGAGTCGCCGCCGTCTCACCTTACACGGGCAGCGGCTCAGAGGCTCAACGGGGAATCATGCAGCTTATTAACGTTTACATTGCTGACCCATTTACTGCAGCAGCAGCAACAACAATAATATTATGATTCATGACGACCGCTTGTGTTGCGATCGAAACGTCGTGATTTGTTTATTTTTATTTTTTATTTTATTTCTAACTACGTGACTTTACCGAAAGAACCAAAGAGTAATAATAATAATGTTCGCTTCATTTGCGTAGCTTTGCTTAACTGGCTCGGCGAACTCAAAGCGTCACATTAACACGAGTCGACAAAGGCCCCCACCCCGTATCTCATTAACAGACGGTCCGGTGCAAGTGTAATAAAAGACTTGACCACGATATCTGGCTCAGTGTCCTTTATTCGGTCCGTACTGCGTCCCCACACGGCTGTCTCTCTTATTCTCTCTGTGCTGGTTCCGATGTCACTCCAGTCCACATCAGCAGCCCCGCTGCTGTTCTTGTCGCTCTTGCAGCCCCACAGCAGCTCCGCTGCTGTACTCTCACACAGCTCCCTTGGCTGTTCCTGCTGCAGCTCTCACGGCCTCGTGCTGTCTCGCCTTCTCGTCCCTCCTGCGACTCCTGGCAGCCACTCCGCTGCTCCTCACACACAACCTTACTGCCTATCTCTATCTGCAGCTTTACACCTCCCAGTAGCTCCCTACTGTTCCCAGGGTTGGCTCCCGCTTCTGACGGTGCCCCCTCGGCTCGTACGCCCGCGTGGCCCCACACCTTTCCATTCACACCCCGACTGCCTTCTCCTTCCGGTTTACCCGCTTAAGGACCCCCTACCTTTCACCCACGTCACCTGGCTCCGCCTCCTCGTGACGTCACATCCGGAAGGTCGCTTTCGCCCGCATTACACAAGTGCTACGAGCGAGCTGGCGTGAAGGCCGGCGCGGGGCATGAGCGAGTGGTGGGACAAACACCACGCCCGGCCGCCTGTGCCTCCCGACTAGCGACGTCTGGCATCGCGCCAAGCACTCATTTGAGGCTGAGTCGACCGAGGGGAGGCCCATGACCGGTTCAGAAAATAGTTTCCGGTGTGGGGCTATGAGCGGGAATCGCACTCTAGATCAATCTGATGACAGTCGTGTTATTATTATTATTATTTGAAGCGCACCCCCAGTGGCAGCTGTCCCTGTGCGGCACAAGGTGACACGGAACCCCTCGGGCTCGCGAGCGGGGGGCGTGAGCGTGGAGGGGGCGGTGGTAGCTGCGTGTGGGTGACCCCCAACCCCCCCCCCTCTGGACTGCGTGCGTGCGTGCGCCAGCTCACCACGTGACGCCGCCGCTCCCCTCTTCACCTGTGCTCCACCACGAAGCTCATCGTGGTGCCGTCGAACGACGGCGGCGCCACGATGCGAGGCCCTTGGGCCTGCGCGGCCGAGCAGAAGGAGACCGCTGCCGGCCCCTTGAGCAGCTCCAGGTCGCCCCCGGACCCCCCCGGGACTGCGAAGACGCCCTGGTTGCCCGGGCCGAGCACCTTTCCCGACGGCAGGAAGTAGGGCCGATCCACTGCTGGACTAGACTCCTCCTTGCCGCTCTGGAAGAAGCATTTTCCCTGCGAGCTCTGAGGTTCCTCAACGAGGCCGATCGATCCCTGGTGCTGAAAGTACTGCCGCTGCTGCTGATGATGATACTGCAACTGCTGATACTGCAACTGCTGCTGCAACTGCTGTTGGTACTCATAGCCGGCGGGCATGGCCTGGATGTGCGTGGACAGGACCCCGGGAAACATCACGAAGTGTGACCCCAAGGCGCCGGGCGTCGTCGCCGTGAACAGAAACTGCGCGGGCGGCATGGCCACGGAGTAGACGCCGCCCGCGGTGCCTCCCGCGGTGCCTCCGACTCCCGCTGCCTGCGGGCTCACGGACACTTCCACGTACTGCTGCGTCTCCACGTCCAGCAGCGTCCTGCGCTGCGGCTGCGCGGGCGGCGGCGGCGCGTCCACGAGGTAGCACTGGCCCGACTCGGGGTCGACGAGCAGACGGCGGCGCGACGCCGTGGGCGGCACGGGGCTCGCGGAGCCGGCGATGGCGCGCAGCAGCAGCGGCGGCGGGGGGAGCCGCCTCTCGTCACGCTCGGAGGCCGCCGAGAAGGCGAGCGCCGGGTGCACGGGTTGCAGGATCAGGGGGGATGGAGGACATTTTTGCTGAGCGGACGTCGTGTGGATTTTGGCGAAGTGGCCGCTGCTCGCGGTGGCGCTGCTCGAGCCGTGGATGTTCGAGATGCTCGCGGCGCTCGTTCTTCCGCTGCCGACCTCGGGACGCTTTCCTCTTTCGTCCAGATTCACCGCTCTGTGCGTGTGTCTGTGCTGCTGCTGTTGATGCTGCTGCTGCTGCGATTTGCCGTCCACTTGCGCCGCGTGCTGCTGGCTGCTGGCCTCCCTGTGAGTCCTGGGTGGCACCGTGGGAGGCAGATCGAGCAGAGCTTGCGGCTCCTTGCCTGAGACGCGGTCCCCACTCCCGTCTCGGGCGCTCGCCTTGACGGGGATGGTGAGGTAGTGACCCACTTCAGCAGCCGCCACGGCCGACCTCTCCCTCTCCTCCTCCTGCTGCTGCTGCTCCTCCTGCTGCTGCTTGGCGAACGCAGTGGCACCGGCTTCATCCGCACGTGCGGGACACGGGGGCCTCACGGACCGTATCACCATCCCCTGCTGCTGCTGCTCCTGCCGCTTGGAGAAGGCGGCCGCCACGGTCTGCGTCGTGCCAAAGATCTGCGGCAATTTGTGCGCGACCTTTTGAGCCGACCACGCGGAGGGGCCGAGCGCCACGTGGCGGGGCGATGGAGGCGGCGCGGAGGCAGCGGCGAGCGGCGCGCGCTGCTGCTGCTGTTGCTGCTGGTGCTGCTGGTGCTGCTGGTGCTGTTGGTGCTGCTGGTGCTGCTGCTGTTGCACGCGGACGACCCTCGCGGCCCCGTCCGCGTGCGCTTGTTTCTCCTTCTCGCCCTTTTCCATGCAGGCGATGAGCGACAGCACGTGGCTCTCGGGCACCGGCGCCTCGGCCCCGTGACGCCGCCGCCACTCGTGGTTCTCGTACACGTAGAGGTCCTCCATGGAGCGCACCGCCGCCTCCAGCTTCTCCACGGCGAGCTGGCTCGACGGCTTGGCGGGCCCGCCTCTGCCCGCCAGCTCGTCGGCCGCTCCCACCTTGAGGCCGAAGCGCTGCTGAGCGCCCTTCTCCTCCGCGCCTCCTCGCCCGCCGGGGCCCTCCAGAGGGGCGCCGCCCATCATCGTCACCGTCGTCACGGCTCCGAACCGCGCGTCCGCGGCGCGCTCCTTCGCGGCGTCCCCGTTGCTGTCGTCACCGCGCTCCTGCCGCGTGATGGACTTGTAGTTGATGACGAGCGGCGCCACAGCTTTGAGGCCGCGTGAAGACGACGAGGAGGTGGTGACGTTGGTGGCCGCGACATCGCACCCTCGCGAATGACCTCTGACCTCCGCGGCCACCGCCGTCGTCGCCCCCCCGGAGCTATGATCCGAGGTGGTGGACCTGGAGTCGGTGTGGTCCTCGCGCGACCCCACGGGGTAGGAGCTCTTGACCAGCTTGCGCACGTCACGCACGTGGTGGATGGGCGCCTGACCTTTCACCTTCTCCTCCAGCCTCGCCGGAGATGGCGCCACGTCCACGGGCTCGATTTTGAAAATCGCCGGGAGGGTGAAACTCGGCGTGGGCTTGGCGGTGGACGCCGCGCTGGAGGCGACGTGGGTCGTCGGGTGATGGTGGTGATGGTGGCGATGGCCATCGTCGATGCCACCGCCGGGTATGTTGGGCGTGAGGAGCTTGGCGATGCTGAACGGGTTCGCGCCGGTGTCCCCGCCGCGCTTGCGGATGCTGATCTTGATCTCGGGAGAGCGCGACACGAGGGCGCTCCTCGCCGCGTCGCCCACCTTGAGCAGCAGGTTGGCGTCCTGGCTCCGGAAGACGCCCGTAGCGGCGTCTTGCGCGAGGCCCTGCGTCTTGTGCTTCGTCTTCATCTCCCTCCCGTCTCCCTCCACCACCATCACCACGGCGGAGGAAGAGGAGTTCGGCGCGTGCGCAGGGGTCGAGACGGCGAGGTAGCACGAGCTGTCGGCGTCGGCACCATCGTCATCGTCCGGCTCGTGGCGGGCTCCTTCGGAGGTCGAGAGGCTGCTGCTGTAGCCGCGCTTCGCATGCTCCGTCTGCGGCAGCTTCATCATCTTCATCTTCAGCATCATCATCATCTTCTTCTTCTTATCGTCGTCGTCGTCCTGGACAATTCTGGCCCCTCCGTGCGGGAAGTCGAGCCGGATCGTCTGCCGTCTGGAGTCGCGTCGCGCCGCGCCGCACAGATCCGCGGCCGCCTCGTGCCGCCGCTGTCCCCACGACGTGAAGGCGCTGTTCTCGCTGTGCAGGAAAATCTTCTGCGACACCGACTTCTGCCGCTTGTCGAGGCCGTCGCCACCCCGCGCCACGTCGGGGTGGACGGACACGCGCGTCTGGACCTGCCCGCGTCTCTCCGCGCTCCCGGCGGCGGCGGCGGCGGCGGCCTCGTCTCGGCCCCGCGGGTCGCCGCACTCGCTCGTCACGCTCGTGTCCACCACCTCCCCGCGCTCCATCTTCAGCTCCTGCTCCAGCTGCATCTTCTTGGAGATGACGCTCTTGAGGATGCTCGACGCCTGCTTGGCGTGCCCGGACATTCCCTGGGCGGATAACTCGACTTGACCTTCAGTCTGCCGCCAGATGTGCTGCTGCTGCTGATGATGATACTGCTGCTGCTGATGATGATAATTATGTTTCTGCTGCTGCTCATGATGATGGTAGATCTGCTGATGTTGCTGCCGATGTGATAGTTGCTTCAAGTAGCAGGCCTCTCCGCTCTCCTCCACGTGCATGCCCGACATATATGAAGTCACTTTGCGCTCAGTGCCAAACGTGATTGCGTGCTGCTGCTGATGTTGTTGCTGCTGCTGCTGCTGCTGATGTTGTTGCTGCTGCTGTTGCTGTTGTTCGTGATGTTGTTGTTGCTGTTGTTCATGATGTTGTTGTTGCTGTTGTTCATGATGTTGTTGTTGCTGTTGCAGCTGCTGTTGATGTTGTTGCTGCTGCTGTTGTTGTTGCTGTTGTTCATGATGTTGTTGCTGTTGCTGCTGTTGCTGCTGTTGCAGCAGCTGCTGCTGCTGCTGGTGCTTGTGGTGGTGCTGCTGCAGCTGCTGCAGCAGCAGCGTCTCCAGCACCGCGTCCCTCTTGGGCGCGCTGCTCATTGCCGCTGCGCGCTGGGTGAGTGTCGCGCGCGATGCCGACACCCTCGTTATAGCCTCGCCGCCTGGCGTCATGGGAATATCGACTCTCGGCGCTGCTCCTGCCTCCTCCTCCTCCTCCTGCTGCTGCACCGCGACACTCAAAGCACCTTTAGCCGTGCCCTGACACCCCGCAGCCCCCACCCCTGCCCCCACCTCCCCCTGCTCCCCATTGGCGGTGGAACGTCGGACTTCGCGGCTTGTCCAACCCAGGTCCACGTACGTGGGCCAGCGGTTGAGTATCGACTCGTCGTCGTTGTTGTCTTTACGATCGTTGAGCTTACCGCCGTCTTTGCCGTGCTCGTTGCAGTTGCTGCGTTGGTTGTTGTCGTGGTTGTTGTTGTCGTGGTGGTTGTTGTGGTCGTGGTGGTTGTTGTGGTTGTTGTTGTCGTGGTGGTCGTTGTTGTCGTGGTTCCTGCTCGGCGCGGGCGTGCTGTCCTTGAGGGAGCCGCTGTCTTCGAGCGCCTCGTAGGGGAACGAGAGACTCCGGAAGGACCTGGCCGTCAGGTCTCGCACCTCGTCATCAGTGTCGTCCATCGCCCTCGTCGTGACGAGGTCGGTCGCGACTCGCGAGGGAGTTGCCGGGAGGCGGATTCAAAAGCGCGACGATGCGGATCTGGGCCCCGTTTGGAACAGTGGCTCAATCGCTGCTCATCATCCCGATCGCAGTGATCGCCTCCACCTCCTCCTCGTTTCGTTCCCCCCTCTGACGTCCTCTTTCACTCACTCATCTAACCCCCTTCCACCCCCTACTCCTCACTCGCTTCTCCGCCTCCTCTTCTGCCCTCTTGCTCGGCCGACTCCGCTGTCTCTCTCCTCCCACTCGTCCCCTCCTCTCTTCCACCTCCTCGTCCTCACACTCCTCGTCGGCTGCGACAGCGGCGGTGGAGCGGGGCCGCGTGGGGAACCGTAGAGGGCCGAAGCGACGCAGAGAGAGCCAAAGAGAGCCAAATAGAGACAGAGAGACAGAAAGAGCCAGAGCGAGAGAAAGCCAGAGAGAGAGAGTCAGGGAGAGAGACAGATAGTGAAAGAGAGCCAGAGACAGATAGTGACAGAGAGCGAGAGCCAGATAGAGAGAGTCAGATAGAGCCAGAGAGCCAGTCAGAGCCAGATCGATACAGACAGAGAGCCAGATAGAGCCAGGGAGAGACAGAGAGCCAGATAGAGCCAGAGAGAGCCAGGAAGAGACAGAGATACGTCCCCTGCGCAAATAACGCGGCCGTCAATCTCCCGGTGTCCGTCCTCCTCTCTCTGTGTGCCAACACCCAACCACGCCACTCCACCCTCTATACCGCCTCCACCCCCTCCACTCACCCCCCTCCACCCCCACTCACCCCCCTTCCTCCACCCCCTCTCTACCCCCCCCCTCCTCCACTCACCTCCTTCCTCCACCCCACTCACCCCCCTGCACCCGACTCCTCCACCTCCACTCTACCCCCTCCTCCACCCCACTCACCCCCCCTCCTCCACCCCACTCACCCCCTTCCTCCGCGCCGCGCGCCCCCCCTAAATGCTGTGCAGCCACCACCATCACCACCATCACCACCACCATCACCACCATCACCACCACCACCCCCTCCCAACGGCGCGAGCCCGCAGCTGATGTTTGCGCGGACCGGGGCAGCGCTGCGGGAACGCTCAGCCGGGAATGCGCAGTGGTGCGTGGGTGGGGGGGGGCAGTAGGGGGTGGGTGGGGGGGCAGTGGGTGGTGGGTGGGGGGGGGACAGTGGTGGGGGGTCATTGGCACAGAGCCCCCGTCGCCGTGCCTTTAAATAAATGCCCACGTGTGCGAGTGAAATATGGTGAACGGCTCGCTGGCTCAGGGGGTTCATCACGGCCGTGGGTAGGGACACTTGAACCGGCGCTGCTGAGATCCTGGATTCGAATCTGGGTGTCAGCCACTGTCTGGGTTCTCAGGTGCATTGAGTCGATGGTGTCCAATGCCTCGCATAGGAACCCATAGACTCACGCAGAGACCCATAGACTCACACAGAGACCCATAGACTCACACAGAGACCCATAAACTCACACAGAGACCCATATACTCACACAGAGACCCATAGACTCACACAGAGACCCATATACTCACACAAAGACCCATAGACTCACACAGAGACCCATATACTCACAGAGACACATGGGCTCACACAGAGACCCATAGTCTCACACAGAGACCCATAGACTCACACAAAGACCCATAGACTCACACAGAGATCCATAGACTCACACAGAGACCCATAGACTCACACAGAGACCCATAGACTCACACAGAGACCCATAAACTCACACAGAGACCCATATACTCACACAGAGACCCATAGACTCACACAGAGACCCATATACTCACACAAATACCCATAGACTCACACAGAGACCCATATACTCACAGAGACACATGGGCTCACACAGAGACCCATAGTCTCACACAGAGACCCATAGACTCACACAGAGACCCATAGACTCACACAGAGACCCATAGACTCACACAGAGACCCATAGACTCACACAGAGGCCCATATACTCACACAGAGACCCATAGACTCACACAGAGGCCCATATACTCACACAGAGACCCATAGACTCACACAGAGGCCCATAGACTCACACAGAGACCCATAGACTCACACAGAGACCCATAGACTCACACAGAGGCCCATAGACTCACAAAGCGCCGTGCGGATAAAACGCAGCGAGGTGACACAGTAGGGAGCACAGGTGGTGCATGTGCCAGTCATCTCAGTCAACCGTCCCGTGCCCTCTTTCCAGCGAACCTTCAAACACTTCACGTGACCTCAAAGTGCACCTAGTCTGGCACTCGCGCCGTGGTGACGTCACCGCCACTTAGTGGCGAATGGCGGTTGTATGTATGTGTGTGTGCGCACGTGTCTGTGCGTGTGTGTGCGTGTGTGCGTGTGACACAAGTGGTGATGAAATGTGACTCTGCCGCTATTTTCCAACACCGGGGTAAAACCCCGAGCCCACTTTAGAGACGCGGCAAGGCAGCTGCCTCTCGCCTCTCCCTCGCTCGCCCGCGTCTCGCCTCTCACCTCCGGCTCGCATCTACAGCTCACCTGTGCCTCGCCTGTCTCATCTGTGGCTCACCTGTATCTCACCTGTGGCTTTACCTGCAGCTCACCTCTCTGCTGTGCGCGGTGATGGAGCGCAGCGTGGTCATGGAATATAATTGTTGGTGCTGGGAATGAAATGTCCCCTCCCCCCTCACCCGTTCGCTATGTCTCCCCCCCACCTCTCTGTAGCCTGGGGGCTCCTTTGGTCAACGCGCCCTGTCGCAGTTGCACCGCCTGCGCCTTCGGTAGCGACGCGGCGACCACGCTCGGCTCTCCTGGCTGACAGCAGCAGCAGCAGCTGTTGCAACCCTCACAAGTTCAGCCACCGCTCGTGTCAACCCCACAGCCACGGGTAGCAGAGAGGCACGGGGAGGGGTGGGGGTGAGAGGGCGAGGGGAGGGAGGGGAGGGAAAGTGTCTCGCGTGTCTCTCGAGTATATTTGGGCGAGGCGTGACCGCACACATCCAGCGATACGAGATACCCGGAGAGCTACAGACACACGGCCATTCGGGGCATGGCCGAAGATACAGACGCATATACACGCAGAGATGCGCACACAAACACACCCCCAGGAACACAACAGCCGCCACTCGTCACAGAGTGACGCCACCGCAACTCCTGTGTCAGGCTAGGTGCACCTTGAGGCTATCAGATGCACACATCGTGCTAAATATAAACACGCGCGCACACACAGAGTGACACGGGAGTGCTTTCGGAAGAGCCAAGTTGATAATAAGCAGCGACGGAGCGGAGGGAACATTTTCAATCAGAGCCCGTCGCGTGCCATGAGACGTGTCCCCCTCCCCCCGCACGTGGGGCGCGACTCTGCGACCCAACACGCGGGACGATGTCTGGGGAGGCGCCTCTCCCCAGACCTCGTGCAGCGCGGGTCAGGGAGCGCAGCACGGGGTCAGGGAGCGCAGCGTGGGTCAGGGAGCGCAGCGTGGGTCAGGGAGCGCAGCGTGGGTCAGGGAGCGCAGCGTGGGTCAGGGAGCGCAGCGTGGGTCAGGGAGCGCAGCGTGGGTCAGGGAGCGCAGCGTGGGTCAGGGAGCGCAGCGTGGGTCAGGGAGCGTAGCACGGGGTCAGGGAGCGCACCGCGGGGTCAGGGAGGGCACCGCGGGGTCAGGGAGCGCAGCACGGGGTCAGGGAGCGCAGCGTGGGTCAGGGAGCGCACCGTGGGTCAGGGAGCGCAGCACGGGGTCAGGGAGCGCAGCACGGGGTCAGGGAGGGCACCGCGGGGTCAGGGAGGGCACCGCGGGGTCAGGGAGCGCACCGCGGGGTCAGGGAGGGCACCGCGGGGTCAGGGAGGGCACCGCGGGGTCAGGGAGCGCAGCACGGGGTCAGGGAGCGCAGCACGGGGTCAGGGAGGGCACCGCGGGGTCAGGGAGGGCACCGCGGGGTCAGGGAGCGCACCGCGGGGTCAGGGAGGGCACCGCGGGGTCAGGGAGGGCACCGCGGGGTCAGGGAGCGCACCGCGGGGTCAGGGAGGGCACCGCGGGGTCAGGGAGGGCAGCGCGGGGTCAGGGAGCGCACCGCGGGGTCAGGGAGGGCACCGCGGGGTCAGGGAGGGCACCGCGGGGTCAGGGAGGGCACCACGGGGTCAGGGAGGGCAGCGCGGGGTCAGGGAGGGCACCGCGGGGTCAGGGAGGGCAGCGCGGGGCTGGTGTCGTGCCGCTGTCTCAACGCGGATTCTCGAGCGCGGTGAAGCCGCTCGTCTCGTGGGGCGTTACTAAACTCGGCAAATGGCAGCTCTGAGAGTTGCAAAACAAAACTTTATTTTGAGTTTGACGCGACCGGATCCCGCCTCTACAGGCAGGGCACGTGGGGGGGCGGGGGGGGGGTGCGAAGCGGGCAACTGAGAGACCTCAGACGCCGTTCTGTGACGGTACCTTGTTCCTGAGAGCGTCCTCCCCAGGCAAAGTGGTGCACTGCTTTCTGCCGAGAGCCCCCCCCCCCTCCCCCCCCCCCGCAGCATCGACTTCTCTGAACGCGCGGCGACTGTGACCCCGGCAGCACAGACGGGATGCGTCTGTGTGCGTCTGTGTGCGTCTGTGTGCGTCTGTGTCTCTGTGCGTGCGTCTGTGTGTCTCTGTGCGTGCGTCTGTGTGCGTCTGTGTGTCTCTGTGTGTGTCTGTGTGCGTCTGTGTGCGTTTGTGTGTCTCTGTGTGTGCGTCTGTGTGCGTGTGTCTGCGTGCGTCTGTGTGTCTCTGTGTGTGTCTGTGTGCGTCTGTGTGCGTTTGTGTGTCTCTGTGCGTGCGTCTGTGTGTCTCTGTGTGCGTCTGTGTGTCTCTGTGTGCGTCTGTGTGTCTCTGTGTGTGCATCTGTGTGTCTATGTATGTGCGTCTGTGTGCGTGCGTCTGTGTGCGTCTGTGTGTCTCTGTGCGTGTGTCTGTGTGTCTTTGTGCGTGCGTCTGTGTGCGTCTGTGTGCGTGCGTCTGTGTGCATCTGTGTGTCTCTGTGCGTGCGTCTGTGTGTCTCTGTGCGTGCGTCTGTGTGCGTCTGTGTGCGTGCGTCTGTGTGCGTTTGTGTGTCTCTGTGCGTGCGTCTGTGTGTCTCTGTGCGTGCGTCTGTGTGCGTCTGTGTGTCTCTGTGCGTGCGTCTGTGTGCGTCTGTGTTTCTCTGTGCGTCTGCGTGCGTCTGTGTGTCTCTGTGCGTGCGTCTGTGTGCGTCTGTGTGTCTCTGTGTGTGCGTCTGTGTGTCTCTGTGCGTGCGTCTGTGTGCGTCTGTGTGTCTCTGTGTGTGCGTCTGTGTGTCTCTGTGCGTGCGTCTGTGCGTGCGTATGTGTGCGTCTGTGTCTCTGTGTGTGCGTCTGTGTGTGTCTGCTGTTGCGAGCGGTGGCGTAGCGGTTAGCGCGACGCTGTGCTACGAACCCGGCGTCCCGAGTTCGATTCCCGCTCACGGCCAACACCCAGTGACGATTATCTGAACCGGTCATGCGCCTCCCCTAGGTCGACTCAGCCTTAAATGAGTATCTGGTGCGTGTGTAAACACATCGCCACTGGCGAGACAAAGGCGGTCGGGCGTGGTGCTGGTCACCCACCCCCTCGTGTGCCGTGCCGGCCTTCATAGGTGCTCGCTAACAGCACTTGCCCCTACAGTCTGTAAAGGCTATACGGGGGATCTTTGTCTGCGGGTGTGTTTTCCAAACTTAACGTTGGGCCTTTGGGGGCGGGGAATTTCACAACGTTGCTGGAGACAGATAAATGGATGTTGCTGAAGAGGGGAGGGGGTGGAGGACGAGTGAAGGGGCGGGGGGTCGGGGGGGGTGCAAGAGGGACCCCTCCCTGTGGTTTCGTATTATTTACCCGGGCTCCATATCGGCGGAACATCGTAAAACAAGATTCGCTGAGCGAACAAAATTTAAAATAACATCTCAGCGGGGGCGGTGGGTATGGGGAGGGGGGCCGAGGAGGTTGGGACTTTGGGGGGGGGGGAGCGGCTCGGGACGAGGTCCCAGAGTTGACACGGAACCTGGGTCTGGTCGACCCATTTTGGGCCGGCTGGTGTGAACGAGTCCAGCTTGCCGGTGTCCATGTCGCGTTGCGTGGAGGGTGTGAGTCACGGGATGAGTGAGCGGAGAAATCGCCTGCTTCCCACATCTTGTAGCTCCACTTTAGCCGTACAATTAGTATTGTTGTTGTTGGTGTACGCATCACCATCATCCACGCGGCCTTGCTGTGAGTGATGTTGATTTATCCCAGCAGCCAGTGACTGCTGGTGTGGGGCCCGACGTCCACTCCCTCAACTCCCCCCTCCTCCTCGTCGGCCGCCTCTCGCCGGGCCCCCGCCGGTCGGGTGATCGCCCCCCCCCCCCCGCGCCAGCGCCCTCTCTGAGGGACATCGCTACTCGGCTGGCTCGCCACCGCCCGGGGTTATCCCGCACTCGCCCCCACGGACATCACCACCACGAGAACGCGGTGGCGTGCACGCACGCGCCCCTGCAGGCGCTTAGGGCTAAGCCCTAATCTGCAGCACACAAGGCTCATGCTAAAGAGTTGTATGGATTTGCGCGCACGCCTCGCCGTTAACGCGATTGTCGCTGTGTCTACACGCTTGTGTCTACACACTGTGTTAACGCGGGTTTATCGCACCCCGCCCTAGTTACTCACGCGGCACACTGCAGGCGCTCGTGTTTCACACACGCGCGCGTAAACACGCGCCAGCGTCGGCGGCCGTGTATGTTTTACTACACGCGCGCCTCACACACGCGCTCAAATTACCAGCACCGCGCCGAGGTTACCCCCACACACACATAAATCACACTGCACCGATCCTCTGAACTAAAGTTTATTACCGGCGCAAATTCCCTCTACCTGGAGGGGGAATACTTTGCGAGAAGAGCTTAGCCTCACTCTGCCGACAAACCCAGTCACTGAAGCGTCCTACCACGTACCTCGAAGCTGGACTCACGGCGTCGCACGGACGCTGTGAGAGTCGGAGGGAGAAGGACGAGCGAAAACCTCACCTATCACTTCCTTGTAGCAGCACTCGCTGGCATCACACGGATGCTGCGAGTGGCTCGAGGAGGCAGGAGGCAGGGAGTGGGCCTTGACGGCCCGGAGGTCCAATCGTCCCGGGTTACTCCTTTCATATTCTTAACTTCAAAGGCCCGGGGTGCCATTGTGCCACGCAGTCAATCATGCGCTTACCCGCGCCGCAGTCCCTCTCCCTGTGTCTTGCGCCCTTCTTGCTCAGGGTTCCGTCCTCCGTTCTCCCCGCCCCCCCCCCCCCCGAGTTGTACCTCATTGCGGTTGGCCCAGGAAACCTTTTCTTTCTGCGCCCATCCAATTTGAAGCCAATTTAGGGGCACCGCAATGTGACCTGTCCTGTGAGGGTCGGCCAATCTCCTGGCACCGGGAAACCGTGGGACTCTCCCTCTAGGAGCCCTTCGGATTAAAACCCGATGTGCCAGGCAACCCCCCGCCAGGACACCACGTGGGTGCGCCGCGTGCGGGTTGTGTGTTTAGTGCGGGGGCCGGGAGGGGATCGCGGCTTTTGCGGAGTTGCTCCGTGGTCGTGTCACCACACTTGCTTCAAACGCACAAGGCGGCCCAGAGTTTCCTTCTGCGTGAACTTAACGCTGACAAAGCAAACAAACAAAATGCGCACCACCAAAAATAAAGGGCCGTGTGGCTCGTGCGTGGGCCGTGTCATCACAGCCGTGGCATTGTTGCACGGGGAGGGACAGAAGAGGCGACCCCGAAGCAACGTCGCCGATCCGACTCCAGCTGAAGGCGTCCGTGCCACGACTGGTTCTGTCTCAAACGACGGTATAAACAGAAACTTCAGCGCTGCGAAGTCTGAGTTTGGTGCTCGGTAGGTACACGCCCGAGAGAAAAGCAGCCACAATGATCAACGCTTAAACCAAGATTTTGAGATAACAAGAAAACCAGCGCTTAAAGCACCCACCTCGGGATCCCGGCCCTGCCCGGCCGAAGCGACCCCTCCTGGGCAGAGGCACTATCAGAGTACCATTGTCTCATCGCGGCCTACGGACCTTGATGCCTCCCTGCGGCGCCTATCACCTACCGCGCTAACCCAGTGGTTCTTAAACCTTTTCTGCAGCCTTGCTGTAAAGGTTCTCAATCAAGGGTTTATACTTACGTACCCGTGATTAATTTGTTTTTAGATGATTTACCTTGTAAAAAAAATAATCTGCCCATGTCTCGCACCCCCCCCCCTCCCAGAGAGGGCATCTCGCACCCCCTAGGGGTGAAGACGAAGAAGAACCACTGCGCTAAAGTGAAGAGACTCCTTGAGAATAAACTCGCGTTGGGACTCGAAATAGGCGTTCGTGAATCCACGCACGCCGCGTGTCTTCGCCCTCGCTCTGCTATCGCCCCGCGCGTGTGCGGGCGGTCTCGTCTGCACCCACCACCCCAACTCAAGATGACAGCCCAGCGGAGGGGCTGCGACACCGCGCGTGCGCGCCGCGAGAGCGCCGAGACGACCCGAACAAAGGGAATCGTTCGTTCGTTCATCACCGGCGATGTTCGATCCGCTGCTCGACGAAGACCTCCCCAAAGCCGCCAGCGATATTACAGAATGCGCGCAGCACGCGCACACAAACTGGTTCCGTCGCTCCATCTCCTCTAAGAAGGGGCCCCTCGCGGGCGCGTCCCTTCGAGCAGGGGACGCGTCCCGCCCCAAAGCCCCCCCACCCACTCCCTCCTAACCGCGTGCGGACGATGCCCCGTGAACGTGCGTGCGCGTCCTCCACGCGCTCCTATCTGCGTCTCGGTGCGATTCTCTGGGGCGCGTCTCCCTGACGCAGCGCTGCGCACGCTCTTCATCAGGTTTCGTTCCGTGTGTGTCGCGAACGACCGCGGTGTCGTCTCTCTGATCCACGCGCCACGCAAGCAGCCGCAGCAGTAGCAGGATCAGGAGCAGTTGTAGCAGCAGGAACAGCAACAGCAGGAACAGCAGCAGGAGAAGCAGCAGCAGGAACAGTTGCAGCATCAGCAGCAACAGCAGCAGGAGAAACAGCAGCAGCAGCAGGAGCAGTTGCAGCAGCAGGAGCAGCAGAAGGAGCATCAGCAGCAGGGGCAGTTTCAGTAGTAGCAGCAGCAGGAGCAGCAGCAGCAGGAGCATCAGCAGCTAGAGCAGCAGCAGCAGGAGCATCAGCATCAGCAGGAGCATCAGCAGCTAGAGCAGCAGCAGCAGGAGCATCAGCATCAGCAGGAGCATCAGCAGCTAGAGCAGCAGCAGCAGGAGCATCAGCATCAGCAGGAGCATCAGCAGCTGGAGCAGCAGCAGCAGGAGCATCAGCAGCTGGAGCAGCAGCAGCAGGAGCATCAGCATCAGCAGGAGCATCATCAGCAGCAGGAGCATCAGCAGCAGCAACAGCAGCAGGAGCATCAGCAGCAGCAGGAGCATCATCAGCAGCAGGAGCATCAGCAGCAGCAACAGCAGCAGGAGCATCAGCAGCAGGAGCATCAGCAGCAGGAGCATCAGCAGCAGCAGGAGCATCATCAGCAGCAGCAGGAGCATCATCAGCAGCAGCCCCGGTGGATCCGTCGCTCGTCTGTGCGCTCCTCTCTCCGCGATCGCGGCCTCAGCTGCGCCACGGCGCTCCGCCTGCTCCGTTTTATTTCGGTACCGTCTTGGTTACCCCCCTCCTCCTCCTCTCCCTCTGGTAAAGTGGCCGCACTAATTATAACGTGGCCAGCAAAACAGCCTCGCACGTGACAGACGCTGTCTAATGTGAAGCCCCGTGCATCCACAACAACTCGTCTGTCTTACACGTCTCCGTCTTGTCTGCGTGTCTCAGTGCGTGTGTGTGTGTGGGGGGTATTTGACACCGTTGCTGAGCACAGGAAGCTCATCGGCACTGTTAACAAAGTTGTTTTGGGTTTGATCGCGTTAATATTTATCTCTGTTATGGATATTGGTCGCGAAAGCCTCCGTATTAAAGTAGCAGCAGATACAGTTGTAAACACGTGGTCATTATGCTTGGTTCTTTCGGTAAAGTCACGTAGAAGGGAAATCATAAAATAATAAAAATAATAAACAATAAAATTCTCACAAAGTTTCGACTGCAACACAAGCAATCATCATCAGGTGTGAAATCCACAGCAAGAAAATTTCAAATTTTCAAATTTTCTTGCTGTGTTGCAGTCGAAACGTCGTGATAATTTAATAGTTTTGTTTTTATTATTTTATTATTTCCCTTTTACGCGATTTGGGACGATTTTTGACCCCCCCCCCCCTAAAAAAAAACATGCTTCAAATCGCTTTAAACTATTGTCATTGTAGTGCGTATTTAATGTGACGCTGTACTCTGATGTTGTAGGAGAAGACATTTATAAAAAAAAAAAGTCTATTTAATTAAGTAGAACGTGTTGTCTATATTTATTTAAAGCTGCGCATTTTGATGTGACGTCACATTTCTCCCCCCCCCCCCTCGTCACACATTGTCACAAATGTCTGACCCCACCCCCCTCCCAGGTGCGTGACGTAATTTATGGACGGCCCCTCAGTGTCTTTGTTGAGATAGGGTCCTCAACATTGGTGGAGGAGCCAATGTGTACACGCCCACTGGCCCCTTGAGCGTGGTGCTAGCGAGAGAAGAGTGACGGGGAGGCGACTGTTGTCGAAGTTTCTATCCGAGAGTCGCTTTGCCGGGCCCCGTGACCAGCAGCGACACTCGGCAGGAAGCGCAGCTCCCACAACACCCCGCAATGGATAATCCGCGCCTTATCAGAAAAACAATTCGACGTTTCTATGGCCGAGTCCGGTTATAAATAAATGCAACAATCACTGCGACATCCTCCATCAAACGGTGCTTTACATTTGCCCACCAAAATTAAGGTGGTGGCGATAACTGTGGTGGCGGTGGTGATTGATGATGATGGTGGTGGTGGTGGCTATGTTGAATATATTGGTGGTGGTGATGATGGTTATGGTGGTAGTGACTATGGTAATGGGTGATTGATGATGATGGTGGTGGCTATGTTGAATATGTTGGTGGTGATGATGATGGTGGTGATAGTGACTATGGTAATGGGTGGTGGTGATTGATGATGATGGTGGTGATGATGATGATGAAGATGGTGGTGACGATGGTAATAGGTGGTGATTGATGATGATGATGGTGGTGGTGGTGGTGGTGACTATGATAATGGGTGGTGATTGATGATGATGATGGTGGTGGTGACTATGGTAATAGGTGGTGATTGATGATGATGGTGGTGGTGACTATGGTAATGGGTGGTGATGATGATGGTGACGATGGTAATAGGTGGTGATTGATGATGATGGTGGTGGTGACTATGGTAATGGGTGGTGGTCACGGTTTGTTAATTTCATCGAGACGCAGCGAGAGGATGAGGATGACAACGATGAAACTGCAACAGCCACCGATGATGGCAACTACGGTCCTGGGGCGAATGACGTATCGTCCCAAAGAGACGGCGATCCCGCAAAAACCAAATTAATTCCCCAAATCAGACCACCGTCTTCCGTATGCGAACAACCGCCTGTGTCACTCCACTGCTGTACGTGTATTATGAAACAATCGATAACTATCGATTCGTCGATGCATCGTTAGGTCCCCATAGTTTGGGAGAGTTCAAACACCAGTTGTTGGTCGACTTATCCCGTCATCCCTTCGGTGCCAATACATTGAGCCACACTAGATTGAATATCAACGGTGATAACAACCGTACGTGGCGACTACCGCAGGCCATAGGAATGTGGAACTTCCATCGCTGTCTCAAGCGACCAAATGATCGCATCACCCGGCATAAACCCAGGCTCGCCTGATCTCGGAAGCTAAGCAGGAGTTGAGCCTGCAGAGTGCTCGGATGGGCGACCACCATAGCAGGTGCTATAGGCTGCTTCTGCGGGGCAACGTTGTCAGCAGAGGGCGGTGCTGCAAACTACACCGTTGTCCTGAACTGTGCTCCAACGTCTATGACCCCCCACCCCTCCCTCTTTAACCCGCACTGACAAGCATGAAGTATGGTCAAACAACCCCCACAACTCGAATGGGGCGAACCCTCATCCAGCAGTGGATTGGCGAGAGGTCTGCAGTGTTGCAAGTTGTCAAGTTCCGTCGCCGTCAGGGACGTCGCTGCGACCACGCGACACGAGGCGCAGGGCCGGCGGTCGAACAACAACAACAAACGAGCCCCACGATGTGAGAAGTCAACAGAGCACGCGACCAGTGCGGGAGACCCCCCCCCGCCACCGCCGTCGCCGCGTTTCGCAAGAGCGTGGAGGCGAAGTCGTTTCGCAACTGCACGAGAATCCCACCACCACCACCACCGCCGCCGCCTCGTCCCCAGAGAGGAGCAGCTCCGTGCGCTCCGTGAGTGCGCGCACTGCGCCACGGCGCGTTCACGACGACGTCTGCGGCACGCGCGTCAACGCCGCACCTCCAGCGTCTCGTCGCCTACATTCCTGCGCTGGGAGTCTCGAGGGGAATCGTCGCCACCTCCTGGCGGAGCGGCGGGCCGCCTCGGGCGATAGTTGGCAGCGCGAGACTCTGGGCTGCTTGCCGGCTTTGGTTGTGGCTTTCCTGCCCCCCCCCCCCCCCACGATGAGTTCGATGCACGAGCATCATCATCATCCTCCCGCTCCTCCCGCCCGTCGCCTCTCTGGCGTTCCGATGCGCGCGAGTTCGATTCCCGCTCACGGCCAATACCCGGTGACGATTATCTGAACCAGTCCTGGGCCTCCGTCTCTAGGTCGACTCAGCCACAAATGGGTACCTGGTGCGGTGTGTAAACATCGTCACTGGGGAGACAAAGGCGGTCGGGCGTGGTGCTGGCCACCCACCCTTTTGTGTGCCGTGCCGGCCTTCATAGGCGCTCGCTAACATCACTTGCCCCGACAGTCTGTCAATGCTATACTGGGGGGGGGGGGATCTTGTCTTGTGCATGAACCCGTGCGTGTCTCCGTGTCTCGGCGTCCCAGAGGCCTCCGTCTCTCGCCCTCTCCCACAGACACCGCCATGCAGGTCGCCACCGCGCTCTGCGCTGCGCTGCTGTGGGCATCGCGGATGGAGGCGGGTGAGTGACCTCTCGGCCCGACTCGCCACGCCGACTCCGTCACCACTCTCGCCCATCAGGCACCGTCCCTTCTCGCGTGGTGGGCGTGAGCCCTGGTGCACGCGACGACGATGATGATGACAGTGATACAATGAACATTCGATTATGATGGTTTCGATGATGATGTTAATGATGTTTTGGTATGAAAGTATGTCAACTGGAAAATCCATTGGGAAATAAACATCTCGCTTTCGAGGGTACCAATTGATGATCATAACGATGATGGTGATGATGGTGATGAACATAACGATCGTGACAATGTTGGTGATCATCATTAGTACCAAAATATATTAATAGGGGTTTTCCCCTTTTTCTGGCAACAAAACTGAAACCTTTTTACAAGGATTCATATCAGCATTAACCACAATACTTGTGGTCAAAATGCAACAAAAAAACACTCTGATAATAAATGCATTGTCCTTGCAACTGATTGGTCCACACCAGAGACGGCTTTCTTTTGAGCCTCTGAGCCTCGTCTCAATTGGTGCTCGACCAGAGGACGTCAAAAGGCGCACAGCTCAAAGACAATGCTCTATCAAAGTAATGAAGGCTCGGGGTTATGATACATTATTAATTATAAATGTTGGTGATCGTAACAATGACAATGATGACGATGCCCCCTCCCCCCCGCACGTGTCGCGCGCGCACAGCCATCCACGCCGGGGTGCGCGTGCGCGTGCGTCCGGGCTGGGCGGTGCGCGCGCGCGCGGGGGACCGCCTGAGCCTGTGGTGCGAGGTGACCCTACTCGGGGGGCTCCCCGGGGGACCCCTCTCGCCCGTCGCACACGACCCCGACCTCCCGGCCGCCGTCACCGTGCGCTGGCTGCGTGTGCCGAGTTCCGAGGGAGGGGCTCGCGACCCCGCGCCGCTCGCGCTCGTGCTGGAGACGCGAGGGACGCAGGCGAGCGGCGCATCGCGTCGGCGTTCCGCGTTCCACGATATTCGCGGCGAGCAGAGGCGGCGTTAGCCCCGCGGTGTAAAGCGCGCGCGCTGCGCTCCTGACGAGGGACGCGCTCCTCTACGCCGCAGTGTCTCACTCAGTAGCGCTCACCACACGTTCAATCTCATCAACACACTGGAATGGGCTCGTCTGTGATTTCTGGCGCCTTTGAATCATCATCATCATCATCTCTCGCTATCCGTGCGGCGCGTCACCAACACCGAGTCGTTGTGGGTTGCAGGCGCCGCGAGCCGGGCCGGGCTACGGCGCCCGCGTGCGGAGCGGGGAGCTCTGCGTGGAGGCGATGTGCGGCCGCCGTCTGGGACAGAAGCTCACCCTGGGCCCACTCCGCGGGGACGACGCCGGCGGCTACGCGTGCGAGGCCGCCTGGGACCTCCCGCGCTCCGCGGGGGCCACGGGCTCGGGCCGGGGGCCGCGCGCTGTGGCGCGTGCCTACGCCTACGTCCACGTCGACGGCAGCGGTGAGCGCGGCGGGGTTCGTTCGGCACGCGTTGAACACCCCGGGATTCGGGACAAGCTCGTCACGTGGCCCGCCGCCTCCTCTCGGTGTCTCCGTGTCCGAGTGCAGGAGCCGCTGTCGCGTTCTCGGTCCGCGTGTGGCCACCCGAAGCGTCCTCCGTGGCCGAGGGGCACCGCGCGGAGCTGTGGTGTCTCGTGTCCGGTCTCCCTGCGTTCCGCTCGGCCACGGGTCCCGGCGCCGACTCGGAGTCGAACTCGGCCGTGGCCGTCCGCTGGTTCCACGCCCCGGCGGGTGCGAATCGCCTCCCGGTGCACGGATCGTCACGAGGCGGCGCTCTGACGCTGGCTCAGAGGTCGGGGGGGGGGGGGGGCCGCACGGCTGAGACGCCGGGTTCCAATCCGGGAATCAGCCGCTGCCCGTGATGAAACAGGCTCCGCGGTGTCGTGAGTTGATGGTCTCCATCACCAATGCCTCGCGCGATGGAGAAGCGGCTAATCCGAAGAACCAGTGGTAGCGCACGTGTCGCTTGTTCCTGCTTGTTTTTGTCGGCTCGCAATCTGGCAGGCCGCTGCAGTGTATTCACCATGAAACACAGTGGGTGTTGAAGATCCCATCGTGAGATTGGGGATAAGTAGGCCACGGTGTGTTGGCTTCATGGTCCGCATCTTAATGATATCCACTAATTACTCAACTGGGATTACGCATTGTAACATCGTCCCCTGCCGTGACACTTCGCGCCGTTACTCGTCATCGCCTCGCCCGATTGTCGCATGCGTACCACGTGGGCAAATGTATTATTATCATTGACACCACCAATAGGATTTATACCACCACCACCACCATCATCACCACCATCACCATCATCTTAGACCGTGACCAGCACACCTCCTTAACCCATAACTACCCCCCCACACACTCCCTTCCCCAACCCCCGCAGGAGTCGCGGCCACAGAGAAGGGCTCCGTGCTTCTGAGTCGCACGACGAGTGGCGACGTCTGGGCGCACGAGCGGCACAAGTGAGGCCCACGGCCCACGGCCCGGACACAATCACCGAGTTCACAGCCAACGCCCCGCGGGGCCAAACGCCAATACCCCGCCCGCTCGCCACTCAGCGACGGCGAGGTCACCACGGCGCCTGTGCCAGGCTAGGTGCACCACGGTGGAGCCACCAAAATGAGTCCGTGCCGAGAGACCAGGGATCGTCATCCAGGGCCCTCACGCCACACGAGGCCGACCACCTCGAAAGGTTCCGCAATCGATATCGATCCTTCAAGCAATCGATATCGATCCGTCAACTGCACGCACCCCAGCCGCACTGCTCGGGCACTGTGCCCTGTTTGTTTGACCAGTCAACACCGCGCTGATAGATATTTCTCAGTTTCTAACTTCATCACGCCCGGTCACGCTCGTTTCGAATTTCAAGTCGCTCCGAAGCAAACCGTGACCGCAACTGTTCTCGTGCGAGTAAAGGTTCACACATCGCCCCTCCTCGTCCAGCTACACTGCCTCTCTGTGTACCATCGTGACCCCTTGACATTTCTCATATCCAGTTTGTAAATCTCGCCACCGCCTGCCTCCTCCTCACCGCCTCTTCTCTCGTCTCACGGCACGCTCCTGCTCCGCTCTCCGCGTTCTAAATCGTTGCTGTTTCTTTCTGTTCGTCCTCCTCCTTGCCCACAGTCCTCAGTATCGCTCGTTCTCACCCCTAAGCCCCTTCTTCACTCGAATAAACTGCCCTTGCACGTCAATCACTCTCTCTCTTCTCCTAAACCCCTCTCATTCTCTCTTGCCCACCCTGTCTTCCCCACTCGCATGAACGCCGCCTTCGCTGTCCCCAACTCCCCATGGTCACCCGCCATCAATCCAACCCCGGCTCATTCCCAGCTTCGTTTATTCCACGCATCGCCACCACCACCACCGCCGCCGCCCCCACCACCACCCCCACCACCACCACCCCCACCACCACCACCCCCTCCACCACCACCACCACCACCCCCACCCCCACCCGCACCACCACCCGCACCACTACCACCTCCACCACCACCACCCGCACCACCACCCCCACCACCACCCCCACCACCACCCCCACCCGCACCACCACCACCACCCCCACCCCCACCACCACCACCACCCCCACCACCACCACCACCCCCACCACCATCACCCCCACCATCACCACCACCAACCCCACCACCACCCCCACCACCACCCGCACCACCACCACCCCCACTCGCACCACCACCACCCGCACCACCACCACCTCCACCACCCGCACCACCACCACCCCCACCACACCCCCCCCCCACCACCACCACCACCCCCACCACCACCTCCCCACCACCACCCCCTGTGTCGAGCCCCGCGTCTGCGCGCCCCTCCGCGCAGGAGCCGCTTCGCGAGCGGCGCCGTCTGCATGGAGGCCGCGTGCCTCTCCTCGGCGTTCCGTCTCGAGCTCAACGACTTCTCGGCGCGCGACGGCGGCCGCTACTCGTGCGAGGTCCTGGACCGCTCTGGCGAGGAGACCGCCAAGGCCGGCGCCGAGACGATACTGCTGCTGCTGCTGCTGCTGGGCGAGGGACACGGTCGGTTTCTTGCCGTCACCCGCCAGGAATGGAGTTTAAAATTTGACTTTAAAACTTTCGTGACCGCAGGAATTCATATTGTTGGGTTCTTTCGGCAAAGTCACGTAGATAGAAACATTAAAGTAAATAATATAAAATTACGACGTTTCGATCACGACGATCGCTTATGTTATGATCGAAACGTCGTAGTTTTTATTTTGTTTACTTTAATTTTTCTATTTACTTGACTTTACCGAAAGAACCAAAGAATAAGAATGGAGTTTATTTTAAGATGTAATTTGTAATGATGCATTCCCCACCCACCCCCCGCCACCGCCACATTCTGTCTTTCTGGATTAACGTTTGATGCCGTTTCAAGCGACACGTCGCGTATCTCAAATCGCTACGTTTGGGGGCCGTGGGAATCGCTCGACTTGTCAGCACAATAATGACCGCATTAATCGCTTGCACGTGCGACACTTTCATTTGTGGGGCTATGTCGGGTGGTGAAGGGTTTCACGACGTAAAATTCGGGCCAGATGATTACGTGACCGAGCCACAAATTAACTAAGAATCGTGACATTGGCCGCGAAAGACACGCATCGACTCAACGTGATCCTGGACGCGCTACCGGCGTCACGCCACGAGGACGGCATTCGGGGTGGAGAAGGACCCGCGGAGGTGGATATCACAGAACGACCGCCGAGGTCCCTTCAACCGGGCAGCGCTTTCCCGTCCCACAGAGCAGCCGCGCGAGCGGCGTCCCTCGAGGGAGCCGTGGCGGCGTGCAGGCGGCGGCGGTGAAGAGGCCGTTTGATAAGCACCCAGAGCCCGGCAATCGGCAACGACAACAAATCCCACGTTCTGCTTCTGATGTGTATCGATCGCCCCCCCCCTCCTACCGCCCACCTCGGATCCCCGGCAATGCCGGTACGTCGGCGGCGTCCCACCAGCAAAGCGCGAGGGCCACGGGATCGGGCAGGAGTCGGATGGCGACCTCGTAGAGGCCTCGTCTCGGAGCGCGGCCCCTGTGTTTGTGGTCCCCACGCAGGCGGAGCCGCCACGGCCACGCCGCCGCCGCCGGGGTGGCGTCACGAAGAGGAGTTCTCGGGGGACGGGGAGGAGGGCGGCGAGGGGGCAGAGATCCCCGCGGGCCTCCTCGGGACGACGACTCCGCCTGGAGCGCTCTTCCCCGCCGAGCACGCATTCACGGAGGAAGGCGAGCAACCCCCCCTACCCCCGACACGAGCGGCCGCGTGACCTCGATAGCGGCGCCCCCCCCCCCCCCCCCCCCCGGTTGTACTCGCAGAACGACCACCACGGACGTCGCGGGTCGAGTCAAAATACCAACGCAGCACGGAACGCGCCACGAGCGGTGACGCGTTCGTCGCTCGTCTCGAGGGGCTCGCGGTTCGAGTCTGCCAGGCCGCGTCCCTGCCCGTTGCCGCGGGCGCACTTCCGTGCGGTGCGAAAGAAGTTCAGCGCGCGCACGCACGTGCAGAGCAGCACGGGCATCATGGGAATAGAGTCGCCAATTGCGTGGCCACGTCAGGGCTCAAATGTGCCACATTTGTAAAACGACCCCGCGAGTTACTCCACTGGGATGACTCGCAGCAACACTGCCCCCCCCCCCCGCTGCAGACCGCGTGGCAACGTCAGCGCCTTCCCTCCTCCTCCCCCCTTGGCCACGGCTCAGGTGCCGAGGGACGCCCCTCGGATTGCTGGCGGTGGTTAAAGCGCGCGCGCGAGTGCGTGCGGGCTGCCGCGGCTCGCCGCGTCTCGGCGCGGTGCAGAGGTCGTAGCCGCAAGACGCAGAGGACGTGCCGAGTTGCGAACGGGCCGAATTTTTTAAATGAAGTTGAAATAAGAGCGACGGAGGTTAAACAGCTCCATCATCTCACTCGCCCCCCCCCTTCCCTCTCACCCCCCGCAGTCTACTTCGGGCCGCTGAGCGCGCGCGTGACCCCACGACCCCTGGTCCACGCGCGCCAGGGCTACCCACTTTCCCTGGTGTGCGAGGCGGCGGGGGGCGCCGCCACCCCGGGCTCGCTGCCCCCCCCGCACAGCCAAATCGTCGCGCTGTGGACGCACGCGCCCCTGGGCCACACGGGGCCTCCACGCGCACTCCTCGTGGAGTGGCTGGGAGGGGGAGGAGGAGGAGGGGGAGGAGGGGGAGGAGGAGGGGGAGGAGGCGCCCCAGGGCTGAGAAAGGTGCTGGCCGAGACGCTCTCCGCCAGGCTGTGCCCCGGGGCGCAGGACGACGAGGCGGACGAGGCGGACGAGGAGGAAGGGGACGGGGGGCTGCCTTCGCCGCGACGGCGGTGGGGGGCGTCGCGAGAGGAGGGGGGGTGCGCCTGGGGCGCGCGTCGTGCGAGCGTGCTGGCCCTGCGCAGCGCGACGCTGCAGGACGCGGGCTCCTTCGCCTGCGTGCTGCTGGCGCTGGCGCGGGGTCACCGCGTGCTGGCGCGCGCCGTCGACGTCGTCCGCGTGGAGGTCGGCGCCGGTAAACTGCGCGGGGTTGGGGGGCGGGGGAAGGGCTGTTGGGGGGGGGGGCTCCAGACACGCGCCGCTGTCACCACGCAGAGTCCGACTCGCGGCCGTGGTGATGCTAATTGTTATTTTTAGACTTAAAACTTTCGTGACTGCAGGGATTCATATTCTTGGCTCTTTCGGTAAAGTCACGTAGATAGAAAATTTTTGTTTAAATAAAAATAATAAGATAAAATAAATAAAATACAAATAATAATTTGTTTTCATTATTTTTCAACGTATTATTTTCATGTAATTTTATTATTTTTATTTAATTCTTTTTATTTTAAGATTTGTTTTTTCTATTTACGTGACTTCACCGAAAGAACCAATCATATAATATAATCTTGATTTGAAGCTTTCGTGACTGCAGGAATCCATACTCTTTGGTTCTTTCGGTAAAGTAACGTAGGTAGAAAATAAAAATAAAATAAATCACGACGTTTCGATCGCAACACAAGCGGTCGTCCTCAGGGAGAAAATACAATCCAGCAGTGGAACTGCTGAACCAGCGAGAGAGCTGTTACAACAAGAGGTTATATATGTGGCGATGGGCAAGCAAGCGGGGTCTGAGCTGGAAAGGAATTCCATCCACGGACGCAAGCACGTCAGTTGTATTAATGGGGGAGATTAGGGAGAGAAGGATTAGGGAGGGAGATTAGTATGAAATGAGTTTCCGTCACCGCATAAGAGTATCATGTCCGCATATGCGCACAACAGCAGTGTCAATGAGAGATTAGCACCATGAGAGTGCAATCAAAAGGTTCACGTGAGCATCCGACCTGCCTATGTCAGCTGTTATTTCCGACTCTCTGTGTGTCTCTCTCTCTATGCCTCTCTCTTCGATCTCTCACATGTCCTTTGGATTGCGTGTTGGTAATTACAAGCCCATAGGCTGCACAAAAATCGAGCAGCCTCCTGCCGTTGTTATTGAGCTGATCTGGCCCATGCCTTACAATTACTCTAGACCAGGTGCCAGCATCATGACCAACTCGGGCATTGAAGTCACCCAACAAGATGACTCTATCTCGAGGGGCCACTTTAGCTAGCACCTGTGACAGGAGGTCATAGAAGGCATCTGACTCATTGGCCTTGCCTGCATCCCACCACGGATGTTCGTCTTCAGTGGGGGCATAAGTAATCACGACCACCACTCCTCGCCTCTGGTTGATGGAAAGGCGAGCCCAAAGTAGCCTGGGGCTTACAGCTTCCCACACATCACCGCCACGCTCCCACTCCCCTTCATACTTTTGTTCAGAAGAAGAGCCACTTCATGTTGTTTGGCAGTCTCCTTCCCCGAGTAGAGGACTATCCATCCCTCATGGTGGCAGGAGCCAGAGCCGGTCCACCGGACCTTCTCAATACCACAGAAATCCAGGCGGTATTGGTCCAGCTCCCGATAGAGGAGTGGCAGCCTCTCCTCCGCACTGAGCATTCGAACATTCCACGTGGTTTTTTGTTGTTTATGGAGGTGTCCCGAGGGTAAGGATTCTGTCTCCTGGCTCCGCCAAATGGGGTTTGGCCAGGAGACGTCATAGACGCCTGTCCCCCCGGGGCCTCCGGCACAAGCTTATTTATAAAATGTTGTGGTCGTGGTTTAGTGGTAATTAATTGAAGGTGGAGGGGTTACCAACCACTCGCACCCATCTAGAGCCCCCATTTAGCCGCTGTGGTGGTTACAAATGCCCTGAGGGGAAAGGCCAATCGGAATTGGCCCTCCCCCCACGGCACTGCCCACGACAACGTTGCCCGTCCGGCACCACACCTGCCTACCCACCCTACCCACACCTGGATGGAGATACGAACCCGCGCCTGGATGTCGCGCCTGTGCCGGGTGCGACCCGAACGAACCCGCGCTCCGGTCTCTCTCCCCACCCCCCAAACTTCTCAGCTCCCGCTCCGTCGATCGCACCGATCGCAGTGCGCCTCTCTCCCGCGTCGCCCCTCTTCGTGCCGCCGGGTGGCGATGCGACGCTGTGGTGCTCCGTCGACTCCTCCTCCCTCTCCGAGGTGTCCGTCAGCTGGAGCGTCGCCGACGCCGCCGCCTCGTCGTGGACGCCGCTGCTGGGGCTGCGATCCGACGGGGAGCCCTGGGTGCACGAGCGCTCGAGGCGGCGCCACGCGCTCGGGCGCCTGTGCCCGGACGCGGCGCCCTGCGGCCCGGACGGCCGCCTGCACCGCCTGGTGCTGCGCGCGTTCGGCGTGGGCGACCAGGGCCGCTACGCGTGCGAGGTGGCGGGGCACGGGGCGCTGGGCGCGGGCCGACTCATGGCTCGCGACGAGGTCCTGGTGCTGCTGCTGCTGGACGGTGAGTAATTAACACGAGTCACCACCACGAGTCACTAACACTAGTCACCACCACGAGTCTCCACCACGAGTCTCTGCCACGCACCGCAGGGTTGGTGCACAGCGGCGGGTTTCTTGCGGTAGAGACCCGGTTTGCCCCACGTGTAGCCATGTCCGGAAAGAGCGTTTGTACTTTTTTGATGAGGACAAATTAATCGCGCGGTGACTTGTGCCGCCGTGCGGTTTGTACAATTTCGCAAGTCAATCAGTACATTTTTACTGACATCCCCCCCCCACACACACACCTTTCTACCCACACACACACATACCTGCCTACCCACACAAACATCTGCCTACCCACACACACACACCTGCCTACCCACACACACACCTACACACACACACCTGCCTACACACACACACCTACACACACACACACCTGCCTACCCACACACACACACACACTCCTGCCTACCCACACACACACCTACACACACACACCTGCCTACACACACACCTACACACACAAACACCTGCCTACCCACACACCCAGACGGAGAAACGGAGCCGAGCCGAGCGCCGCCTCTGGGCCCCGGCTCCGCGACGCGACCCCCCAGCGGCGGGGCCACCGGCGGCCCGCCCGCTGAGGGGGGGCACAGCGGCGAGGTGCTGCGCCCGGAGGACGTGGGGGGGGGCGCCCTCACCGCCTCACCAGGGGGCCGAGAACGACCGGGCCCGAGGGCAGGTGACGGAACCGCGAAGAAGATTTATCTCCCACTCTCTCTCCCGCTCTCTCTCCCGCTCTCTCTCCCGCTCTCTCTCTCCCTCTCTCTCCCGTTCACTCTCCCCCTCTCTCTCCCGCTCTCTCTCCCCTCTCTCTCCTGCTCTCTCTCTTTTTTTTACGATCAGAGGAAACAAGAAGATGCTCGGTGTAGTCGGCACATTGCTTTGTTCATCATTTTGTTTTTTTATCTTTGCTTTAAGTAAACCCCCCCCCTCTCTGCCCCCTCTCTCTTTACCGCCTCTCGCTCACTCTTTCGCTCTCTCTCGTTTCCCCTCTCGCTCTCTCTTTTTTTTTACTACGACAAGTGCTGCATCTGCACGCAGCCCTTCTCGCAGTCCAACGGCCTCCGACGGGTAGCATATATCTGCATGCAGAGCTCTCCGTCATCTGCCACCGAGCACACGGCCTCCTCCAGCGCCCATTGCTCCTTGAAGGCCGGCACGGCGTGGGTCAGCCGCGCATGGCGGAACTCCAGCCCACACACCCTGGCTCCGACCAGAGCGTGGAAGATGCCCAGGCTGCTGGCCGGACGTTTCCCCTCCAGGGCCACCTTCCTTGCCCTATATATGGCGAGCTTGGCGTAGCTGACGAGCACGTTGACCAGCCCCTGAAGATGTTGGGGTCCGTCGTCCTTCGGGTATCCAAAGATGAGGACCGTCAGGGAGAAGTGGAGGCTGAACCTTAGAAGGATGTTTCTCAGGACCTCGAAGAACAAGTCCAGGCTTTTGCATTCCACGTATTGATGTGCCACCGTCTCCACTTTACCGCAGAACCGGCACTCCGGGGACGTGTCGGTGAAGCGTGCCAGGGAGGCTTTGGTGGTGACGGTGCCATGGGCGATGCTCCAGCTGAGGTCACCGATGCGGTTGTATGTCGGGCTGGAGTAGAGTTGCCTCCAGCGAGGCCTCTCTGGAGAGATGCAGGGCAGGGCTTTTCTCCAGGCATGGTCCTTGTGGCTCCTCATGGTGTCCTGTTGGTGAAACCGGACCATGTATGAGTAGAGCACCTTCCTCTTTACATTTGCGAAGGCCACCTCCGGTAGGTCTTCCAGCTGGCACAGGTTGTGATCCACCTTCGCTTGTCGGTAGTGGCGATGCAGTGGCACGACGGAGAGCTCCGGTGGAGGGGGACCGAGAGGGGCCTCGTCATCCCCAACGCTGATGGGGAGCGTTCTCCCCGCTACCGCTGAGAAGGCTCCCTTGGCTTCGGCCAGGATTCGGGCAGCCACCCGGAGCGACTGCAGCCCCCGTCTTTGCGGCCACGTCTGCTGGTCCGAGCCACCGGCCCCGTGATTCAGGCTCTACCAGATCTCCCATCCTGGTGAGCCGCGCGTTGGCGAAGTGCCTCTCCATGCCGGGGGTGGCGGTGGTGGATGGCAGCTTTGTCTGTGGGTTCCTGAGGATCGGTTCGAAGACCAGATCCTCGGCCGATCGCGGCTGGTTCAGCCTCCTGACGGCGAGGGAGCTCCATGTGTGCAGGACACTCCTGTAGAAAGGTGGCAGCTGTCCCAGTGGGAGGCCCTGCAGGTCTATGTAGAAAAGTTGTTTGGAGCACTGCAGACCCCCCAGCTGTTTCAGGAGGAAGGAGGCCGTGACGCTCCAGGCCGGTGCAGGGGCGGCGTGCAGGAACTTGTGTGCGGCCTGCAGTCGGAAGGTGGCCAGCTGACTCCGCACGCACACCAGCCCGTGACCGCCCTCGTCCAGTGGCAGGGCCAGACCCCAGCCGCGACCAGGTGTCCTCCGCCCGACCAGAAGAAGTCGAGGACTCGCTTCTGAAGCGCGTTGACGAGGCTCATGGGGGGGTGCAGGGAGAAGAGTCGGTGCCACAGCATGGACGTCACCGGCTGGTTCACCACCAACGTCTTTGTCCTGAAGGTGAGGAACTTGCACAGGCGACTCCAGGTGCCCAGCCGCTCCTTCACCTTCTCCTCCAGCTCGACCCAGTTCCTTTGCGGTGGTTCCTCTTCTGGTCCGAGGAACACCCCCAGGTGGTGCAGCGAAGTTGTGCTCCAATTGATGGTTTTTGTCATCTCCGGACACTCGGTCATGTCCCACGCTCCAACCAGCAGTCCGCTGCACTTTTGCCAGTTCATTTTTGATGAGGAGGCCTTCGAAAAGACCTGCTGACACTCTTGTAGCAGGGCGACATCATCCAGAGAACGAAGAATGAGGAGGATGTCGTCGGCGTATGCCGTCAGGATCAACTTGACACTTGGTTCCCTTGTCAAGGGCCAGGAACGCGAATGGGATGCCGAACCTCTGCGACACTGCGATGAGGTCCCTGACCAGGAAGATGCCGTCATGGATGGATCGTCCGGGGATGGTGTAGGACTGGTCCCTGTTTACGACTTGTGCAATCACCCCTTTCAGTCACAGGGAGAGAGCCTTTGTCAATATTTTGTAGTCTGTGTTCAGGAGGGACACCGGACGCCAGTTTTGTAGGTGCCTCAGGTCTCCGTTCTTGGGAAGCAGAGTGAGCACCGCCCTCCTCCAAGACTGAGGCATCACCCTGGTGACAGAGGCTTCCTCCAGCACCTTTCTGTAGTCCTCCCATAGGGATGGCCAAAAAGCGGCGTAAAACTCCCCTGTTAGCCCGTCTAACCCTGGGGATTTATTTTGGGCCAGTCCTCTTACAGCTGCGTCAAGGTCATTCCTGGTGAGCTTTTGCTCTAGTAGCTCTTTCCCGTCTTCCCCCAGGGTGGGTAGACCGCTTCATGCCTCCGCCTGGGCCGCTCCCGATGTTTCTTCAGGGGAGAACAGGCTGCCGTAGAAGTCTCTGATGATGGTCGACTTCTGCTGGAGTTCGTGCGCCAGGACACCGTCACCATCAAAGAGGCACTCCATGGATTTGCGTCTCCCGTTCTGCCTCCCGAGGGAGTAGAAAAGCAGGGATCTTGTGTCGAGGTCGGTGATAAGCTTCACCCGGGAGCGCACAAATGCCCCCCTCGTCTGCTCCTCCTGTAGCCCTTTGAGATGCTCCCTATTCTCCTCGTATTTTCGGAGAAGAGCAGGGTCGCTGTTCTAGGCGAGCAGACCCTCCAAATCGAGGACTCGGGCTTCCATGTTGGTGATGTTCGCGTTCTTCAGTCTGGTGCTCCCCCAGCTGTATTGTTGGCACAACAGCCTGGTGGGCACTTTTCCCATATCCCACCACTGGGCCAGAGAGTCGAACTGTGTTTTGGTTTTTCGCCACTCTTCCCAGAAGTCCTCGAACATTTCTATGAAGGAGCCATCCTCCAGCAGCGAGTTGTTAAAATACCAGTGGGACGCGCCCTCGTGGGCCCTCTCCAGCCTGACACGGAGCACGATGAGGTTGTGGTCCGTGAAGGGTGCCGCCCTGATGCCAGACGTTATGGCGCACGTCACAAAGCTCTTGGAGATGTAAAATATGTCGAGCCTGGACTGTGTCACCGAGCCATCGCGCCTCGTCCTCGTGTACGTGAACTGGCGTTGGCCAGGGTGATGTATGCGCCACACATCCACCAAGGCGGCGTCCTCCAGGAGTCCCTGCATTTCCCTCTTTGGCCCAACTCCCCCCGGCTGCCTACCCGATCGATCCAGGGCACCGAGTGTGCAGTTGTGGTCGCCACCCACAATCACGCACTCGTCGTCCGGGATCCCGGCCAAGGTGCCTCCTCAGGAAGTGCAGAAACGGGATCTTCTCCTTGTTGGTCACCGGCGCGTACACGTTCAGTAGGTGGGTGGTGACATCGCCCACCCTGACCGTTACCCCGAGCAGCCTTTCCTTCACCACTTCGGTCTGGGTGATGAGCTCGGGATTTAGCAAACAGGGTCGCGGCTCCACAGGAGGTGTTATCAAGGTGGCTGTAGAAGGAGTCCCCTCCCCATTCCTTCCTCCAGTCATCCTCGTCCTCGACCATGAGATGCGTCTCCTGAATGAAGAAGACAGAGGCAGCGTGTTTCCTTGCAAGAGACATTGCGGAAAACCTCCGCACTGCCTCCCTGCACCCGTTCACGTTTAGGGAGACGATGTACATAGGCATTGCTTGTTCCTTGCCTCCGTGGCCTCCCCCCTAGTAATTTGTTTGCGGAAGTATCTCAGCCTTGCGCTCTCCCTGCCCCGGGACTCGAGTCCCTGCTTGGCGAAGAGTCTCTCGGCTTGAGTCACAAAGCCTTTATTGCCTTGCTGTCCATCCCTCGAGCCAAGGCAATGTCCGCTCTGTCCTTCCTCACGTTAGTCTCGTCGAGGAAGTGCCAGAGATCTTTCGGGGAGACCAGGGAAGTCTGAGGGTCAAGGACTGTAGACCCCTGGCTGCTCTCGCTCCCCACGCTGAAGCAGTCGTCCCGGTCTGAGTCGATTTCCCCGGCGTCTGGCTCCGCTGGAAGAGCTGCAGCGGCTGGGCTGGCGCATGGCCCAGCGGCGTCTTCTCCCCCAGTGTCAGGGACGGCCTGGGATGGCTCCTGCTCAGGCTCTTCGGGTGGATGGCCCCGGGGTGTCTCTTCCACTGGTTTTGGGTCAGCAGTGGGACTGGGAACTTCCTCCTCATTCCTATCCATTTCGTCCTCGCCCTTGTTGAGTGTCCTCGATGTCTCTCCACTGACTTCCTCCTCCTGGTCGAGGGCTGAGCAAATAGGATTTGTCCTCGCTTCATGCATAGCTGGTGGGGAGTGAGTCTCTATGACCACAGTAGACGGGTCGATTTCCGTGGCGATGGCACCTTCATCGTCCACGGTCTCCTGCTGTGGAAACCCGTCCCCAGACGCACGCTGCTTCTTCCTCTTGGCAGGTTTCTTCCTCGCCGCCCGCGCGTCACTCGGCGTGGCGTCCGGGATGGCGAAAGCCGCGTCTTCGGCGTCTGGAAGCTGTTCTGCTTCCTCCCCTGGTGTGGGGGGTTTCACCGCTTCTTCCGGTTCGAGGTCTGGGAGGGGATCCTCCTCTGAATTTGACCCTTGCGATCCGGGTTCTTCTGTATTTTTCTCTTGCGATTTGTTGGTTGAGGCGGCGATGTTGGGGCCACGACCTCAGGTGTAGGAGGCTGCGTGGCTGGCGGGTCCGATGTGGGCTGTTGAGGGCCTTGATGCAGTGGGGGTTCTTGCTGCTTTGCCTCCTTTGCCTTGCCTCCCCCCTCCCCGTTCTTTTCTCCGACCCTTGCCGTTGTCAGCTTAGGGCAATCCCGTCGGAAGTGCCCCTCTTCTTTGCAAATATTGAATTTCATGCAATCCTTGGCATAAAACAGTCTAAGGGCAATGGCTGCATAGACAATCACAAAAGAGCCCTCCTCCTGCTGTCCGGGAGTCAGCAGGACATGCACCTGCCTCCTGAAAGATAAAATGTGTTTCAGAGCGGGGTCTCTCCCCGCCAGTGGCAGGGCACGTACTGGCGTCACGATCGTGCCCAGCTTGGACACGTGCTCCAACACGGCCTTGTCGGGGATGTAGGGCGGCACGTTCGAAACGACGATTCACGCCGCCACCGAAGCGACGGGTTCCAGTTGGACGTGGAGTCCCCCCACGGTCATCCCCTTCTCGACGGCCGCATCGGCCACCTTTTTCGTCGTCAGGTAGAAGACGACTTTCCCGCTGATCTTCGAGGCGTGGGTGATGGTGGCTGGCGGGATGATGGTGGCCAAGGCCGCGACGTACTCCTCGATCGTGACGGAGCTCGAGGCGTAGCAGCGAATGCCGTTGTCGCGCGGTGGCAGTGGTCGCTGCGCACTTGGGGGGGTTGGCCTTGGAGCAGAGGCCCGAGTGGGGGGCCTCGTGACTCCGGGCAGATTGGCAGCTGCGAATCTTGCTGAGTAAAAACTCGCTCTCTCTCCCGCTCTCTCTCCCGCTCTCTCTCCCGCTCTCTCTCCCGCTCTCTCTCCCGCTCTCTCTCCCGCTCTCTCTCCCGCTCTCTCTCCCGCTCTCTCTCCCGCTCTCTCTCCCGCTCTCTCTCCCGCTCTCTCTCCCGCTCTCTCTCCCGCTCTCCCGCTCTCTCTCCCGCTCTCCCTCCCGCTCACTCTCCCGCTCACTCTCCCTCTCTCTCTCCCGCTCTCTCTCCCGCTCACTCTCCCGCTCTCTCTCCCGCTCTCTCTCCCGCTCTCCCTCCCGCTCACTCTCCCGCTCACTCTCCCGCTCACTCTCCCGCTCACTCTCCCGCTCACTCTCCCTCTCTCTCTCCCGCTCTCTCTCCCGCTCACTCTCCCGCTCTCTCTCCCGCTCTCTCTCCCGCTCTCCCTCCCGCTCACTCTCCCGCTCACTCTCCCGCTCACTCTCCCGCTCTCCCTCCCGCTCACTCTCCCTCTTCCTCTCCCCACCGCACAGAGACGCCACCAGGGGGACCCCTGGGCCCTGCCGCGGTGGGGTCCCTGGCGGGGATCTTCGGGTGCCTCTTGGTCGTGGCCGTCTTTGTCTCCCTGTGCTGCCTGCGGCGAAGATATTGGCCGACTCCCTCACAAGCCGGTATGTGTGTGTGTGTGGTGTGTGTGTGTGTAGTGTGTGTGTGTGGTGTGTGGTGTGTGTGTGGTGTTTGTGGTGTGTGTGGTGTGTGTGGTGTGTGTGTGGTGTGTGTGGTGTGTGTGTGGTGTGTGTGGTGTGTGTGGTGTGTGTGGTGTGTGTGTGCAGTCTGTGTGTGTGTGGTGTGTGTGTGGAGTATGCTGTGTGTGTGTGGTGTGTGTGTGGTGTGTGTGTGTGTGGTGTGTGTGTGTGGTCTGTGTGTGTGTGGAGTGTGCGGTGTGGTGTGTGTGTGTGGTGTGTGTATGTGTGGTGTGTGTGGTGTGTTTGTGGTGTTGGTGTTTGTGTGTGGTGTGTGTGTATGTGTGGTGTGTGTGTGGTGTGTGTGTGTGGTGCGTGTGTGTGGTGTGTGTGGTATGTGTGTGGTGTTGGTGTGTGTGTGTATGTGTGGTGTGTGTGTGGTGTGTGGGGCGTGTGTGGTGTTGGTGTGTGTGTGTGGTGTGTGTGGTGTTGGTGTGTGTGGTGTGTGTATGTGTGGTGTGTGTGTGTGGTGTGTGTGGTGTTGGTGTGTGTGGTGTGTGTATGTGTGGTGTGTGTGTGTGGTGTGTGTGGTGTTGGTGTGTGTGTGTGGTGTGTGTGTGTGGTGTGTGTGGTGTTGGTGTGTGTGTGTGGTGTGTGGTGCGTGTGTGTGTGTGGTGTTGGTGTGTGTGTGTGGTGTTGGTGTGTGTATGTGTTGTGTGTGTATGTGTGGTGTGTGTGTGGTGTGTGTGTGGTGTGTGTGGTGTGTGGTGTGTGTGTGTGGTGTGTGTGTGGTTTGTGTGTGTGTGGTGTGTGATGTGTGTGGTGTGTGATGTGTGTGTGGTGTTGGTGTGTAATGGTGGGGAGAGGTAGTGTCGTGGTTAGCTCACTGCGCTTGGAACCCGGCGACCGAGATTGATTTCCGCTCACAGCTGACATCAGTGACAAATATCTAAACCGGTCCTGGGCTTCCCCTAGGTTCACTCGGCCTCAACTTAATACCTCATGCAGTGTGTAACTACCAGAATTTGGGGAGACAAAGGCGGTCAGCGACTCAACCGGGGGACGACAACCGAACACGTCGCTGAAAGTGTTGCTCGATACTCGGGAGTTAAAACAACAACAACACAAAACAACAACACAAAACAACAACAACACAACACAACAACAACCAGCGCCAAAGGTGTCCGTCTCGCGATGGGTGATGACCCCCGTGGACTCGCGGCGTCCGTCGTCTCGCGTGCTGTTGTTGCTGCTGCTGTGTGCAGGCGCGCCACGCGGCATGGCGCTGGGCACCGTCAGCTGAGCTGCGACACACAGAGACACCCGGGACCCGCTGCCGCTGCTGCGCTGGAGACGCCGTGGGGACCCCCCCCCACCAACACCTCCCCCCCACCAACACCCCCACCAACCCCCCACGGCCACCCCCCACCACCACCCCCACCACCCCCCACCACCCCCCCACCACCACCGTCCCCCACCACCCCCCCACAACCACCCCCCCCACCCCCCACTACCCCCCAGCACCACCCCCCCCCACCACCCCCCCAGCACCACCCCCCCCACCACCCCCCCACGACCACCCCCCCACGACCACCCCCCCACCATACTTTGCGCTGCCCACTGTGAAGCAGGCAGCGCGAAGTATTTCACGGTCGGTGTACCCGCAGTGTTAACCGGGGCGGCCTGCGGGGGCTGAACCGCGAACCTCTGCAACGATCGGCGAACGCCGGGCACGTGACACCGCCCTGCGCTCACGACGCGTGTGCCCAGCAGGATCACGCCGGGTCTCTCATACTTTGGTGGAAGTTCCATGTTCCTATGGCAGGGGCGGTTTTGTCGTTATGATGCTAAATTGTAGATTTCCCACAGTGTGGTGCTGCTTTATCTACCACGCAAGGATGGTGAGGGTGTTGGTTGTGATGATGTTGATGGTTGTGATGGCTGTGATGGTGAGGGTGTTTGTGGTAGTTGTGATGATGATGGTTGTGATGGCTGTGATGGTGAGGGTGTTTGTGGTAGTTGTGATGATGATGGTTGTGATGGCTGTGATGGTGAGGGTGTTTGTGGTAGTTGTGATGATGATGGTTGTGATGGCTGTGATGGTGAGGGTGTTTGTGGTAGTTGTGATGATGATGGTTGTGATGGCTGTGATGGTGAGGGTGTTTGTGGTAGTTGTGATGATGATGGTTGTGATGGCTGTGATGGTGAGGGTGTTGGTGTTGATGGTGGTTGTGATGATGATATATTCTTAGGTTTTTTCGGTAAAGTCACGTAGGTAAAAAATTAAAATTAATAAAAGTGAAATACAAATTTAAATATAAATCACGACGTTTCGGAGGCAACACAAGCTTCCGTCTTCAGGTGGAACCGTCACAGCACGATAGCTGTATCAAGTGAGAGAAATTCCAGGAAACAGTATTTGTATATATACTGGTTGAGGATGGGAGGAGCCAAGGTAGGCCCTGAATATTATTTTTGTGAGGTTCGGTGCGGCTGAAGCACGCTGCTAGGAATGAGCCTTTGTTGTGTAAACTAGGTGCGGATGATGTAGAGGTGCGTGTAAAAGGGACTGAGCCTTTTTGTTATGTAGAGGTGGTGCGGCCTAAATCGCTGCCAGGAAATGAGTCTTTGTTGTGTAGAATGGTTGACTGAGCCTATTGTTATGTAGAGGTGGTTTCTTTGTTGTGTAGAATGGTTGACTGAGCCTATTGTTATGTAGAGGTGGTTTCGGTAAAGTCACCTACGTGACCTAAATAAAAAACCTAAATATGAATCCTTGCAGTCACGAAAGCTTCAAATCTAGAATGTGATGATGATGGCTGTGATGGTGAGGGCGTTGGTGGTGGTTGTGATGGTGGTGGTTGTGATGGTGGTGGTTGTGATGGTGTTGGTGGTGGTTGTCAGGGTGTTGGTTGTGGTGATGATGATGGCTGTGATGGTGAGGGCGTTGGTGATGGTTGTGATGGTGGAGGTTGTGATGGCTGTGATGGTGTTGGTGGTGGTTGTCAGGGTGTTGGTGGTGGTTATGATGATGGTAGTTGTGATGGTAGTGGTTGTGATGGCTGTGATGGTGTTGGTGGTGGTTGTCAGGGTGTTGGTGGTGGTTATGATGGTAGTTGTGATGGTGGTGGTTGTGATGGCTGTGATGGTGTTGGTGGTGGTTGTCAGGGTGTTGGTGGTGGTTATAATGATGGCTGTGGTGGTGAGGGCGTTGGTGGTGGTTGTGATGATGATGATGGTTGTGATGATGATGGTGGTGGTGGTGGTGATTATGTAATGCACACTGGGCACCCATCCAAGCAGGGGCGGTTTCTTCTTTAGGACGATTGGGCGACGCACCACCAATGTCATTCAACCACAGAGTCACGCTAGCCGTCACTGTGCCTCTGGATATAGTCCAATCAGCGTCATGCTACGTTCTGTGGAGTACCGCCTCTTTTTGGGCGATTTCCCTCCGGCTGAGAATCGCCCCGAGTGGCCCCATAGACTTACATTCAAAGATGTTTTTTTCGAACGGGGGCGCTGCAATGCATTCTCTATGGCTTCCGGGAGGGCTCGCACTAACGTGCTTACGTCATCATACGTAAGCACGTTTCATCCAACAATATAATGTCGCCACCTAGTGGAATCTTTAATAAAATAAACTGGAGTGGTTTGTTTTAATAGTGAGTATAGAAACAAACAAGATGTATTTATTGTAAGAGTCACTTTATTTTTCATTAATATTAAAGAAGTGAAGTTGCCTTTATATGCTTAAGCTGTTAATTTATCCATTGCATGGGTGGACCTTATCCTTATCAATCATCCAGACATTTGCCCCCCCTGAGAGATTTTGCAGGAGCCGCCACTGCATCCAAGCATTACCCATGGGCCCCGCACCCTCCTGCCATACCCGCGATATTACGAATCTGTGCTTAAATAACTTTTTGTTGCATTCCAGCAAATTGAACAACCGAACAAAACAAGCCACAAACCAGTTTGCCGAATTTGCCGCAATAAAGCTCATCACGACACCCCCCACCACCTGCCTTGCGTGTGTCACGTGTGCCGCGTGTGTCACGTGTTCGCTCAACTTCTTTCGCACCGCCGTCACGTGGCCCACCGCGCTTCGAACCGAGCGGCGGGACCCAGGCCACCTCCCCGGCTCGCAGGAGTTTAAACAACGACGCGGAGTAGAGTTGCTTGCAGAGCTGCAGTTGGTAAGGAACGGCAACACCGACATCGCCTACACGGTTCGCGACTCGTGGAGCCGGCGCGTGATTTTCAAAACGGTTACCGGTTACCGTTTGGCAACCTTCGTCAATGCAAAGAAAGATAAAGCCCCCCCCCCCCGCATCGCCCCCGCCGCGTATAGCCTTCGCAGACTGTTGGGGCAAGTGCGCTCTCGGCGAGCAGCCTGTGAGGGTGAGCACTGCATGGTCGAGCGCGATGCGAGCTCGAAACCATCCCCGACCGCCTTTGTTGTCCCGTGTGTCAATGGCCGCGTCGCGTTAAAGTCAACTGGGGGGGGGGGGGGGGGGGGGCGCGGGGGAGGCGCTGCTCATCGACGTGGGGAGGCCTTCGTCCAGCGGTGGATTGACCATGGCTGCTGCTGCTGCCGATGGTGGTGGTGGTGATGATGGTGGTGGAGGTGGTGGTGATAGTGATGGCGGTGGTGGTGGTGATAGTGATGGCGGTGGTGGTGGTGATAGTGATGGCGGTGGTGGTGGTGATGATGGTGGTGGTGATGATGGTGGCGGTGATGATGATGGTGGTGGTGGTGATGATGGCGGTGGAGGTGGTGGTTGGTGATCGTGATGGCGGTGGAGGTGGTGGTTGGTGATCGTGATGGCGGTGGTGGCGGTGATGGTGGCGGTGGTGGTGATGATGGTGGCGGTGATGGTGGTGGTGATGATGATGGTGGCGGTGATGTTGATGATGATGGTGGTGGTGATGGTGGCGGTGGTGGTGATGATGGTGGCGGTGATGGTGATGATGATGGTGGTGGTGGCGGTGATGTTGATGATGATGGTGGAGGTGGTGGTGGTATCATGCAGGGCCGGGTCGAGGCGTGGCGGCATCAGGGGCTGCGGCCCAGGGTCCTCCGCCAGCTGGAGCGCCTCCAGAGATGAAGTGAAAAGTGATTTCGTTTTGTGAATGCTGAATTTTATTTGTTGTCAGCCTTGTAAAAATACATTTTTATTTTCTTTAACTTTTTTTCATTTTGAAAATATCACTGGGGGGGGGGGGGGGTTGGTGCTCATAGTACCTGTAGCCCAGGGGCCTTCACAATCTAAATCCGGCCCTGGATTCATGGCACCATCGATCCCATGGCACCATCGATCCCATGGCACCATCGATCCCATGGCACCATCGATCCCATGGCACCATCGATCCCATGGCACCATCGATCCATGGCACCATCGATCCCATGGCACCATCGATCCCATGGCACCATCGATCCCATGGTCCGAGTCGGCGTCAGGGTCCATTCCCCGTGGCTGTCACCTGCGAGCGAACGGCGTGGGGGGTGAGGGGGGTGGGGGGGGTGGGTGAGGGGGGTGGGGGGTGAGGGGGGTGGGGGGTGAGGGGGGTGGCTGGAGTGGGTGGGTGGGGGTGGGTTGGGTGGGGTGTGGATGGGTGGGGGGGATGGGAGGGGGGGTGGAGGGGATGTGAGGGGGGGATTGGAGTGGGGGGTGGGGTGGGGGGCGTGAGCAGCGGGCGACCTCTGCCCCTTCGCGCCGCGCCGAATGTCGCCTCTTGGCGTTGCGCAATCTCCGAGGCGTGACGCTCTCACCTGGGGGAACCGGTGAGGCAGGCGAGGCAGGTGAGACAGGTGAGTTCAGCTCGTGTCGCAACCGGCTGGAGAGTTGCCGGTTCCGCGCCACCCGCCCGCGAGTCACGGAACCGGCTGCAGAGAGGAAGCTGAAATCAAATCCAGGGACGTCCTGGGGCTGCATCGGGAGCAACTTGATAGGCGCGTGCGTGTGTACAGGTACTTGTGTGTGTGTGTGTGTACAGGTGTGTGTGTGTGTGTACAGGTGTGGGTGTGTACAGGTGTGTGTACAGGTGTGTGTACAGGTGTGTGTACAGGTACTTGTGTGTGTGTGTGTGTGTACAGGTGTGTGTGTGCGTGTGTACAGGTGTGTGTGCGTGTGTACAGGTGTGTGTGCGTGTGTACAGGTACTTGTGTGTGCGTGTGTACAGGTGTGTGTGTGTGCGTGTGTACAGGTACTTGTGTGTGTGCGTGTGTACAGGTACTTGTGTGTGTGCGTGTGTACAGGTACTTGTGTGTGTGTGTGTGTACAGGTGTGTGTGTGTGCGTGTGTACAGGTACTTGTGTGTGTGTGTGTACAGGTGTGTGTGTGCGTGTGTACAGGTACTTGTGTGTGTGTACAGGTGTGTGTGTGTGTGCGTGTGTACAGGTACTTGTGTGTGTGTACAGGTGTGTGTGTGTGTGCGTGTGTACAGGTACTTGTGTGTGTGTGTGTACAGGTGTGTGTGTGTACAGGTGTGTGTGTACAGGTACTTGTGTGTGTGTGCAGGTGTGTATAGGTACTTGTGTGTGTACAGGTATGTGTGTGTACAGGTACTTGTGTGTGTGTGCAGGTGTGTATAGGTACTTGTGTGTGTGTGTACAGGTGTGTGTGTACAGGTGTGTGTACAGGCGTGTGTGTACAGGCGTGTGTACAGGTGTGTGTGTGTACAGGTACTTGTGTGTGTGTACAGGTGTGTGTGTGTGTACAGGTGTGTGTGTGTGTACAGGTGTGTGTGTGTGTGTGTACAGGTGTGTGTGCGTGCGTGTGTACAGGTACGTGTGTGTGTGTCTTCGTCTTTTGTGTGCGTTCTGGGGCAGCGGTGGCGTAGCGATGAGCGCGACGCTGCGTTATGAAACTGGGGACCCGAGTTCGATTCCCGCTCACGGCCAACACCGGCGACGATTATTTGAACCGGTCCTGGGCCTCCGCTAGGTCGACTCGGCCTCAAATGAGAACCTGGTGCGGTGTGTAGGAAACATCGCCGCTGGGGAGACAAAGGCGGCCGGGCGTGGCGCTGGCCACCCCACCCCGTCGTGTGCCTTACCAGCCTTAATAGGTGCTGCTACTCGTTAAACGCACTTGCCCCAACAGTCTCTTAAGGCTACACGGGGCGTCTTTGTGTATTTTCCGTGTGTTTGTTGACCTCTGCGTGTTCTTGCGCGTCCGCGTGCGTCTGTGCGCACGTGGACTGTGTCGCCTGCGTGGGGCGCGCAGCGGCTTGATGCGCAAACTGCGCCACCAAAGCCGGCAACTTGAGTTCGAGCCCCGCTCGCAGTCAACATCGGAGGCGAATGCAAGAACCGTTTCCTGTGCCCACACCTAGGTAGACTCGGCCCTAAAAATAAGTGAATCAGCCTCGGGGAGACGATCGCTGCCGAGCTTCGGTGGTCCCGCCACACCACCCCCTCGTGCGCTCGCTGCCCCAACAGCCTCCCGTCTGTGTGCAGGCGGTGTTCGTAGCGCAGAAGAGAGCGAGGAGAGCAGAGAGAGAGTAGGAGGAGGAGGAGGACTGCTCCCGTGGGTCCCAGCCTCGCCGAGGCGTAGAGGCCGCCCGCTGAGATGAGGCGACACCGGCCCGGAGCGGTCCCTGGCGCGGAGGAGCTCCACCAGGTGAGGAGGAGCACCACCACCACCACCCCCACCACCACCCCCACCACCACCACCCCCACCACCCCCACCACCACCCCCCACCCCCACCACCACCCCCACCCCCACCACCACCCCCACCCCCACCACCACCCCCACCCCCACCACCACCCCCACCCCCACACCACCCCCACCACCACCCCCACCACCCCCACCACCACCCCCACCCCCACCACCCCCACCACCACCACCCCCACCACCACCCCCACCACCCCCACCACCACCACCACCACCACCACCCCCACCACCCCCCACCACCAGGTGGTGGCGCGGAGTCGTCTGTGCGCACCGCGATGCGAACCCCCCAAAGTCGTCCCTCTCCCGCGCTCGCGGTCGATATCTGAGCCGGTGCCGGACCTCCCTCAGGTCGACTCAGCCTCAAATGAGTGCGCGGTGTGTAAGCTGTCGGCGAGCACCTGTTAAGGGCCACTCGCCCCCTCGTGTGGCCGTGCCGGCTGTCATCGGTGGCTCGCTCACAGCGCCGCGCCCCGACAGTCTGCACGTGTGCGTGGGGAGCGGTGGCGCCGTAGTTAGGGCACTGCGCTGCACACAAGGCAAAGATCCCCCGTGTAGCCTCAACAGACCGTTAGGGCAAGGTGCTGTTAGCGAGCACCTATGAAGGCCGGCACGGCACACGAGGGGGTGAGTGGCCAGCACCACGCCCGGCCGCCTTTGTCTCCCCAGTGGCGATGATTACACACCGCACCAGATAGTTATTGGAGGCTAAATCGACCTAGGGGAGGCCCAGGACCGTTTCA